>NC_090440.1:290125746-290428777 GCF_031143425.1 Pleurodeles waltl | reverse complement strand
CTCTGCTGGAGGTGAGGGCTGCACTGTCTCAGCAGGTGAAGGTGCCTCCTGGGCAGCCTCTGCAGGAGGAGTAGGCTGCACTTCCTCAGCTGGCGGTGAGGGCCCCATGACCATTAGTGGTGGTGGTGGTGTTGTCACCCTGACAGCCTCTGTTGGAGGTATGGGCTGCAATGTGTCAGCAGGTGAAGGTGCCTCCTGGGCAGCCTCTGCTGGAGGTGAGGGCTGCACTATCCCAGCAGGTGAAGGTGCTTCCTGGGCAGCCTCTGCTGGAGGTGAGGGCTGCACTGTCTCAGCAGGTGAAGGTGCTTCCTGGGCAGCCTCTGTTGGAGGTGAGGGCTGCACTGTCTCAGCAGGTGAAGGTGCCTCCTGGGCAGCCTCTGCAGGAGGAGTAGGCTGCACTTCCTCAGATGGCAGTGAGGGCCTGTGACCACTGGTGGTGGTGGTGTCACCCTGAAAAACTCTGCTGGAGGTGAGGGCTGCACTGTGTCAACAGGTGAAGGTGCCTGCTGGACAGTCTCAGCTGGAGGTGAGGGCTTCATTGTCTCAGCAGGTGAAGGTGCCTCCTGGGCAGCCTCTGCAGGAGGAGTAGGCTGCACTTCCTCAGCTGGCAGTGAGGGCCCGTGACCACTGGTGGTGGTGTCACCCTGACAGCCTCCGCTGGAGTTGAGGGCTTCTTCCCCTTCATGGCAGGAGGTGTTGGATCCTTACCCTTTCTGGCAGGGGTTGAGGGCTTCTTCCCTTCATGGCAGGATGTGCAGGCTCCTTAGCCTTCCTGGCAGGAGTTGAGGGCTTATTCCCCTTCATGGCAGGAGGTGTGATCTCCTTAACCTTGCTGGCTGGTGGAGTGGGATCCTTCAATGACTTGCCACCACGACTAAGAGTCTTTTTGGCTGAGGTGCTGAGCTGGGTCATTGGGACCCTGCTCTTACGGGCAGGATGGGGGAGGGGGAGGGAAGAGGTCAAGTTGGGCAAGAAAAAGCTTCTTAGGGACGGTGGGGCAGGATGAGAGAGGAGGGATGGGAGTAGAGGTTGAGGGAGTGGTTCTTCGAGATGTATGTCTGCTGGACTTGGGTTTAGGTACATGGGCAGTGTGCTGATGTGAGGTGGATGGCTTTTGGGTGTCTGAGTGCTTGCGTCTGTGTCCTTTAGGGGGGGCAGACAGGGTGGGAGAGGACACAGGGGACGCATGGATGGATGTAGTGGAGGTGTCTGCTAGTGAGGTGTGTGTGTGCTGCTTGGTGTGGTGATGCTGGTGGTGGATGTTGATGCAATGCATGCAGGTGTGAGTCTGGACTGACTGTGAGGGAGGTGGAGTAGGAGGAGGAGGAGGGGGAGATAGTGGAGGCAGTGGATGTGGTTGTGTCTGCAATAGTCTGGTGTTTGCGTGAGTGCTTGTGGGATCACCAACTGCGCCGACAACCTCGCCCCCCACAGAAGCCACCCTAGACAGACCAACATCAGGAAACCTCCTTGGTTCACAGACGCCCTCAAAGAATCCAAGAAAACCTGCCGTACCCTCGAAAAAACCTGGCGCAAAGAACACACTGCAGAAAACATGTCTGCCCTCAAGATCGCCACCTGTGAACTCCACTAGCTGATCCGCTCCACCAAAAGGGCATCCTTCAAAGAGAGACTGGACAAGAACACCCACAACAGCAAAGAACTCTTCAACATCGTCAAAGAGCTCTCCAATCCCAACGCCAGCTCCAACTCCATCACACCTTCACAAGAACTGTGCAACTCCCTCGTTACTTTCTTCCATCGAAAGATCACCGACCTACATGACAGCTTCGGACCACAGATCCCGCCGACCACCACTGAACTCACAGCCCCAACCATCACCCTCAACGCCTGGACACCCATCAGCTCTGAAGAGACTAGAACCACCATGAACACCATCCACTCCGGCGCCCCCTCGGACCCGTGCCCACATCACATCTTCAACAAAGCCGACGCCATCATCGCCCCCTACCTCTAGAGCATCATCAACAGCTCATTTGCATTTGCCACCTTCCCCGAGAGCTGGAAACACGCGGAAGTCAACGCTCTCCTGAAAAAACCTACGGCGGACCCCAACGACCTGAAGAACTTCCGCACCATCTCGCTCCTCCCTTTCCCGGCCAAGGTCATCAAGAAGGCCGTCAACAAGCAACTAACCAACTTCCTCAAAGACAACAACTTGCTCGACCCCTCCCAGTCTGGCTTTCGGGCCAACCACAGCACGGAAACCGCCCTCATCGCAGTCACCGACGACATCAGAACCCTGATGGACAACGGAGAAACAACCGCCCTCATCCTCCTTGACCTCTCGGCTGCCTTTGACACCGTCTGCCGCCGCACCCTAATAACCTGCCTCTGCTCCACCGGTATCCAAGGACAGGCCCTGGACTGGATCATCTTATTCCTCTCGGACTGATCCCAAAGAGTCTACCTCCCGCCCTTCCGCTCAGAACCCACCGAGATCATCTGCGGCGTCCCACAAGGCTCCTCGCTCAGCCCTACTCTCTTCAATATCTACATGAGCCCCCTCACCAACATCGTTCGCAAACACAACATCAACATCATCTCCTACGCCGAAGACACCCAGCTGATACTCTCCCTCACCAAAGACCCAGCCACCGCCAAAGCCAACCTGCAGGATGGAATGAAAGACGTCGCACAATGGATGAAGCTCAGCCGCCTGAAGCTGAACTCAGACAAGACAGAGGTCCTCATCCTCGGAAACTCCCTGTCCGCCTGGGACGACTCTTGGTGGCCCATTGGCCCTGGGCACCGCACCAACCCCTTCAGACCACGCACGCAACCTCGGATTCATCCTGGACCCCCTTCTCACCATGACCAAGCAAGTCAACGCCGTCTCATCCGCTTGCTTCCACACCCTTTGCATGCTCCGAAAGATCTTCCGCTGGATCCCTGCCGACACCAGAAAAACTGTTACCCACGCCCTCGTCACAAGCCGCCTGGACTACAGAAACACCCTATACGCAGGAACCACCACAAAACTTCAGAAACGACTTCAGCGCATACAAAACGCCTCTGCACGCCTCATCCTCGACGTACCACGCCACAGCCACATCTCCGCCCACCTGAAACACCTGCACTGGCTACCAGTCAACAAAAGGCTCACGTTAGGCTCCTCACCCACGCACACAAAGCCCTCCACAATAAGGGCCTGAATACCTCAACAGTCGCCTCGCCTTCTACACGCCCACCCGTCAACTTCGCTCAACCAGCCTCGCTCTCGCCGCCGTCCCTCGCGTCCGCAGAACCACCGCTGGAGGTAAATCCTTCTCCTACCTGGCAGCCAAGACATGGAATTCCCTCCCTGTCCACCTCAGGAATACCCAGGACACACAGACAGGAGAACACCATTACACATACAATCCAGCCTGTCACACATATGGCCCACCAGTCCCGTTTCCATCACCATTGGTACACACATCTCCCGGCACACACCATGTACACCAAACAAGACATCCCCCTGATGACACGATGCTTGCACACACATCTCCATGTATCCTTCACACATGCATTGTGTCCAAGGTGTACTCACCTGCTGGTCTGGAGGCCCATACAGCAGTCCGTACTGGGGTAGGACCCCCATCCACCAATCGCCCCAACTCCTCCGCAGTGAAGGCAGTGGCCCTTTCACTATTCACATAGGCCATGGTAGGTTCCAGACACAGGTCACAGCAGCACACGTAGTGTAGGTGCTCTCCTGTTGAAGGTCAGGAAACAAGTGAGGAATCTGATGGAAAACTGTGGTCAAGTCCACGGCGGTGTACACCGTCACCACCAGCACTGATCCCCATTGGCCACTGAACTCCATAGAGCCCCATATTATCCAATGGTGGTGCAAGACCGCCTTCCGCCATGAAGCCCAACATCGGCAGAATTACCTCACTTCCACCTGTCCCTACATACAGGACAGGCGGTCGCCATTTCATGGTGGTGGACAACAATCATATAAACCTTAACTGCATCACAGCCTAGATTAGCACATACCTCGCCATTCCCACTGTCCCATCACATAAATGTACTATGTACACTGAGGTTGTGGTTCCATTGTTCAAATTGTGACAGCCTACTCACTCTTTTGTCCCTTAGCTACCTACCACTGTGGATGAATAGAAGGAGGTGACAAACCCCCGTGTACAGACCCATTGTGGACTTGCCTACACTGGAGGACAGTGACATTATACTCACCTATAGACTGGACATGGCCACAAACACAGAGCTGTGTACCCAATTGGAGCCTGACCTGATATCTGCTATCCGTCATCTGACTGGGATCCGCCCTCTTGTGCAATTGCTATCAGTGCTCCATTTCCTGGCAACTGGTTCTTTCCAAGTGACAGTGGGCTCGGCAGCAGGAATGTCACTGCCAATGTTTTTAATTGTGTTGGCAAAAGTTTTGCTTGCCCTGCTGAGATGCATGTGCAGCTACATAGCTTTCCCCCAGGTGGAAGATCTGGCCACTGTGAAGGCTGGATTCTTTGCAATAGGACATATCTCCAATATTGTCGGGGTGATTGACGGGACACATATTGCGTTTGTCCTCCCCCGCCAGAATGAACATGTGTTCAGGAATCAGAAGAGTTTCCACTCACTGAATGTGCAAATGGTGTACTTGGCTGACCAGTACATCTCCCATGTCACTGTTAAGTATCCTGGGTCGGTGTATGACGCCTTTTTCCTGAGGAATAGCAGCATCCCAAATGTGATGGCCCAACTACAGAGGCACAGGGTGTGGCTAATAGGTGAGCCATGGTCTTCACCCACTGTATGTTAGTGTATGCCTTCAGGTGTCATCCCCATAGCATTGTGTGAGTCTAAATGTTGTCCCTCAATACTTGCAGGTGACTCTGGCTACCCAAACCTATTGTGGCTGCTGACCCCTGTGAGGAATGCCAGGACAGAGGCTGAGGAAGGTTATAATGAGGTACATGGGCGAACCAGAAGGATCATTGAGAGGACCTTTGGACTCCTGAAGGCCAGGTTCAGGTGACTCCATCTGACAGGTGGATCCCTGTGCTACTCGCCCAGGAGGGTCTGCCAGATAGTTGTAGCATGCTGCGTGTTGCACAACCTGGCCCTCAGACGGCATGTACGTTTTCTGCAGGAGGAGGAGACTGGAGATTCCCCTGTGGCAGCAGTGGACCCTGAGGACCGTGAGGATGAGGAGGCAGAGGACGAGGATGAGGACAACTGAACATCAGTTATACTTCAATACTTCCAATGACACACAGGTGAGACAGTGCAACTGACCATTCCTCTGACTATTGATGTTTTCTGTGTGTCTGTAGCATGATGGCATTAACTTCCATTGCACCTCAACTTACTGTCACCTATAGCTTGTCATTTTACAGATGTTGGTGAGATAACAACTGTGTACTGATGTGATGACTACAGACAGCTACATGTCATTATTCCTATGCTCTCACAGTGTTCAGATCATTTGCACTAGATGTGACTGTTTCAATAAATGCACATTTTCAACACATAAAATACTTGTAGTCAAGTTGTGTTCAAGGGTGTCTATAGTAGTGCTATGAAATTGAGGGAAAAGTACAATGGAATGTGGTGATGATGGAGGAAAGTCCAGGGTATTGTTCCAGTTTGTTTGTAGCACAGGTCCAGTGTCCAAGAGGCCATAGGAAGGGGAGCGAAGGCATTTCAAAGTGGACAAGGTGACAGTGTGGGACACAAGGGGGGCAATCAAGAGAGTCTAATTTCCTGGCTGTTGGAATTTGCCCTTTTTGCAGGGTCATCCCCAATCTTTTTGCCTCCTTCCTCCTATTATTTTGCAGGGTCATCCCCAATCTTTTTGTTGGCTCCAGAACTCTGAGCACTTTACCACTGCTAACCAGTGCTAAAGTGCATATGCTCTATGTGTAAATTGTATTGTTGATTGGTTTCTCCATGATTGGCATATTTGATTTACTAGTAAGTTCTAGTAATGTGCACTAGAGGTGCCCAGGGCCTGTAAATCAAATGCTACTAGTGGGCCTGCAGCACTGGTTGTGCCACCCACATGAGTAGCCCTGTAATCATGTCTCAGACCTGCCACTGCAGTGTCTGTGTGTGCAGTTTTAAACTGTAAATTCGACTTGGCAAGTGTACCCACTTGCCAGGCCTAAACCTTCCCTTTTCTTACATGTAGGACACCCCTAAGGTAGGCCCTAGGTAGCCCCAAGGGCAGGGTGCAGTGTATGGTTAACGTAGGACACATAGGCCCCCATTACAACCCTGGCGGTCGGTGTTAATACTGCCAACAGGCTGGCGGTAAAAAAAGGGATTTTTTCCAGGGTGGTAACAGTTGCTGAGCTAGAGACTTCGTTCTCCAGCCCGGCGACCATCACAATTCCACTCTCTGGATTACGATCTGGCCTACCGCCATGGTTTTCGTGCAGAACATACCGCCACGAAAACTATGGCGGTAGGCACTATCAGTGTCAGGGAATCGCTTCCCTGGCACTGATAGGGGTCTCCCCCACCCCCCTCCCCAGAGACCTCCTACACCCTCCCCCTTCCTCTCCTGCCCCCCTGCACATATACACACCCACACGCACACCCATATACACACATGCACACACACATACCCACACACCGCAACACACAGCAACATACCTTATTGCACACATGCATTCGCAACACACAGCACTCACAATCACTCATTCATGCACGCATTCAACGCAACTCACACCGCCATGCACGCATTCCAAAACATACACACAGGGGGTCCTCCGGCTGGAGACAGTCCGTGGCGCTGCTGTCAGCAGCAGCGCCCACCAGCAAAACACCGCCATGCTGTATCATTGGTCATGATACGGTCGGCGGTGTTTTGTTGGCGTGGCAGTGCAGCTGTCAGCAGCAACGCCTTACCACCATCCGCCGTCATGACCATCGGCGGTGTTCCGTCAGCATTCTGGCGGAAAACCGTCGGCGGTTATGATACGGTTGGTGGCTGGTAGCCACAGTGGCAGTATGTTGGCGGCCGTCGCCGTGGCGGTAGGCGGTAGTTACCGCCAATGTTGTAATGAGGGCCATAGTAATGTGTTTTATACGTCCTGACAGTGAAATGCTGCTAAATTCGTTTTTCACTGTTGCGAGGCCTGTCCCTCTCATAGGTTAACATGGGGCTACCTTTAAATATGATTAAAATGTAGATTCCCTTTGGGAGTGGATAGACATGTGGAGTTTGGGATCTCTGAGCTCACAATTTAAAAATACATCTTTTAGTAAAGTTGATTTTAAGATTGTGTGTTTGAAAGTGCCACTTTTAGAAAGTGAGCATTTTCTTGCTTAAACCATTTCTGTGACTCTGGCCCTCATTACAACATTGGTGGTAAATTCTGCTTACCGCCGTGCAGAAGACCGCCAACACACCGTGGCAGCGGCGGAATACCACTACAGCTATTACGACCCATAATCCGCCAAAAACCAGACATCCACACAAGTCCGCCACACCAAAGGTCAGTGATAAACTGCGCATAACAAAACCTACACCGTCACGCCAACAGGAATACACCCACACTATCACGACCCACGAATCCACGCAGCGGTCATTCAACTGCGGTATTCCATTGGCGGTACACACCGCCACGCTCAAAATACACACACACTTACAAAACACAACTACATTGGACAATTCCAAATACACACACCTGATACACATACACACACCACTCCCACACACTCAATACAATATAAAACACACACACACATCACCCACAATCCCCTACGACAAAAATTGAGAAAGAAGCCCAGAGAGAGACACCACCACCAACAACACTAGCATCCACAGGCACACAACACTATCACTCACACAACATCCACGCACCTCAGACAACACACAAAAACACATCCCCTCACACATCACAACACACACCACCTCACACATCACCCACACCATACCATGGCACCGCAAAGACACCTCAGGTTCTCTGAGGAGGAGCTCAGGGTCATGGTGGAGGAAATCGTCTGGGTAGAGCCACAGCTATTCGGATCACAGGTGCAGCACACCTCCATAGCTAGGAAGATGGAGCTATGGCGCAGAATCGTAGACAGGGTCAACGCAGTGGGACAGCATCCAAGAACTAGGGATGACATCAGGAAGAGGTGGAACGACCTACGGGGGAAGGTGAGTTCCGTGGTCTCAAGACACCAGATTGCAGTACAGAGGACTGGCGGCGGGCCCCCACCTCCTCCCCCACAACTAACAACATGGGAGGAGCAGGTCTTGGCTATACTGCATCCTGAGGGCCTCGCAGGAGTAGCAGGAGGAATGGACTCTGGTAAGTCAAATCTTAACTATTACATCCCCCACCCTACCTGCATGCTATTACATACCCCACCCTCACCCCCATCACAAATGTCCCACTATCACAACCCACACATCCCAACACCAAGCCCTGCATGCAACACCAAACCATGGACACCCATCACCAAAGCATGTCCACTACAGATACCCACACAGACCCCAAACCAGTTATCACACAAGGTCCCACACAAGAATGCAAGCACTGGAGTACAGGGTCACACACCCAATGCACACAATGGCACACACAGATGCAATAATCATGCCTTTACACCCCTGCAGGACCCCTACCCAACATCACCGGACAGGAGGTTCCAGACATGTCCACTCCCCCCACACAAGAGGCAAACAGTGATGACAGCAGCTCTGTCCAACTGGATCAAGATGACCAGCCCGGCCCATCTGGGACCTCGGGACAGTCGGTTCCCGCTTGACACTGTCACAAGCCACCACAGAGCCTCCCACCTCAGGAAACACCAGCACAGCACCCACCCAGCAGGCCCATCCCTCTGTCCCCAGGACACGTCAAGCAGCAGTGTGTACACCACTACAGAGAACCCAGGCAAACCCACCAACCCAAGAAAATCAGGGACCTGGGGGCAGTGGCAGTGGGCACACGGTTCAGGGGACAGAGGCAAAGGAAAACAGGGGAACTGGGAGGACTGCTGTGCGACAGGGGGAGGACAGGCCCAGGGAACCCACTCTCCACAAGGCCCTCTCCAACATCATGGGAGCGTACCATCATTCCCAGGAGATGATGGCAATGGTACTGGCCAAGTTTCAGGAGACCCAGCGGCTACAGGAGAAACAGTATCTGGGGATCAGGGAGGAACTTAAGTCCATCAACACCACCCTGGTTACCATTGTAGGGGTGCTGAAGGACCTTATGAACACCAGGAGGGACACTGTGGCACAACAAGGGGCCCCTGACACTAGCCTGGATGATGAACAGCCCGCCACATCCGCCGGCGCTAGTGGACATGAGGCACCGCCACAGGACCACGACACCAGCACCCCAACCCCTGCAGAAGGAGAACCACCCCGCAAACGGTCCCTGAGATCCAGGACAAAGACAGAGAACAATGCCAAGACCCCCGCCAGGAAATGAGACCCACCCTGAATGTCATCCTTCTGTCCCACTTCGTCACCCTGTCCATCCATCAACTGCCCTAGCTCCACTTCCTATGCCCCTTTGGACAATGCACCTCTGAAACAAATAGACTGGACTCTGCCATGGACAATACTCCACCATCACCCCTGCCCATTTTACAACCCCCTCCACTATTTTGCACTGAAATAAACACCCTTGAATCACAAAACAAGCTGGAATCAGTCTGTGCTTTCACAAATGTGTATTTGCAATAACTATGGAATATAGCAATGTCGAATGTATTGTCAACATACAGATGTAACACAGCTCTAATCCATGAGGTAATATAGCAGAGGTCACACAGTGGGACCCACATCTGTGAAATGGAAAGGCAAAGTGACAAGTCAAGGTCCATACACTGGGTGAAAGTGACAGACATATGATAGGTCTAACAACTGTATTAGAGGTGTGAGGCAGTGACATCCTCTTACCTGTGTCTCACTGGAAGTATTGCTGGATAACGTTGTTTCTGTTGTCGATATCCTCTTTTTCTGCCTCCTCTTCTTCACTGTCCACAGGTTCCACAGCTGCTACAAGACCTCCGTCTGGACCATCCTCCTGCAGAAAAGGCACCTGTCGTCGCAAAGCCAGGTTGTGCAGCATACAGCAGGCCACGATGATCTGGCACACCTTCTTTGGTGAGTAGTAGAGAGAACCACCTGTCATATGGAGGCACCAGAACCTGGCCTTCAGGAGGCCGAAGGTCCTTTCGATCACTCTCCTAGTTCACCCATGTGCCTCATTGTAGCGTTCCTCTGCCCTTGTCCTGGGATTTCTCACTGGGGTCAGTAGCCATGACAGGTTGGGGTAACCAGAGTCACCTGCAAAGGTCGAAGGACAACTATTAGACACACACTAACCCTTAGGGACAACCCAGACAACTATTCACAGGGTATAGGGTCCTTGTCCTCACCTATTAGCCACACACAGTGCCTCTGGAGTTGCCCCATCACATAGGGGATGCTGCTATTCCTCACAATGTAAGCGTCATGCACAGAGCCAGGAAACTTGGCATTCTCATGGGAGATGTACTGGTCGGCCAAACACACCATCTGCACATTCATTGAATGGTAGCTCTTCTGGTTTCTGTACACCTATTCACTCCTGCGGGGGGGGGGTACCAAGGCAACATGTGTCCCATCAATGGCACCTATGATGTTGGGGATATGTCCCAGGGCATAGAAGTCACCTTTCACTGTAGGCAAATCCTCCACCTGAGGGAAAACGATGTAGCTGCGCATGTGTTTAAGCAGGGCAGACAACACTCTGGACAACACGTTTGAGAACATAGGCTGGGACATCCCTGATGCAATGGCCACTGTTGTTTGAAAAGTCCCCCTTGCCAGGAAATGGAGTACTGACAGGACCTGCACTAGAGGGGGGATTCCTGTGGGATGGCGGATTGCTGACATCAGGTCTGGCTCCAACTGGGCACACAGTTCATGGATTGTTGTGCAATCAAGTCTGTAGGTGACTATTACGTGTCTCTCTTCCATTGTCGACAGGTCCACCAGCGGTCTGTACACCGGAGGATGCCGCCATTTCACCAGCTGCCCCAGCGGACGTGCCCTATGGAGGTAACAGCGAGCAGAGAGTCAGCCAACACTGAGGTATTACTAAATGTCATTTGCAAACATTTGTAAATCCGCAATGTGCCTGTTACTGTGAGTATGCAAGGCCTAGATAGGTGTGACGCAGTTAATATTAATGCCATGTGGCCCCCTGAAATGGTGGCTGCCTGACCTGTAAGGTGGGACAGGGGGATACGAGGTAACTGCGCTGGCGTTCTACACCGTCACGGTAGGCGGTCGAAGACCGCAGCGCAATCCTGCATTGGTTAACATTGGACCCTATGGGTCCCAGGAGCCAATGACGATGTACGCCGGCAGTGATGGTACACACAGCCGCTGACGTGACTGCCATTTTCTGTCTGTTCACTGACTTGATACCTGGCCTTCGATAGGAGAGGACCTACACTGCAAGTGCTGCTGTGACCTCAGTCTGGAAGCGACGATGGCTCATGTGTCTGGGGAAAGGGCCCCTGCCTTCACTTCGGAGGAGTTGGAGAAGTTAGTGAATGGGGTCCTCCCCCAGTACACGCTACTCTACGGTCCTCCAGACAAACAGGTGAGTACACTGTGAGCATGCTGCATGGGCAATGCCTGTTTGGAGTGGTGTGGATGGAAGATACAAGGGGGGGTTACTGAGGCCTGCATGTGTGGACGGTGAGTGTATGTGGGTCAGGGCAAGGGTGGGAACGTGGGCCAATGAATGTGATGGTCCGGACGGTTAAAGTTTTTCCTTTTCCCCTGTACTATTCCTCTAGGTCAGCACCCACCAGAAGAAGGACATTTGGCGAGCCATCGCCAAGGACGTCCAGACCCTTGGGGTCCACCACAGACGGAGCACCCACTGCTGGAAAAGATGGGAGGACATTCACCGCTGGAGGAAGAAGACGGCGGAGGCCCAGCTGGGGATGGCCTCCCAACGTGGGAGGGATGCCCGTCACACCATGACCCCCCCTGATGTTCCGGATCCTGGAGGTGGAGTATCCAGAGTTGGATGGGTGCTTGAGGGCATCACAGCAGCAACAGCAGATGGGTGAGTACCATCTGACTCTGCACGCATTACGTGGTGTCTGGGGTGGGGGAGGTGGGCAGTGAGTTACCCTAGGCCAGGGCGAGCTTTGTAGGCAAGGGCCCTTTGTGAGGCAGGCTATGTGGCACCCCAACCCCACCAGTGGTAAGAGCCATCTACACCTAGTCAGGCTCCTGTGACTTCCATGTGTGCAGCAATCGGGCATAGGCCTTGTACCTCAGGGGCATGTGAATAATCTATGAACTCGTAGTACAGAGGGCTGCTGTGTCCGTAGTGTCCGCCAACGATAGTGGTATTGCATGCACTGAACATGTATTTCTTCTGTCTTTCCCCCACCCTTTTTGTGGTCTCCCTGTTCTTGTGTGCAATAGCATCATCAGGCGAAGGAGCAGTGGCACCGGAGCAGGAGGGAGCTGCATCCCACTTGGCCCTGGAGGGCGAGACAACAGAGTCTGAAGCCACCAGTGGGACGGAGGGCGAGGGGAGCTCCACGGCAGGGACAGGAGGTGACATCAGCGACAGTGACGCCTCCTCTGATGAGAGCTCCCTTGCGGTGGCGGGCCCCTCTGTGCCCCCCGCATCAACAGGTACAGCTGCCATCCCCCCACCAGCACCGCCCTCCCAGCAGCCCCTCAGCGTGTGTCCCGTGGATGCTCACCCAGGAGGGTGGGCATCTCCTTCGCACCAGGCACCTCAGGCCCTGCCCCAGTCAGCCCTGCTGCCCTCAGTGAGGAGGCTATTGACCTCCTGAGATCCCTCACTGTTGGGAAATCTAGCCTTCTGAATGCCATCCAGGGTGTCGAGAGGCATTTGCAACAAACAAATGCATACCTGGAGGGCATTCATTCTGGCCAGGCAGTCCAACAGAGAGCATTTCAGGCTCTGGCCTCAGCAATGATGGCAGCCATTGTCCCTGTGTCCATCCTCCCCCTCCAACTTCCTCCTCCCAAACCCAATCCCCTGTACCTCAGCCTATCCCAAGCACACCATCATACCAGCATGCAAACACCTCATCATACAAGGGTGGCTCAGGCAAACATAAGCACCACACATCCCACAGGCACTCACACAAGCATCATTCCCATGCACACATACCAACATCCACTGCCTCCACTGTGTCCCCCTCCTCCACGTTGTCCTCCTCCCTCCCTGTCTAGTCTTCACTAACACCTACATGCACTACATCTTCAGCCACTATCTCCATCACCAGCACGCCCATCACCACACACCGCTCACGTGCACTCAGGTGGTGCCACTACCATTCACACATCCCCTGTGTCCTCTGCCAGTGTGTCTGTGAGCCCTCCACCCAAAGTACACAAACGCAGGCACACACCCACCCAACAGCCATCCACCTCACAACAGCCTCCAGCCCATGCACCTTCATCCAAATTCAGCAATCGTACACCTCCTACAACCACTACCTCTTCCTCCACTCCCAAACCCCCTCCATCTACCCGTCCCAGTGTGTGTAAAAAAATGTTCCTGGCTAACATTGACCTCTTCCCTACTCCTCCCCCCCGTCCATCCCCTAGGGCCAGGCTTTCCAGGTCCCAACCCAGCACCTCAGCCACCACATCACCAGGCACAGTGGTCCTAGCAACAGCGGGCTTTTGGAGTGCGCCAAGCATCAGGGCAGCCAATGTGCCACAGAGCGAGGGCCACCTGCGAAAGTTAAAAAGTTGCCCACAACCCGGAGGGAGAAGGCGAAAACACCTGCAACCAAGGGCTCAGGGAAAACAAAAGGGGATAGTGGCAAGACAGCTGCGTCACCATCCAAGGTGGGGAAGGTCCAGAAAATCAAGGGCAGGTCAGGAGAGGGCACGGTGGCACCGACTATGGGACCAGTGTCACACCTTCTGTCCGCCACCTGCACCGCCACCAGCACCACAGTCACTGAGCCCGCCACCAGCACCGCAGTCACTGAGCCTGCCACCAGCACCGCCGCCACAGAGCCCGCCACCACAGAGCCCGCCACCAGCACACCACCAGCACCGCCGCCACAGAGTCCGCCACCAGCACCGCTACCACAGAGTCCACCACCAGCACCAATGCCACAGAGGCCGCCGCAAGCACCGCTGCCACAGAGTCCGCTGCCAGCACCAATGCCACAGAGTCCGCCGCCAGCACCGATGCCACAGAGTCCGTCGCCAGCACCGATGCCACAGAGGCTGCCGCCAGTACCGCCGCTACTGACAACGCTGCAAGCACCGCCAGCTGCCCGGGACATCCTGAGCCAGCAGCACCACCGCAGACATGGCTGCCATCCCCAGTGGTCAGTCGACCGAGCCTGGTGGTGAGTTCCACGAGCCTGTGCAGCTTCCATGATGCAACACCTTCAGTGGAGAAAGGCATCCACTACCTCAGTCCTTGGCAGGATGAAGCACTCTGGGCGCAAAGCCCCCTCCAGAACCAGTGGAGAAAGGCATCCACTACCTCAGTCCTTGGCAGGATGAAGCACTCTGGGCACAAAGCCCCCCCAGAACCAGTGGAGAAAGGCATCCACTACCTCTGTCCTTGGCAGGATGAAGCACACTCTGGGCACTAAGCCCCCTCCAGAACCAGTGGAGAAAGGCATCCACTACCTCAGTCCTTGGCAGGATGAAGCACTCTGGGCACAAAGCCCCCTCCAGAACCAGTGGAGAAAGGCATACACTACCTCAGTCCTTGGCAGGATGTAGCACTCTGGGCACAAAGCACCCTGCAGAACCAGTGGAGAAAGGCATCCACCTGAGTGACTGTGGCTTTGCACTCCCCAGGATAAAGCAGTGGGCAACCCACCCACTGGAGAGACTTGAGAGACTGTGGCTTTGCACTCCCCAGGATGCTGCTGTATTCTCTCCGTTTGAAGTCTGGTATCAAGTGTGGGTCTCGCCCATGCATTTTGGGCCCAGTGGTCCACGGAGAATCATTGGTGCACTATCCGGACTTGTGTAGTTGGTGTACATAATTGTATATACTGTAGTTCGAGTTTTGACTACTGTTTTTTTTATGATTACAATAGTTCAACTCATTTCCTTTTGTCCTTGCGTTCTTGATAGGGGGGTGGAGGGGGTATAAATGTAATGTTGCAGCATGTATTTGTGTGTATGGTGTTGTGGGTGAGGGTGGGCATGCATGCAGGAAAGTTATATGTGATATAATGAATGCCCTTGTTTGTCTTTCTTGTGCATGATAAGTGCAAACACAGTTCTAATTGTAGTGTGCAACAGTGAATCTCTGTGAAGCCAGCCCTTGTGTCGCAGTACTTATTGTTATGGTACTCAGTTTGGGTTTTTGGTAATGCAGTGTTAGTAATTGTGCCAACAGTTATTATTATCCAAGAAATGTGCTGGAGCATCCCGGTGTTCTTCTACCACTCCTGTGCCCATATCAGAAAGAGAGATTCAGTTTCAAGGAAGTTGAGTGCACTAACTCTACTATCACTCTGTCAACAATGACCTGCCCCCCGAAGATACAGGGTGCCTGGCTGGGCCGGCAATACGTGGCAGTGTTTTGTCTCTTTCTCTTCCACTTCCCCTTTCCTTTTGGTACACCTGCCGGGGTTTCTGTGTCCACCAAGAAGTCCCGGGAGGTGTTCCAGGAGGTCGGGGCATACCACCGCCCCTGCAGACATCCTGCTTTTCAGTGAATGACCCCGACCCTGTAAGCCAGCTTAATTGAGAAGAATTTAGATACTCACTTGGGCTGAAGTACAGAACTAATCCAGTCCTCCAAAAAGAGGTCTGTCAGTGGGCCCTCTAGCCTTTCAGGAAAGCCAAGAAAGCATAAGTTGTTTCAACTTGATCACCCTTCAGCGTCCTCAAGGCGATTTTAGTTCTGCAGCAGTGATCTGTAGCTCCTTCACCATCTGCTGCAACTGAGTGACTTCTCCCTCTGCTGATGTGACCCTTTTGGAGACCTTGCAGAGACCTAACTATAGGAAGCTGGCTCTGTATATACTATATCAAAATGAGATATAGGCCCTCATTACAACCCTGGCGGTTGGTGATAAAGCGGAGGTAATACGGCCAACAGGCTGGCGGGCGAAAAAAATGGGATCACAAACACGGCAGAAACCGCCAACATTGACAGCCACTTTAACACTCTGACCGCCAGGGCGTTAGCAACAAACACCGCAGCGGTCACCGCCAACAGACAGGCGGAAGACAATGTACCGCCCACCGTATTACAAGGCACCAATCCACCAGCTTTTCCGGGACGGTACGAACGACATCAAAAGCACGACGGAAACAGTACACTGAAGGGGAACCATTCACCTTTCGACACTCAACGAAGAACCAGGACGCCATGGAGCATGAACTGCAGGTCCGCCCCATGCTGGTGTTTCTGCTAATACACCAGGAATTTCAAAGAAGGCGAAGGCGGCGGCAACGACGACGGTGAGTACTGCACCTAGCACACGGGGGGAGGAAAAAGAGAGTGACACACACACGCAACACCCCCGCCCTCACCCACAACACCATACACACTAACAGAACCAACAACATTACAGATACACCCCGTAACCCCCTGGAAGAACGCAAGGACAAAAGGAATTGAGTCAAATCTTTGATATTTAGAAAATGCATATAAAGTTAACGATTGTAAACAACAGTTTATACAAATATTTACAATATGTACAGAGGGCTGTACAATGTCCATTGCAAAGTCTGTGGACCAGTGGCCCAAAAAATCATGGGCGAAGCCCACACTTGACTCCTGCCTCAAAACAGAGCGAACACTGCAGGGGCATCAGTTCGAAAAAACACAGGCACCTCAGGAGGAAGGGGAGGGGGGCACTTCAGCCGTAAGATGGTACTACGCCACTGCTCCTCAAGGGGGCAACATGCCCACAGCGATGTCCTGTGGAGTGCAAAGCCACAGTCTCTCAAGTGGGTAGTTTGCCCACTGCTTGGTCTTGGCCACAGTCTCTCAAGTGGGTAGTTTGCCCACTGCTTGATCCTGGGGAGTGCAAAGCCACAGTCTCTCAAGTCTCTCAAGTGGGTGGTTTGCCCACTGCTTGGTCCTGGGGAGTGCAAAGCCACAGTCTCTCAAGTCTCTCAAAAGGGTGGGTTGCCCACTGCTTGGTCCTGGACAGTGCAGCGCTACAGTCTCTCAAGTCTCTCAAGTGGGTGGTTTGCTTTCACAGGGTCCTTTCCTCGGAATCTGCACGTCGCTGGACAAAAGGCCCACCTCCTGGCGTCATCAATTCAGAGAGCTGTTATAGCACAGAGTTATGATGAAGCCAGTCAGAGGGAAGGGAACAGCAAGGAGAGAGATCTGAAAAGTAAAGGTTAAAACAAATATGCATTTACTCATCTATCGACTCTTGACTAAATGCGTCTCCAAGATATCAAGTGGAGATCTCTTCTGAAATGAGGGCAAAGACCCTTCTTTGAAACATGGAACAAAATTAAAACACAACCTCAGAATCAAGAGATGACAAGAACTTTGAACTATGATTATACACAGACTATCAATCTTGTAATATCTATGTATTCGCAACATAAACCTTTGATCATGACTTAGAAAATCTCAAAGAATTAAATATGCTTTTCACATCTTAAGCTTTTCAAAGAACAATGAAAACTTTGATTTGTTTATCTCCAGAAATATATTCGCATTCACAAACATAAATGCCAAAAGGTTTTACTCATTGAACTTAAAGCACTTTACTTAATAATACCAGGAAGCGCTTTTACTCAAGTAACTTGAATCACTTAGATTGTTATGCCAATAACCTTTTTCCTCCTGTGAATTGAAGCACTTACATCTGTAAACTGAAGCGCCTGAATCATCATGCCAAGAGCGCTTTACATCTAAGAACAGAAACACCTTGAATTACTGTGCACCAAAGTGCGTTATTTCTGTGAACTGAAATGCTTTGAATTACTGTGCCAAAAGAGCACTTTACATCTGTGAACGGAAACACCTTGAATTACTGTGCACAAAAGCGCATTACATCTGTGAACTGAAACGCTTTGTATTACTGTGCCAAAAGAGCGCTTTACATCTGTGAACGGAAACACCTTGAATTACTGTGCACCAAAGTGCGTTATTTCTGTGAACTGAAATGCTTTGAATTACTGTGCCAAAAGAGCGCTTGACATCTGTGAACGGAATCACCTTGAATTACTCTGCGCAAAAGCGCTTTATATCTGTGAACTGAAACGCTTTGAATTACGGTGCCAAGAGAGCGCTTCACATCTGTGAACTGAAACACCTTGAATTACTGCGCACCAATGCGCGTTATATCTGTGAACTGAAACGCTTTGAAGTACTGTGTCAAAAGCGCGCTTTACATCTGTGAATAGAAACGCCTTGAATTGCTGTGCACAAAAGCGCTTTACCTCTTGGAAGTAATAACTTCCTCCAAACTGGGATTCAGCAAGACCTTACCAATACGAGTATGACCTACTCGTTTTTTAATGCACCGGGGACTTTAATTAGACAACACTCTGCCATTCAGGAACTCTGCTCTTCTCCAGAGAAACCCCCACGAGGTCTGGCTGCATCAAAGTCTTCAAAATAGTGAGCAACGTGCTTGGGTGTGGCTGGGCATTTATAGGCCTGCTACACCCCAAGATGGCTGCTGCCTCTAAAAACATGGGAATTGTAGTCCCTTCATAGAATAGCATTGATAAGTGCATCTTGTCCACCAATGCCCTGAACCTGCAGCTCTATGAGTTCTGCCACAGCGCAGACGACGCTGATGGTCACCTTTGGAACAAGAGGGCTGACAAGTGGTGCGCATAAAGCGCAGCAGAGTCACGCAACGGAATTTCGGGTGGGACCTGGACCACGCCTGGCCTATTTCCTGACATTTGCCCACTGCTTGGTCCTGGGGAGTTCAAAGCCACAGTCTCTCAAGTGGGTGACATGTTCCACTGGTTCTAGAGGGGGCCTTGTACCCAGTCTGCTTCATCCTGCCAAGGATAGGGGGAGTGGATGCATATCTCCACTGGTTCTGAACGGGGCCTTGGCCCAGTCCGCTTCATCCTGCCAAGGATAGGGGGAGTGGATGCATGTCTCCACTGGTTCTGGAGGGGGCTCTGTGCCCAGTGATGAAACACTTGGGGTGTGACAGTTCACAGTCCCTCACCTGGGTGTCTGAGGCATGAGATGTGCAGAGAACAGGTAGCATGACACTCCATGGATGCAGAGCCAGACTCCATCCATCCTACCAGGCCATCTCCAGCAGCCTCGGACAGCTGCCCACTGGGGATGATGCTGGTGACTGTCGTTGTGGCAGCGGTGGTGCAGGGAGCGGTGCAGGGGGCGGTGCAGGGGGCGGTGCAGGGGGCGGTGCAGGGGGCGGTGCAGATGGCGGGGCAGGTGGTGGTCGTTGCAGTGGTGCTAACTGTGGTACAGGTTGTTGGCCTGTCAGGACAAATGGTGGTCACCAGTCCCTCACCTGGAGGCTCCGAGCCCTGAAGTGCCTTGCCTTTGCTTTTTTTACCCATCCCCACCTTGGTAGACGCTGCTGGAACCTTGGCACTGTCCTTGTTTTTTTGGGATGAGGCCTTGCTGGGTGGGTCGTGCGTCTTGTCCGTGCTGCATGCCGGCCCCTTCTTAACCTTGGCAGGTGGTGGAATCGGTGGGTCTGTTGCATTGGTAGGTGGCACACTGACAGCCCTGACGGGTGCCCCCTTCGATCCTCTCGGACTTTCAGGGACCACAGCGGACGCCGACTTGGTGGATGAGGTGCTGGCCTGGGATCTAGACATCCTAGCCCTAGGGAAAGGACGGGGGAGGCATAGGGAAGAGGTCAACGTAAGCCAGGAAAAGTTTTTTAGACACACTGGGAGGGGGTGTGGGAGTGGAGGAAGAGGTAGTGGTTGTAGGAGGTGTACGTCTGCTGAGTTTGGGTGAAGGTGCATGCGCTGGAGGCTGTTGTGAGGTGGATGGCTGTTGAGGGTGTGTGTGCCTGCGTTTGAGTACTTTGGGAGGAGGGCTCACAGACACACTGGGAGAGGACACAGGGTACGTGTGTATGGTTGTGGGGGTGGTGATTGCTCGTGAGGGGTGTGTTGGGATGGGAGTGCTGGTGATGGAGGCTGATGATGTAGTGCATGCAGGTGTGAGTGGAGACGACACTGGGAGGGAGGAGGACGAAGAGGAGGAGGGGGACACAGTGAAGGAAGTGGATGTTGGTATGTGTGCATGGTATGGTGCTTGTGAGAGTGCCTGTGTGATGATGTGTGGTGCTTATGTTTTCCTGAGCCACTTTGTGTGTTGATGTGTGTGCATGCTGGTCTGAAGGTGTGCTTGGGATAGGGTGAGGTAGAGGGGATTGGGTCGGGGTAGTGGAAGTTGGAGGGGGGAGGCTGGACACAGGGACAATGGCTGCCATCAGTGCTGAGGCCAGAGCCTGAAATGCTCTCTGTTGGGCCACCACGCCAGAATAAATTCCCTCCAGGTATGCATTTGTTTGTTGCAAATGCCTCTCGACACCCCGGATGGCATTCAGAATGGTTGACTGCCCAACAGTGAGGGATCTCAGGAGGTCAATAGCCTCCTCACTGAGGGCAGCAGGGCTGACTGGGGCAGGGCCTGGGGTGCCTGGGGCGAAGGAGATGCCCACCCTTCTGGGTGAGCGGGCACGGGAAACACGCTGTGGGGCTACTGGGAGGGCGGTGCTGGTAGGGGGGTGGCGGCTGTACCTGTTGTTGGGGTAGGCACAGAGGTGTCTGCCACCGCCAGGGAGCTTCCATCAGAGGAGGAGTCACTGTCACTGGTATCCCCTCCTGTCCCCGTCGTGGAGCTTTCCTCGCCCTCCATCCCACTGGTGCCTTCACCCTCAGCGGATTCGCCCTCATGGGCTATGTGGGATGCAGCTCCCTCCGTCGCCGGTGCCTCTGCTCTTCCGCCAGATTATGCTAATGCACACAAGGACACAGTGACAAAACAAGAAGGGGGGAGAGACAGAGGATACACTTGGTCAATGCCAGCAACACCACTACCGTTGGCGTACACAACACACACTGAGCTGCCCTATGCACTAGGCCATGCCCAACCAGTCACTAAGGTAGTCACCAGCCCATGGGGTACAATGCCTAACACCAGCATCTGCACACCAGACACCCACAGGACCCTGCCCAATATTAGTTGGCCACTTGTACCATTGGGGTAGGAGTGCTTCAGAGCCTGCAAACAAGGGACCTACCCTGCCATGATCGCCCTGGCCTAGGGGCACCCACAGCACGCATCCCCCACCCAGCTAGTTCCTAAAGTGCGTAAAAGTCAGCTTTCTGACTCTCTACTCACCACCTGGTGGCTGCTGTGATGCCCTCAAGTGCCCATCCAACTTAGGATAGGCAACCGCCAGGATGTGGAACATCAGGGGGGTCATGGTACGACCACCCCTTCCACGTTGGGAGGCCAGCCCCAGCTGGGCCTCCGCCGTCTTATTGGTCCAGCGGCACAGGTCCTCCCATCTCTTGCAGCAGTGGGTGCTCCGCCTGTGATAGACCCCCAGGGTCCGCACCTCCTTGGCGATGGCACGCCGAATACCCTTTTTCTGGTGGGCGCTGACCTAGAGGGGAAAGACAGCGGAAAATGTAATTACTCACCCGTCCGGACCATCATACTCATTGCCCACCAGATCCCACCCATGCCCTGACGCACATACACTGACCACCTCTCATGCAGCATTCAGGCCAGGACGCCTTAGCAACCTGTTTGTCTGGAGGACCGTAGAGTAACGTGTACTGCGGAGGACCACATCCACCAGTTTCTCCAACTCCTCCGCAGTGAAGGCAGGGGCCCTTTCCCCAGACACTCGAGCCATTGTTGCTTCCAGACTCAGGTCACAGCAGCACTTGCAATGTATGTCCTTTCCTGTTGATGGTCATGTAGCAAGTGAGTGAACAGCTAGAAAATGGCGGTGATGTCCGCGGCGGTGCGTACTGTCACCGCCGGCATACATTGCCTTGGCTCCTGGGACCCATAGGGCCCAATGATAACCAATGCGGAGTTGTGCGGTGGTCATCGACTGCCTACCGTGATGCAGCACAACGCAAGTGCAGTAACCTCATTTCCCCTTGTCCCTCCTCACAAGTCAGGCAGCCGCCATTTCAGGGGGGCACATGGCATGGCACCTAACTGCGTCACATTCACATATTGCCACATATTCTGACTCTCCATTTCACACACTGCTTCTGTGATATTAATTAAAAAACAGTTGTGCTATCTATGTTGAAAATTACCTTCTGCTCACCATTCTCCTCCATAGGCTACAACCGCTGAGGCATATGATGAGATGGCGGCATCCTCCGGTATACAGACGCCTGGTGGACCTGTCAACAATGGAGGACAGACACATTATCATCACATACAGACTTGATCGTGCCACAATCCAAGAACTGTGTGCCCAATTGTAGCCAGACCTGATATCAGCTATCCGTCAGCCCACAGGAATACCCCCTCTAGTGCAGGTCCTGTCAGTGCTCCATTTCCTGGCAAGTGGTTCATTTCAAACAACAGTGGCCATGGCATCAGGGATGTCTCAGCCAATGTTCTCCAACGTGTTGACCAGAGTGTTGTCTGCCCTGCTGAAACACATGCGCAGCTACATCGTCTTCCCCCAGGTGGAGGATTTGGCCACTGTGAAAGCTGACTTCTACCCCTTGGGACATATACCCAACATCATTGGTGCCACTGATGTATACATGTGGCATTTGTCCCCCCGCAGAAATGAACAGGTCTACAGGAATAGAAAAAGCTATCATTCGATGAATGTGCAAATGGTGTGTTTGGCAGACTAGTACATCTCCCATGTGAATGCCAAATATCCTGGCTCAGTGCATGACGCAGATGTCTTGAGGAATAGCAGCATCCCTTATGTGATGGGGCAACTCCAGAGGCACCGGGTGTGGCTATTAGGTGAGGCCAAGGTCCCCACACAGTATAAGTTGGGGTCTGAATATGGGGTTGTCCCTAAGGATTAGTGTGTGTCTAACAGTTGTCCCTCGATATTTGCAGGTGACTCTGGTTACCCCAACCTCTAATGGCTACTGACCCCAGTGAGGAATCCAAGGACAAGGGCAGAGGAACGTTACAATGAGGCACATGGGCGTACCAGGAGGATTATTGAGAGAACCTTCGGCCTCCTGAAGGCCAGGTTACGGTGCCTCCATCTGACAGGTGGATCCATGTACCACTCACCCAAGAAGGTGTGCCAGATCATTGTGGCCTGCTGTATGTTGTACAACCTGGCCTTGAGACGCTAGGTGCCTTTTCTGCAGGAGGATGAGCCCGCAGATGGTCTTGTGGCAGCGGTGGAGCCTGTGGACATTAAGGAATTGTGCACAGAGTCCAGGAGTCCCCCAAGAGGCTTCACAGAGGCAATAATAAATAATACTAATGCTCTATTTGTGGTAGTGTGGTCGAGCAGTTAGGCTTATCACAGGGTAGGGTTATGCATTTGTTGCACACACAAAAGCAATAGGTGAAAACACACACTCAATGGCTTAACTCCAGACCAATAGGATTTTATGTAGAAAAATATATTTTTGTTACTTTATTACTAGAACCACAAGACTCAGTTCAGAAGTAAATACTGTTGCAGGTAAGTACGTAGCATAGACATCAATGTAACTTTGTTTCACTTTAGTATATTTTAGTCAAGTAAACAGTTTTTAAGAAAACAGAGAATATCTATTTTAAAAGTGTACACACTGGATTTCAGAACAGTTCCTGGGGGAAGAAAATAACGTACAGTTTTAGAGGTAAGTACACAACTTACAGTTCTAGTCTCCGGGTTATAGGTATTCCACCGTTGGGGGTTCAAGTCAACCCCAAACATCCACCACCAGCAACACGGAGCCGGCCAGGTGCAGAGGTCAAAGTTGAGCAATTTCAACGTGGGCTCCTATGGAGACAGGGGGTACTCGGAATTCGGTCTGCCAGCAGATAAGTACCCACGGCTTAGAGGGCAGACCAGGGGGGATTAGAGGAACACTGGAGGGGCCCCAAGTAGGGACCAATCCCACACCCTCAGCAGCACTGGGGCGGCAGGGTGCAAACAGGGCGTCTGGTTTCCAATGAAACTCTATGAGGAGGCCCGGGGGTCACTCAGGCGCTGCGGGCGAGGTCCGGGGGGGGACAGGTGTCTCGGGCACACTAGAGGGATGTCTGTTGAACAACACCGGGTGTCCATTTCTCTAAGACCTGGGGCTGCGGGTGCAACGGGTCCTTTGGCGTCGGTTATCTTCTTCCAGGGCAGTTGCGGTCAGGGGGGTCCTCCGGATTCCCTCTTCAGGTGTCATTGTGGAGGGGTGGAGAGGTCAACCCAGGGTGGACACTAGGTCGTCATTGCCTGGGGGTCCTCTCTGGTCAGTTGGGCCACCTGGACTCGGGCCGTGGGCGTCGGGTGCAGAGTGGTTAGGACTCACGCTTCTGGAGTGAGGTGGGAGTCCTTCAGAATAGGTTTCGTCTTCTGTCTTCTTTGGACAGGGCCGCTGTCCACAGGAGTTCTTGATCCTCTGTGATTCAGGCAGTCGCCTGGAGGTTTTTTTCAGAGGTCACTGGACCTGCAGGATGCATCGCTTTTCTTCTGCAGGTTCTTTGAATCAGGAGACAGACCGGTAGGGCTAGGGCCAAGTCAATTGTTGTCTCCTTTCCTTCTCTGCTGGGGTTTCCGCTAAGCAGTCCTTCTTCTTCTTGTGAGGTTGTCAGGAATCTGCTTGGTGTGGTTCAGGGAGCCCTTAAATACTAAATATTTGGGCGTTTTTAGGGTTTAGAGGGCAGTAGCCAATGTCTACTGTCCATGAGGGTGGTTACACCCTCCTTGTGCTCACTCCCTTTGGGGAGGGGAGCACATTCCTATTCCTACTGGCCCTGATCCTCCAAATCAAGATGGAGGATTCTGCAAGGAGGGGGTCACTTCAGCTCTGCACACCTTAGGGGTGGTCCCGGCTGAGGTGGTGACTCCTTGTTTTTCCTAATTATCCTTCTGGACTTGCCCCCAAAAGTGGGGCTTTGTCTAGGGGCTGGGTATCTCCACTAGCTGGAGTGCATTGTAACATGGAGCCTGAGCCTTTGAGGCTCATTGCTAGGTGTTACAGTTCCTGCAGGGGGTAGATGTGAAGCACCTCCACCCAGCGCAAGCTTTGTTTCTGTCCCCAGAGAGCAAAAAAATGTTCTCACCCCAGGGTGTCAGAAACTCATGTCTCAGTGGCAGGCTGGCACAGACCAGTCAGTCCTGCACTGAAGGTTTGGGTAAAATACAGGGGGCCTCTCTAAAATGCCCTCTGTGTGCATTTTTTAATAAATCCAACACTGGCATCAGTGTGGGTTTATTATTCTGAGAAGTTTGATATCAAACTTACCAGTATTCAGTGTAGCCATTATGGAACAGTGAAGTTCGTTTTGACAAACTCCCAGACCATATTCTTAATATGGCCACCCTGTACTTACAATTTCTAAGAATTTACTTAGACACTGTAGGGGCATATTGCTCATGCAGCTATGCCCTCACCGGTGATATAGTGCACCCTGCCCTAGGGCTTTAAGGCCTGATAGAGGGGTGACTTACCTATGCCACAGGCAGTGTTTTGTGTGTATGGCACCCTGAGGGGATGCCATGACGACTTTGCCTTTTTCTCCCCACCAACACACACAGGCCCTCATTACAACCCTGGCGGAAAATCCCACTTACCGCCGCGCTGAAGGCCATCAACATACCGTGACCGCAGCGAAAATCCGCTCCAGGTATTTACGACCCACATCTCGTAATCCCCCACAATAGAGACACCCACACAAGTCCGCCACACCAAAGGTCAGTGATAAACTATCACGACCCACGAATCAACGTGGCAGTCTTTCAACTGCGGTAATCCATTGGCGGTACACACTGCCGCGCTCAAAATACACACACATTCACAAAACACAATCACATTGGACAATTCAAAATACACACACCTGATACACATACACACACCACACCCACACACTCACACCACTATAAAACACACACCCACATTACCCACAACCCCTTACAACAAAAAAAATTCAAAAATGAGAGAGAGAGAGAATAGCAAACACAACACCAGCATTCACAGGCACACAAAACCATCACTCATACAACATCCCCGCACCTCAAAGAACACACCCCAACACAACACATCACACAGTACAACAAACATCACCTTACACATCACCCACACCACATTATGGCACCTCAAAGACACCCCAGGTTTTCGGAGGAGGAGCTCAGGGTCGTGGTGGAGGAAATCATCCAGGTAGAGCCACAGCTTTTCGGATCACAGGTGCAGCAGACCTCCATTGCTAGGAAGATGGAGCTATGGCGGAGAATCGTCGACAGGGTCAACACAGTGGGACAGCACCCCAGAACACGGGATGACATCAGGAAGAGGTGGAACGACCTATGGGGGAAGGTGCGTTCCTGGTATCCAGACACCAGGTAGCAGTGCAGAGGACTGGTGGTGGACCCCCACCTCCTCCTCCACAACTAACAACATGGGAGGAGCAAGTCTTGGCAATCATGCATCCTGAGGGCCTTGCAGGAGTAGCAGGAGGACTGGACTCTGGTAAGTAAAATCTATACTACTACATCCCCCACCCCACCTGCATGCCATCATATACCCCCACCCTCACCCTCACCCCCATGACTCCAACACCTCACATATGCCCCACCATCACAACCCACCCATCCCAATACCAAGCCCTGCATGCAACAACAAAGCATGGACCCTCATCACCAAAGCATGTCCAGTACAGATACCCACCCAGACCCCAAAATCACTAATCACACAAGGTCAAACACATTAATGCAAGCACAGGAGTAGAGGGTAACTCACCCATTGCACAAGATGGCACACACAGATACAATAACTATGCATTTACACCCCAACAGGACCCATACCCAATGTCACCGGACAGGAGGTGCTAAGCATATCCAGTCCCCCCACAGAAGAGGCCCACAGTGATGATAGCAGCTCTGCACGCCTGGATCAAGATGACCAACCCTGCCTATCTGGGACCTCTGGACAGTTGGTTCCCCTGCCACAGTCACAAACCAGCACTGAACCTCCCCGTCAAGAAACACCACCACAGCACCCACCCAGTGGGCCCATCCCTCTGTCCCCAGGACACGTCAATCAGCAGTGTATCCACCACTATAGGGACCCCAGGCAAACCCACCAAACCAAGACAATCAGGGACCTGGCGTCAGTGGCAGTGGGCACACGGTTCAGGGGACAGAGGCACAGGATAACAGGGAAACTGGGAGGACTGCTGTGCGACAGGGGGAGGACAGACCCAGGGAACCCATTCTCCACGAGGCACTCTCCAACATCATGGGACCATACCATCATTCCCAGGAGACCATGGGCACGGTACTGGCCAAGTTTCAGGAGACCCAGCGGCTGCAGGAGGAACACTACCTGGGGATCAGGGAGAACTTGAAGTTCATCAACACCACCCTGGTCACCATTGCAGGGGAGCTGGCAGACATGGCCAACACCATGAGGGACACAGTGGCACACAAACGGGCCCCTGACACTAGCCTGAACGATGAACACCCCTCCACCTCCGCCGGCGCTAATGGACAGGAGGTCCTGCCATAGGACCAACAGGCCACCTGCACCCCACCCCCTGCAGAAGGAGAATCAGCCTGCAAACGGTCCCTGAGATCCAGGAACAAGACAGAGAACATTGCCAAGACCCCCGCCAGGAAATAACACTCTTGTGATTGTCACCCTTTTGTCCCACTTTGTCACCCTGACAACTTTGAACTGCCATTACTCCACTTCCTATGCCCCCTTGGACAATACACCTGTGATACCAAGAGACTGGACTCTACCAGGGACATTCCTCCACCATCACCCCAGCACATTGCACAGCACCCTCCACGTATTAGCACATAAATAAACACCCTTGAATCACAAATCAATCTGGAGTCAGTCTGTACTTTCACAAATCTGTAATTGCAACCTCTCAGAAATATAGCAATGTCAATTTTCATGTTCACATATCAATGTTCGACAGTTGTTGGGCATCAGTAAACATAGCAGAAGGCAGAAAGTGTGACCCAGATCTGTGAAATGGAAAGCCAAAGTGACATGTCAGGGTCCATACACAGAGGTAAAAAGGCAGATTCAGGCAATGTCAAACGGTAGTATGATATGAGAGGAGCAGTGCCAGTCTCTTACCTGTGTCTCACTGGAAGTATTGCATGATGATGTTGTTTGGGTTGTCTATATATTCTTCTTCTGCCTCATCTTCTTCACTGTTCCACAGGCTCTACAGCTGCCACAAGACCAACATCAGGCCCATCCTCCTGCAGAAAAGGCACCTGACATCGCAAAGCCAGGTTGTGCAACATACAGCATGCCACGATGATCTGGCACACCTTCTTGGGTGAGCAGTATAGGGAGCCACCTGTCAGATGGAGGCACCGGAATCTGACCTTCAGGAGGCCGAAGGTGCGCTCTATTATCCTCCTAGTTCGCCCATGTGCCTCATTGTAGCGCTCCCTTGTCCTGGGATTCCTCACTGGGGTCAGTAGCCATGACAGGTTGGGGTAACCAGAGTCACCTGCAAATATTGAGGGACAACTGTTAGACATCCTCCAACCCTTAGGGACTCTCCCATACCCAGACACCTATGTCAACTGTGTTGGCACTTTGGACTCACCTATTAGCCACACGCTTTGCCTCTGGAGCTGCCCCATCACATAAGGGATGCTGCTATTCCTCAAAATGTAGGTGTCATGCACTGAGACAGGATACTTGGCATTCACATGGGAGATGTACTGGCCTGCCAAACACACCATCTGCACATTCATAGAATGGTAGCTTTTGCGGTTTCTGTACACCTGTTTCCTGCGGGGGAAACAAATGCCACATGTGTACCATCAATGGCACCAATGATGTTGGGGATATGTCCCAGGGCATAGAAGTCACCTTTCACTGTGGGCAAATCCTCCACCTGAGGGAAAATGATGTAGCTGCGCATGTGTTTCAGCAGGGCAGACAACACTCTGGATAACACGTTAGAGATCATTGGCTGTGACATCCCTGATGCCATGGCAGCTGTTCTTTGTAAGGACCCACTGGCCAGGAAATGGAGTACTGACAGGACCTGCACTAGAGGGGGGATTCCTGTGGGATGGCGGATAGCTGACATCAGGTCTGGCTCCAACTGGGCACACAGATTGTGGCACGATAAAGTCTGTAGGTGATAATGATGTGTCTGTCTTCCATTGTCGACAGGTCCACCAGGGGTCTGTATACCGGAGGGTGACACCATCTCATCACCTGCCCCAGCGGAAGTGCCCTATGGAGGAGGAGGGTGAGCATAGGGTCATACATCACATAGGTTTCACAAGGGTGTTTAGAACAATCGTAATGTAATCGGTGTGTGGCGCTGTCTGTCTGTATTCCTGGCCAAAAGTGCTGTGACGCAGTTAGTTGCCCTGCCATGTGCCCCCCTGAAATGGCAGCTGTCTGACCTGTAAGGAGGGACAAGGGGAAATGAGGTAACTGCACTGGCGTTGTGCAGCGTCGCGGTAGGCGGTTGAAGAGCACGGCGCTAATCAGCATTGGTTATCATTGGGCCCTATGGGTTCCAGGAGCCAATGACGATGTACGCCGGCGGTGACAGTATGCACCGCCGCGGACGTGACCGACATTTTCTATCTGTTCACTCACTTGATACCTAACCTTCAACAGGAGAGGACCTACACTGCAAGTGCTGCTGTGACCGGAGTCTGGAAGCGACGATGGCTACAGTGTCTGGGGAAAGGGCCCCTGCCTTCACCGCGGAGGAGTTGGACAAGCTGGTGGATGGGGTCCTCCCCCAGTACACGCTACTCTACGGTCCTCCAGACAAACAGGTGAGTACACTGTGAGCATGATGGATGGCACATGAATGTATGGAGTGGCATGGATGGAAGATACAGGGGGAGGCAGACACCAGCATGTGAGGATGGTGAGTGTATGTTTTTCTGGGCCAGGGTGGGAGGTTTCTGGCCAATGAGTAAGAAGAACTGGACGGGGGAGTAACATCCATTCTTACTTCACTTTTCCTCTAGGTCAGCGCCCACCAGAAGAAGGGGATTTGGCATGCCATCGCCAAGGAAGTGCGGACCCTGGGGGTCTACCATAGACGGAGCACCCACTGCCAGAAAAGATGGGAGGACCTGCGCCGCTGGACCAAGAAGACGGCAGAGGCCCAGCTGGGGATGGTCTCCCAACATGGAAGGGGTGCCCGTCGCACCATGACCCCCCTGATGTACCAGATCCTGGCAGTGGCATATCCTGAGTTGGATGGGCGCTTGAGGGCATCACAGCAGCCACAAGGGGGTGAGTACAGTCTCATTCAGCTGACTCTGTGCGCTTTAAGAGGCTTCTGGGTGGGGGAAGTGGGCTGTGGGTTCTCCTAGGCCAGGGCAGATGCGCCAAGGTAGATCCATTGTTTGGCAGGCTCAGTGGCACTGCAAACCCAAAAGTGGTAGTGGCCCTCTACACCTAGTCAGGCTCTTGTGGGTTCCAGCTGTGCATCAAATGGGTCTAGGCAGAGTCCCCCATGGGCATGTGATTTTCACATGAACTGTTAGTGCATGGGCTAGTGCATAGGGCTGCTCCCTGTGTGTTGTGTCCGCCAACGGTAGTGGTGTTGCAGGCATTGACCATGTGTCTCTTCTGTCTTTCCTCCCCTTTTTGTTTTGTCACCCTGTCCTTGTGTGCATTAGCATCATCTGGGGGAGGAGCATTGGCACCGTAGCAGGAGGGAGCTGCAACCCACATGGCCCAGGAGGGTGAATTTACGGTGTCTGAAGGCACCAGTGGGACGGAGGGCAAGGGGAGCTCCACGACGGGGACAGGAGGAGACACCAGCGACAGCGACTCCTCCTCTGATGGGAGCTCCCTTGCGGAGGCGGGCACCTCTGTGCCCACCGCATCAACAGGTACAGCCACCACACCCCCTACCAGCACCGCCCTCACAGCAGCCCCTCAGTGTGTTTCCCGTGCCCGCTCACCCAGGAGGGTGGGCATCTCCTTCGCCCCAGGCACCTCAGGCCCTGCCTCAGTCAGTCCTGCTGCCCTCAGTGAGGAGGCTATTGACCTCATGAGATCCCTCACAGTTAGGCAATCAACCATTTTGAATGCCATCCAGGGTGTCGAGAGGCATTTCCAGCAAACAATACCTGGAGGGCATTCATTCTGGCGTGGCAGCCCAACAGACAGCATTTCAGGCTCTGGCCTCAGCACTGATGGCAGCCATTGTCCCTGTGTCCAGCCTCCCCCCTCCAACTTCCACTACCCAGACCCAATTCCCTGTACCTTAGCCTATCCCAAGCACACCATCAGACCAGCATGCACACTCATCAACACGCAAGAGTGGAAATGGCAAACATAAGCACCACACATCCCACAGGCACTCACACAAGCACCATCCCCATGCAGACACGCCAAAATCCACTGCCTCCACTGTGTCCCCCTCCTCCACGTCCTCCTCCTCCCTCCCAGTCTCCACTCACACCTGCATGCACTACATCCTCAGCAACTCCCTCCATCACCAGCATGCCCATCACTACACACCGCTCACTTGCAGTCACCACCCCCACTACCATTCACACGTCCCTTGTGTCCTCTCCCAGTGTGTCTGTGAGCCCTTCTCCTAAACTACACAAACGCAGGCACACACCCACTCAACAGCCATCCACCTCACAACAGCCTCCAGCCCATGCACCTTCATCCAAACTCAGCAGACGTACACCTTCTTCAACGACTACCTCTTCCTCCACTCCCAACCCCCCTCCATCTTCCCGTCCCAGTGTGTCTAAAAAATGTTTCCTGGCTAACATTGACCTCTTCCCTACACCTTCCCCCCTGACCTTCCCCTAGGGCCAGGATGTCCAGATCCCAGCCCAGCACTTCAGCCACCAAATCCTCCAGCACTGTGGTCCCTGCAAGTCCGGTAACATCGCAGGCGGCACCCATCAGGGCTGCCAGTGTGCCACCTAGCGAGGCCAAGGATCACCCTATTCTGCCACCAGCCAAGGTGAAGAAGGGGCTCACATGCCGTAAGGAAAAGCCGCACCAACCACTCAGCAAGGCTTCCTCCAAGACAAAAGGGGACAGTGCCAAGGTCCCAGCAGCGACTTCCAAGGTGGGGAAGGGACACAAGGCCAAAGGGAAGTCAGCTCAGGGCACGGAGCCTCGGGCTGAGGGACTGGTATCACCCCTCACCTGCACTGTCACCTGCACCGCCACCTGCACGTCTGCTGCCTCAGCAACAGTCCCCAGCATCATCCCCAGTGGGCAGCCGTCGGAGGCTGCAGGAGACGTCCTGCTGTCTCCCTCCACAGGTGCTGACACATGCACCACCGGCAGCATCTCCGCCACAGACAGCGCCGCAACCACCGCCACCTGCCCCGCGATGTGCACAGACAGTGCCACCACATCCGACATGGACAACATTCCCAGTGGGCAGCCGTCCGAGGCTGCAGGAGAAGTCCTGGACCCTGCACAGACTACCTGAGGCACCACAACCAGCACTGTTAGTACTAGTACATGGAGTATCATGCTACCTGTTTCCAGGAAATCTTGTGGGACACACGCCCAGGTGAGGGAATGGGAACTGCCACACCCCAGGTGCAGCACTCTGGGCACCATGCCCCCTCCAGAACCAGTGGAGAACAGCATCCACTACCCCAGTCCTTGGCAGGAGGAAGCACTCTGGGCACTAAGCCCCCTCCAGAACCAGTGGAGAGATACATCCACTACCCCAGTCCTTGGCAGGATGAAGCACTCTGGGCACAAAGTCCCCTCCAGAACCAGTGGAGAACAGAATCCACTACCCCAGTCCTTGGCAGAATGAAGCACTCTGGGCACTAAGCCCCCTCCAGAACCAGTGGAGAGATACATCCACTACCCCAGTCCTTGGCAGGATGAAGCACTCTGGGCACTAAGCCCCCTCCAGAACCAGTGGAGAACAGCATCCACTACCCTAGTCCTTGGCAGGATGAAGCACTCTGGGCACAAAGCCCCCTCCAGAACCAGTGGGGAACAGCATCCACTACCCCAAAGCCCCCTCCAGAACCAGTGGAGAGATACATCCACTACCCCAGACCTTGGCAGGATCAAGCACTCTGGGCACAAAGCCCCCTCCAGAACCAGTGGAGAACAGCATCCACTACCCCAGTCCTTGGCAGGATGAAGCACTCTGGGCACAAAGCCCCCTCCAGAACCAGTGGAGAACAGCATCCACTACCCCAGTCCTTGGCAGGATGAAGCACTCTGAGCACTAAGCTCCCTCCAGAACCAGTGGAGAGATATGTCCACCACCCCAGTCCTTGGCAGGATGAAGCACTCTGGGCACAAAGCCCCCTCCAGAACCAGTGGAGAACAGCATCCACTCACCCAGTCCTTGGCAAGATGAAGCACTCTGGGCACAAAGCCCCCTCCAGAACCAGTGGAGAAAAGCATCCACTAGAGAGACTGTGGCTTTGCACTCCCCAGGACCAATCAGTGGGCAACCCACCCACTTGAGAGACTGTGGCTTTGCACTCCCCAGGACCAATCAGTGGGCAAACCACCCACTTGAGGGACTTGAGAGACTGTGGCTTTGCACTCCCCAGGACCAATCAGTGGGCAAACCACCCACTTGAGAGACTTGAGAGACTGTGGCTTTGCACTCCCCTGGACCAATCAGTGGGCAACCCACCCACTTGAGAGGCTTGAGAGACTGTGGCTTTGCACTCCCCAGGACCAATCAGTGGGCAAACCACCCACTTGAGAGACTTGAGAGACTGTAGCTTTGCACTCCCCAGGACCAATCAGTGGGCATGAAGCCCCCTCATGGAGCATTGGCGTTGTTTCTTCATCTGGCTGAGGTGCTCCCTCCCCTTCCCCCTGAGGTGCCTGTTTATTTTTGACCTGATGCCCCGGCAGTGTTCTCTCCGTTTAGAGGCAGGTATCACGTGTGGGCTTCGTCCATGCATTTGGGACCACTGGTCCTCGGACAATGATTGGAACACTATGCAGACTTGTGTTGTTGCTGTACATATTTGTATATAATGATCTGTTACAGACCTGTTTCCATATCTGAATTTCAGATGATTACACTCGTTACAATCATTTCCATTTGTCCTTGCATTCTTCCATTGGGTTACGGGGTGTATATGTAATGCTGTTGCATGTATTTGTGTGTATGGTGTTGTGGGTGAGGGTGGGGGTGGGGGTGTTGCGTGTTGCATATGTTTGTCACTTTCTTTTTCCTCCCCCCCTCGCCTGTGAGCTAGGTGCAGTACTCACCGTGTGTCGAAAAGTACCATCTTGCCTGGCATTTTACCCCCATATTTCACTGTATATATGTTGTTTTAGTGTATGTGTCACTGGGACCCTGCCAGCCAGGGCCCCAGTGCTCATAAGTGTGCCCTGTATGTGTTCCCTGTGTGATGACTAACTGTCTCACTGAGGCTCTGCTAACCAGAACCTCAGTGGTTATGCTCTCTCTGCTTTCTAAATTGTCACTAACAGGCTAGTGACCACTTTCACCAATTCACATTGGCATACTGGAACACCCTTATAATTCCCTAGTATATGGTACTGAGGTACCCAGGGTATTGGGGTTCCAGGAGATCCCTATGGGCTGCAGCATTTCTTTTGCCACCCATAAGGAGCTCTGACAATTCTTACACAGGCCTGCCACTGCAGCCTGAATGAAATAATGTCCACGTTATTTCACAGCCATTTACCACTGCACTTAAGTAACTTATAAGTCACCTATATGTCTAACCTTTACCTGCTAAAGGTTGGGTGCTAAGTTACTTAGTGTGAGGGGCACCCTGGCACTAGCCAAGGTGTCCCCACATCGTTCAGGGCAAATTCCCCGGACTTTGTAAGTGCGGGGACACCATTTCACGCGTGTACTATACATAGGTCACTACCTATGTATAGCGTCACAATGGTAACTCCGAACATGGCCATGTAACATGTCTAAGATCATGGAATTGCCACCCCAATGCCATCCTGGCATTGGGGAGACAATTCCATGATCCCCCGAGTCTCTAGCACAGACCCGGGTACTGCCAAACTGTCTTTCCCGGGGTTTCACTGCAGCTGCTGCTGCTGCCAACCCCTCAGACAGGTTTCTGCCCTCCTGGGGTCTAGCCAGGCTTGGCCCAGGAAGGCAGAACAAAGGACTTCCTCAGAGAGAGGGTGTTACACCCTCTCCCTTTGGAAAAAGGTGTCAGGGCTGGGGAGGAGTAGCCTCCCCCAGCCTCTGGAAATGCTTTGATGGGCACAGATGGTGCCCATCTCTGCATAAGCCAGTCTACACCGGACAAAGGAAAGGGGAGTGACCACTCCCCTGCACCTCCCAGGGGAGGTGCCCAGAGCTCCTCCAGTGTGCCCCAGACCCCTGCCATCTTGGAAACAGAGGTGCTGCTGGCACACTGGACTGCTCTGAGTGGCCAGTGCCAGCAGGTGACGTCAGAGACTCCTTCTGATAGGCTCTTACCTGTGTTGCTAGCCTATCCTCCTTCCTAAGTAGCCAAACCTCCTTTTCTGGCTATTTAGGGTCTCTGCTTTGGGGAATTCTTTAGATAACGAATGCAAGAGCTCATCAGAGTTCCTCTGCATCTCTCTCTTCACCTTCTGCCTAAGGATCGACTGCTGACTGCTCAGGACGCCTGCAAAACCGCAACAAAGTAGCAAAGACGACTACTGCAACCTTGTATCGCTGATCCTGCCACTTTCTCGCCTGTTTCCTGGTGGTGCATGCTCTGGAGGTAGCCTGCCTCCTTCTTGCACCAGGAGCTCTGAAGAAATCTCCTGTGGGACGACGGAATCTTCCCCCTGCAACCGCAGGCAACAAAAGACTGCATCACCGGTCCTCTGGGTCCCCTCTCAGCACGACGAGCGTGGTCCCTGGAACTCAGCAACTCTGTCCAAGTGACTCCCACAGTCAAGTGACTCTTCAGTCCAAGTTTGGTGGAGGTAAGTCCTTGCCTCCCCACACTAGAATGCATTGCTGGGTACCGCGTGATTTGCAGCTGCTCCGGCTCCTGTGCACTCTTCCACGATTTCCTTTGTGCACAGCCAAGCCTGGGTGCCCGACACTCTTACCTGCAGTGCACAACCTCCTGAGTTGTCCTCTGGCGTCGTGGGACTCCCTTTTGTGTCTTCGGGTGAGCTCTGGTTCACTCCTCTTCCAAGTGCCTGTTCCGGTACTTCTGCGGGTGCTGCCTGCTTCAGTGAGGGCTCCCTGTCTTGCTGGGCGCCCCCTCTGTATCCTCATCCAAGTGGCGACATCCTGGTCCCTCCTGGGCCACAGCAGTATAAAAAAAAAAACTAACCGCGACCCTTGCAGCTAGCAAGGCTTGTTTGTGGTCTTTCTGCGTGGGAACACCTCTGCAAGCTTCTTAACGACGTGGGACATCCATCCTCCAAAGGGGAAGTTCCTAGTCCTCTTCGTTCTTGCAGAATCCACAGCTTCTACCATCCGGTGGCAGCTTCTTTGCACCCTCAGCTGGCATTTCCTGGGCATCTGCCCAATCTCGACTTTGTCGCGACTCTTGGACTTGGTCCCCTTGTTCCACAGGTATTCTCGTCTGGAAATCCCCTTTGTTTGTATTGCTGGTGTTGGTCTTCCTTGCAGAATTCCCCTATCACGACTTCTGTGCTCTCTGGGGAATATAGGTGCACTTTACACCTACTTTTCAGGGTCTTGGGGTGGGCTATTTTTCTAACCCCCTCTGTTTTCTTACAGTCCCAGCGACCCTCTACAAGCTCCCATAGGTTTGGGGACCATTCGGGTTCGCATTCCACTTTTGGAGCATATGGTTTGTGTTGCCCCTATACCTATGTGCTCCTATTGCAATCTACTGTAATTCTACATTGCTTGCATTAATTCCTTTTGCTATTACTGCATATTTTTGGTATTGTGTACATATATCTTGTGTATATTTGGCATCCTCATACTGAGGGTACTCACTGAGATACCTTTGGGATATTGTCATAAAAATAAAGTACCTTTATTTTTAGTATATCTGTGTATTGTGTTTTCTTATGATATTGTGCATATGACACCAGTGGTATAGTAGGAGCTTTGCATGTCTCCTAGTTCAGCCTAAGCTGCTCTGCTATAGCTACCTTCTATCAGCCTAAGCTGCTAGAAACACCTCTTCTACACTAATAAGGGATAACTGGACATGGTACAGAGTGTAAGTACCCCTTGGTACCCACTACAAGCCAGGCCAGCCTCCTACATTGGTTGTGCAGCGGTGGGATAAGTACTTGTAACTACTTACCACTTTGTCATTTTGTACTTTTCATAAGAGAATAATATACAAAACAAGTTCAGTGTATGTACACCTAACCAAAAAGTTTTGCTTTTCTTCTCTTACACTATCTGCTAAGTGCTGAAAAGTACCTCTAAACATTCAAAAAGTTTCTAAAAAGTTGAAAAAGTTTTTTTCTGTTTCCTTAAAAAGTTCTCTCTTTTATCTGTCCCTAAACCTTTCTTCTATCATGTCTGATGTAGGTCCTTCTCTTGATCTGGTCAGCTCAGCTTATGAACACCTTAACTGGAAGGGTTTAAGGAGTCTCTGCATTGATAGAGGTTTAGGGGTGGGAAATAATCCCTCTAGAGAATTGTTATCTAACATGGTTATTGAGAATGATAAGGCCTTAGCTGGCACATCCATTGAGAAGTTAGGAGATGGTTCACACTCTGACTCAGGGGCACCCCTAGTAAGAGTGTTAGAAGGTGATCTTCCCAACCTGCCCCTTAGCAGACCACCTAGCATAGCTGGTACTAATGTGAGTTCACATCACAGTAGGAATGTTATTCCTGCAGGCCAGGTTGTTAGGGTGCCAACTGTTAGGGACAATTCTCCCTCTGTTCATTCACATCATTCTTCAGTGTCTAAGCATGCCCAACCCACCCACCCTGATGACAGATTGTTAGAAAGGGAGCTCAATAGATTGAGAGTGGAAGAGTCCAGGCTGAAGCTTAAACAGCAACAGCTGGCTCTAGACAGGGAATCTTTAGACTTAGAGAAAGAAAGACAGAGGTTGGGGTTTGGACCCCATGGTGGCAGCAGCAGTATTCCAGATAGTAATCCTGTGAAAGAGCATGATTCTAGGAATCTGCATAATATAGTTCCCCCTTACAAGGAGGGGGATGACATTAACAAGTGGTTTGCTACACTTGAGAGGGCCTGTGTTGTACAGGGGGTCCCTCAAAGGCAGTGGGCTGCTATCCTATGGCTATCTTTCAGTGGAAAGGGTAGGGATAGGCTTCTTACTGTGAAGGAAAGTGATGCCAATAATTTTACAGTTTTAAAGAATGCACTCTTGGATGGATTTGGCTTAACCACTGAACAATTCAGGATTAAGTTCAGAGAAACCAGAAAAGAGTCTTCATAAGACTGGGTAGACTTTGTTGACCATTCAGTGAAGGCCTTGGAGGGGTGGTTACATGGCAGTAAAGTTTCTGACTATGAAAGCCTGTATAATCTGATCCTGAGAGAGCATATTCTGAATAACTGTGTGTCTGATTTGTTACACCAATAACTAGTGGACTCAGATCTGACCTCTCCCCAAGAATTGGGAAAGAAGGCAGACAAATGGGTCAGAACAAGAGTGAACAGACAAGTTCATACAGGGGGTGACAAGGATGGCAAGAAGAAGGATGGTAAGTCTTCAGACAAGGGTGGGGACAAATCTAAAAATGAGTCTTCATCAGGCCCACAAAAACACTCTGGTGGGGGTGGTGGGTCCAAATCCTCTTCTAATCAAGTAAAGAAACCATGGTGCTATTTATGTAAAGTAAAAGGCCATTGGACAACTGATGCAAGTTGTCCAAAGAAAAGCACCAAGCCTCCCACTACCACAACCCCTACTGCTACACCTAGTGCCCCTAGTAATAGCAGTGGTGGTGGGAGCAAACCTGCTAACAGCCAATCCAAGGGAGTAGCTGGGCTCACTTTTGGTAATTTAGTTGGGGCTGGTCTTGCTAGGGAGACCACAGAGGCTGTTTTAGTCTCTGAAGGTGCCATTGATTTGGCCACCTTGGTTGCTTGTCCCCTTAATATGGATAAGTACAAGCAACTTCCCCTAATAAATGGTGTTGAGGTTCAGGCCTACAGGGACACAGGTGCCAGTGTTACCATGGTAATAGAGAAACTGGTACACCCTGAACAACACCTACTTGGTCACCAGTACCAAGTGACAGACGCTCATAACAACACTCTTAGCCACCCCATGGCTGTTGTGAATCTCAACTGGGGGGGGGGGTGTGGTTACTGGTCCAAAGAAAGTTGTGGTTGGCTCAGATTTACCTGTAGACTGTCTACTAGGGAATGATTTAGAGACATCAGCTTGGGCAGAAGTGGAGTTGGAGGCTCATGCAGCAATGCTGGGCATTCCTGGGCATATTTTTGCTTTGACAAGGGCTCAGGCCAAAAAGCAAAAAGGACAGGGTGACTTGGATCCTGGAACAATGGACCAAGTGCTCCCTAAAGCTAGGGTTAGTAATGGTAAATCCCTACCCACTATCCCTCCCTCTACAGATGATTCTACTTCTGAGGAAGAAGAATTTCCCCCCTGTGCAAAACCTTCACCAGAGGAGCTGGAAGCAGACACTGCTGAGCTTTTGGGTAGAGGGGGGCCTGCCAGGGAGGAGCTGAGTGTGGCACAGCAGACCTGTCCCACATTAGAGGGTCTAAGACAGCAGGCTGTCAAACAGCAAAATGGGGATGTCAGTGACTCACATAGAGTTTACTGGGAGGACAACCTCTTGTATACAGAGGCAAGGGACCCAAAACCTGGAGCAGCCAGGAGATTGGACATTCCCCTGCAATACAGAGAGTTCCTCCTAACTCTAGCCCACGACATTCCCTTGGCTGGACATTTGGGTCAGATGAAAACATTGGAAAGGCTTGTCCCCCTGTTTCATTGGCCTAGGATGTCAGAGGACACAAAAGACTTCTGTAAGTCCTGTGTGACCTGCCAAGCCAGTGGCAAGACTGGTGGCACACCAAAGGCTCCCCTTATTCCACTGCCTGTGGTTGGGGTTCCCTTTGAAAGGGTAGGGGTTGACATAGTTGGCCCCCTTGGCCCTCCTACTGCTTCAGGCAATAGGTTTATCTTGGTGGTAGTGGACCATGTCACAAGATATCCTGAAGCAATTCCTCTAAGGACCACTACAGCTCCTGCAGTGGCAAAAGCCCTCCTGGGAATCTTTTCCAGGGTGGGTTTCCCAAAAGAGGTGGTATCAGACAGGGGTATCAACTTTATGTCTGCATACTTAAAGGCCAGGTGGAAGGAATGTTGTGTAACATACACATTCACCACACCTTATCATCCACAAACAAATGGACTGGTTGAGAGGTTTAATAAAATTCTCAAAGGAATGATAATGGGACTCCCTGAAAAACCCAGGAGGAGATGGGATGTCCTGTTACCTTGCCTCCTTTTTGCTTACAGGGAGGTACCCCAGAAAGGAGTGGGCTTCAGCCCCTTTGAACTCCTATTTGGACACCCTGTGAGAGGTCCTCTAACACTTGTAAAGGAGGGTTGGGAACAACCTTTAAAAGCTCCTAAGCAAGACATAGGGGGTGATTCTAAGTCTGGCGGGCGGCGGAGGCCGCCCGCCAGACTTCCCCCCTCCAGAATACCGCGGTCGGAAGACCGCTGCGGCTATTCTGTGTTTTACACTGGGCTGGCGGGCGACCGCCAAAAGGCCGCCCGCCAGCCCAGTGTAAAACTACCTTCCCATGAGGACGCCGGCTCAGAATTGAGCCGGCGGAGTGGGAAGGTGCGACGGGTGCAGTTGCACCCGTCGCGAATTTCAGTGTCTGCAAAGCAGACACTGAAATTCTTTTTGGGGCCCTCTTACGGGGGCCCCGCGACACCCCATACCGCCATCCTGTTCCTGGCGGGAGAACCGCCAGGAACAGGATGGCGGTATGGGGTGTCAGAATCCTCCATGGCGGCGCAGCTTGCTGCGCCGCCATGGAGAATTCATTTGGGCAGCGGAAAACCGGCGGGAGACCGCCGGTTTTCCACTTCTGACCGCGGCCGAACCGCCGCGGTCAGAATGCCCAGCGGGTCACCGCCAGCCTGTTGGCGGTGCCCCCGTCATTTTAGTCCTGGCGGTCTTGGACCGCCAGGGTTAGAATGACCCCCATAGTGGACTATGTACTCGGCCTAAGATCCAGAATGGCTGAGTATATGTAAAAGGCCAGTAAAAACCTTCAGGCCAGCCAAGAGCTCCAAAAGCAATGGCATGACCAGAAGGCTGTTCTGATTCAGTACCAACCAGGACAGAAGGTGTGGGTCTTGGAGCCTGTGGCCCCAAGAGCACTCCAAGACAAATGGAGTGGACCCCACATCATTGTTGAAAAGAAGGGAGAAGTCTCCTACTTGGTTGACTTGGGCACTGCCAGGAGTCCCCTTAGGGTGCTCCATGTCAATCGCCTAAAACCCTACTATGACAGGGCTGATCTCACCCTGCTCATGGCAACAGATGAAGGACAGGAAGAAGAGAGTGACCCTCTCCCTGATCTCTTCTCTTCCAAAGAACAAGATGCTCTAGTGGAAGGTGTAGTTTTGGCAGACTGTCTTACTGCTGAGCAGAAAGACAACTGCATAAATCTCCTGGGTCAGTTTTCTGAACTCTTTTCTACTGTGCCAGGCACCACTTCTTGGTGTGAGCACACTATAGATACTGGAGACAGCATGCCTGTCAAACGTAAGATCTATAGGCAGCCTGACCATGTCAGAGACTGCATAAAACAAGAGGTTCAGAAAATGCTTGAACTGGGAGTGGTTGAACATTCTGAAAGCCCATGGGCCTCTCCTGTGGTGCTTGTACCAAAGCCTCACTCAAAAGATGGGAAAAGAGAGATGAGGTTTTGTGTAGATTACAGAGGTCTCATCCAGGTAACTACAACTGATGCTATACCCAGGGCATATGAGCTAATAGATACACTGGCATCTGCCAAGTATCTAAGCACCTTTGATATGACTGCAGGGTATTGGCAGATCAAGTTATCAGAGGATGCTAAAGCAAAAACTAGATTTTCGACTATTGGAGGGCACTACCAATTCACAGTAATGCCCTTTGGTTTGAAAAATGCACCTGCCACTTTTCAGAGGTTGGCGAATACAGTCCTGCAGGGGTTGGAGGCTTTTAGTGCAGCATATCTGGACGATATAGCTGTCTTTAGCTCCACCTGGGATGATCACCTGGTCCACCTGTGGAAAGTTTTGGAGGCCCTGCAAAAGGCAGGCCTCACTATCAAGGCTTCAAAGTGCCAGATAGGGCAGGGGAAAGTGGTTTATCTGGGACACCTTGTAGGTGGAGAACAGATTGCACCACTTCAGGGGAAAATCCAAACTATCATGGATTGGGTTCCCCCTACAACTCAGACCCAGGTGAGAGCCTTCTTAGGCCTCACTGGGTATTACAGGAGGTTCATCAAGAACTATGGCTCCATTGCAGCCCCTCTTAATGCCCTCACTTCTAAGAAAATGCCTAAAAAGGTATTGTGGACAGCTAGCTGTCAGAAAGCTTTTGAGGAGCTGAAACAGGCCATGTGCACTGCACCTGTCCTAAAAAGCCCATGTTACTCCAAGAAATTCATTGTTCAAACTGATGCATCTGAATTAGGGTTAGGGAAAGTCTTATCACAACTCAATTCTGAGGGCCAGGATCAACCTGTTGCTTTTATCAGCAGGAGGTTGACCCCTAGAGAAAAGCGTTGGTCTGCCACAGAAAGGGAGGCCTTTGCTGTGGTCTGGGCACTGAAGAAGTTGAGGCCATATCTGTTTGGCACTCACTTCATTGTTCAGACAGACCACAAACCTCTACTTTGGTTAAAACAAATGAAAGGTGAAAACCCTAAATTGTTGAGGTGGTCCATATCTCTACAGGAAATGGACTATACAGTGGAACATAGACCTGGGAGTACCCACTCCAATGCAGATGGACTCTCCAGATATTTCCACTTAGACAATGAAAACTCATCAGATCATGGCTAGTCTTATTGTCCTTCGTTTGGGGGGAGGGGTTGTGTAGGAAAGTACCATCTTGCCTGGCATGTTACCCCCATATTTCACTGTATATATGTTGTTTTAGTGTATGTGTCACTGGGACCCTGCCAGCCAGGGCCCCAGTGCTCATAAGTGTGCCCTGTATGTGTTCCCTGTGTGATGACTAACTGTCTCACTGAGGCTCTGCTAACCAGAACCTCAATGGTTATGCTCTCTCTGCTTTCTAAATTGTCACTAACAGGCTAGTGACCAATTTCACCAATTCACATTGGCACACTGGAACAACCTTATAATTCCCTAGTATATGGTACTGAGGTACCCAGGATATTGTGGTTCCAGGAGATCCCTATGGGCTGTAGCATTTCTTTTGCCACCCATAGGGAGCTCTGACAATTCTTACACAGGCCTGCCACTGCAGCCTGAGTGAAATAACGTCCACATTATTTCACAGCCATTTACCACTGCACTTAAGTAACTTATAAGTCACCTATATGTCTAACCTTTACCTGCTAAAGGTTGGGTGCTAAGTTACTTAGTGTGTGGGCACCCTGGCACTAGCCAAGGTGCCCCCACATCGTTCAGGGCAAATTCCCCGGACTTTGTGAGTGCGGGGACACCATTTCACGCGTGCACTATACATAGGTCACTACCTATGTATAGCGTCACAATGGTAACTCCGAACATGGCCATGTAACATGTCTAAGATCATGGAATTGCCACCCCAATGCCATCCTGGCACAGACCCGGGTACTGCCAAACTGCCTTTCCCGGGGTTTCACTGCAGCTGCTGCTGCTGCCAACCCCTCAGACAGGTTTCTGCCCTCCTGGGGTCCAGCCAGGCTTGGCCCAGGAAGGCAGAACAAAGGACTTCCTCAAAGAGAGGGTGTTACACCCTCTCCCTTTGGAAAAAGGGCTGGGGAGGAGTAGCCTCCCCCAGCCTCAGGAAATGCTTTGATGGGCACAGATGGTGCCCATCTCTGCATAAGCCAGTCTACACCGGTTCAGGGATCCCCCAGCCCTGCTCTGGCGTGAAACTGGACAAAGGAAAGGGGAGTGACCACTCCCCTGACCTGCACCTCCCAGGGGAGGTGCCCAGAGCTCCTCCAGTGTGCTCCAGACCTCTGCCATCTTGGAAACAGAGGTGCCGCTGGCACACTGGACTGCTCTGAGTGGCCAGTGCCAGCAGGTGACATCAGAGACTCCTTCTGATAGGCTCTTACCTGTGTTTCTAGCCTATCCTCCTTCCTAAGTAGCCAAACCTCCTTTTCTGGCTATTTAGGGTCTCTGCTTTGGGGAATTCTTTAGATAACGAATGCAAGAGCTCATCAGAGTTCCTCTGCATCTCTCTCTTCACCTTCTGCCAAAGGATCAACCGCTGACTGCTCAGGACGCCTGCAAAACCGCAACAAAGTAGCAAAGACGACTACTGCAACCTTGTATCGCTGATCCTGCCGCTTTCTCGCCTGTTTCCTGGTGGTGCATGCTCTGGGGGTAGCCTGCCTCCTTCTTGCACCAGGAGCTCTGAAGAAATCTCCCGTGGGACGACGGAATCTTCCCCCTGCAACCGCAGGCAACAAAAGACTGCATCACCGGTCCTCTGGGTCCCCTCTCAGCACGACGAGCGTGGTCCCTGGAACTCAGCAACTCTGTCCAAGTGACTCCCACAGTCCAGTGACTCTTCAGTCCAAGTTTGGTGGAGGTAAGCCCTTGCCTCCCCACGCTAGACTGCATTGCTGGGTACCGTGTGATTTGCAGCTGCTCCGGCTCCTGTGCACTCTTCCAGGATTTCCTTTGTGCACAGCCAAGCCTGGGTCCCCGACACTCTAACCTGCAGTGCACAACCTCCTGAGTTGTTCTCCGGCGTCGTGGGACTCCCTTTTGTGTCTTCGGGTGAGCTCCGGTTCACTCCTCTTCCAAGTGCCTGTTCCGGTACTTCTGAGGGTGCTGCCTGCTTCTGTGAGGGCTCCCTGTCTTGCTGGGCGCCATCTTTGTCTCCTCATCCAAGTGGCGACATCCTGGTCCCTCCTGGGCCACAGCAGCATCCAAAAACCCTAACCGCGACCCAGCAGCTAGCAAGGCTTGTTTGCGGTATTTCTGCATGGGAACACATCTGCATTCTTCTTCGCGACGTGGGACATCCATCCTCCAAAGGGGAAGTTCCTAGTCCTCTTCGTTCTTGCAGAATCCACAGCTTCTACCATCCGGTGGCAGCTTCTTTGCACCCTCAGCTGGCATTTCCCTGGCATCTGCCAGCCAGGCCAGCCTCCTACACCGTGGTCGTCGACGCCGTCTTTGCTGCTTCTGGTAGAAGAGGAGGTGAACTAACATTGGTAGCATCTGTAACTCGGGCTCCATGGCGTCCTGATTCCTCGTAGGGTGTCGAGAGGTGAGTGGTTTCCCTTGTGTGTATTGTTTCTGCCGTGCTTTTGATGGCGTTGGTACCGCCCGGAAAAGGTGGCGCATTGGTGCCTTGTCATACAGTGGGCGGTACATTGTCTTCAGCCTGTCTATTGGCAGTTACCGCTGTGGTGTTTGTTTCTACTGCCGTGGCGGTCGGAGTGTTAAAGTGGCTGTCTGTGTTGGCAGTTTCCGCCATGGTCGTGATCCCATTTTTTTTTCCGCCGGCCTGTTGGGGGTATTACTGCCGCTTTAACACCGACCGCCAGGGTTGTAATGAGGGCCACAATCTGCAATGGCAGTGGGAATGTGTTAGATGAGGGGTCCCTTAGGGTGGCACAACACATGCTGCAGCCCTTAGGGTCCTTCCCTGGTCACAGGGCCCTCGGTACCACTGGTGCCTTTTACAAGGGACTTATCTGTGTGCCAGATGTGTGCCAATTGTGTAAACAATGGTACATTTTTAGTGAAAGAACACTGGTGCTGGGGCCTGGTTAGCAGGGTCCCAGCACACTCTCAGTCAAGTCAGCATCAATATGAGGCAAAACGTGGGGGGGTAACTGCAACAAGGGCCATTTTCCTACACTAACCTTAAGTGGTTGATGTCCATGGAGTCCATTTTTGCCTCAAGGACTAAGCGCGACCCTTGCATCACCACAAGAATTTTAGCTGTGTCCTGTTGCACAATTCCCCCGTCTCGCTTCGTCAAGCCCTCCTGTCCGTCTACTGGAGGGGGCTGTCCAGGTACTGTGTAGTGCACTATTTTGTTAGACTGCGCCCCTTACAATGCTTTCTCCTTCCCCATGGCATCTGTGCTTGCATGTCCTTATAGTCAGGAGTTTCTGTCCAGGCAGCTTTGAAGGATCGCACTATAGCAAGTCTGGGGAGTAGGGGCCTCTGGGTAGTAGCCAATAACATTGGAGTGACCAGTGGTTAGACTTTATACTAAGCTGAGCAGTCTTGTGTAGGCCCGGGTCCCCAGGTGCCCCTCGAGATACAGCCCCGGAGTGCCTTACTTGTGGCTGGGAAAGGCGAGTGCAGGTCAGCCAGGCACTCTGCGCACCGTTGGCAATTGCCTGGGAGGCCTCTCCATTTTCAGGAGTCGAGTCCGCACCAGGTACCACCCGGCACCTCACATCAGGTCCACGGCAGAACGCAAGCGGCCCTCAATCATATAGGAGGTCCCAACCCACGTCTCTTTCAGCTCCCTGGCAGGGGCAGGGAACTGAAGTGAGCTCCACGGCACGGGCAGCCCCTCACGGAGGCCCGCAGGTGCGTTGTTGGCTTCCCAGTGCTCCGTTATCTATGGAGTCACCACGGTGCCCGTCAGAGCTTGCTCTGCTCCAGTCTGCCCTTGAGTGTATGCACACTCTGCTTGCAGGTTTAAGGGTGATGCAAACAGTCATCCAGGCAGCCCAGGTGGAGTGGGCGAAGATTCATCAGCACTGCTTGTTAGGGGTCCTAGTGCTCATTAACCCCGCAGGATTAGGCAGGATTCATGTGTTTTTGACAGGAGCGACATTAGGATGCTGCTAACCGGCCATCTTGCTTGGCCACGCCTCTGCTCTGATCAACTTCTCGCTTGCCAAGGTGAAATCCTTCCTGGCTTCCATCACCATTGTAGACATCAGAGATTTCCTGTAGGATCGATCATAATTATTGTTGAATCTATCTGATTGCCATTTTTCTCATATACTGAATTAACTGTTGATTTGGCCTGCCTGTTGGCCTGCTTTGCTTGTCATTTTCAACATTTTAGGGGTCATTATGACTTTGGTGGTCACTAAACTGCCAGGGTCACGGTCGGACCGCTGCCAAAGTGCCAGTCCGACCGCGACATTATGACAGTTTCTTATAAAAAACACTGTGTAGACCAAGGGACAACAGGGAGGTCATTCCAGCCAGCATACCATCCACACTGCGTGCCATTTCATTGCTGATCTCGCAGTGTCTTTACATCTAGCCCAGGAGACGGCGGACAGACCCCTTTCTTTCAGGTAAAGGGTGTGGGTGCTCCTCTTATGGACTATCTATGGACAGATTGGGCTACTTCTATGCTCTTGCTTAGGAGTTAGGGGCTAGATAGGATTAATTTATGCATAATAATTCAACATGTTAGGGCTGTTTATTTTCTTCTCGTTGGTCACCACCATTTTAATATTGTTGTGACTTGTTGCCTAATAATTGCTGTACATATGTTTTATCGTAGATTGCAGTCTTTTCAATAAAGGTATTGAAAGCTGTCCTGCACCATGTTCTTTGCATATGGGTGTGTATGAGACCTTTTGCTAACAAGGGAAAGGGACAGGACTTGTCGACCACATCTTCCCCTGAAAAGTCACTGAGTGTCATGTTCAGGCTGCCACAAATCACCTTTTCTTTCAGGTTTTGGTGAGGTACTGCTAGCAAGCCGGAAGGGCTAGGCTGGCAGTTGTCACACGGTGTGGGATCAGACTCAATCCCTCAAACTCGGTGGTGTTGGCACCCACAATCCAGCAGTCTTGTTATTATAATGGACAGCTAGAACAATGCTACTACCGTAATTCAGCATTTCAATTTCAGATAATCATTGGGATGATATATTTCTTTATTCATGTTATTATATCTTACGTTCCCTTATCATGGATGATAATTGTTATTATGTCTTGTTTTGAAAACAATGTGAAAAGGTAATGGCTTTTGTTATTCTGAAAGGTTATGTTATTATGAATAATCTATGCTACCAACATACTTTAGCATAGCTGATATTATTGGTCAGATATGTTCCTTTGAAAAAACCCAAGAAATTTCTAGTAATAGAAGGCTATCATTGATTGGTGTAGAATTACAGGATGTGTAGAGAATTAAGGTAATTTAATGACAATGAGAGTTTTTTGTAGGTTTATAACTCAACGTTACCTGGAACTTTATTTCAAATGTGACTCAGATTGAGGCATTGTTGCCATGTAACATGGGTCATTGGGAGAGATTGCGGTATAATAATCTAGAAATGTCCATTGGTGATAATTAATGGGCTAATACGATATTCGTGTAATATCAGGTTTTACAAAATCGAGGGTGATTTTATTCACTTTATTTTTCAACAAGCTACATATTTGTTGGAATAACAATTTTGAGATTAATTTGAGTGGTATTAAGATACTTACACGTTTTGAAGTGTAGATATTAGTTGCCGTTATTGTCAGAATGTGATTATATATCTGTGGAAGAGCATAATCATGTTATCACTGTGCATACCCATATAAGTAGAATGGTGAACCATTTTAGGAGAATTTGTTGATTAATGCACTAATATAATACGTATAGGACACAAGAGATGATTTCATTATAATATTTTGTGCTATGTCGTGTTTTAGCTGTTCTTGTAAGTACACAAACTATGAATGTGCAGAGCCCAATAATTTGTTTTTGCATGTGACTGTATGTTGTATTCTTTTGTTTTTTTAGTTTTAAATGTAAGATTTTGCATTAAATTAATGCTTTTTCATGTATTTTTATCTAACAGTCCTGAAGACGTGATAGTTTCATGAAATACATGTTAGGTGAAGATATAATTGAAATTGTGTGAATAATAAAAGACTATTGTAGAGGAACTATTTGTAATATTGGATTTCTCAGAGTGATGCTAAGTATATTGTTGCAGTAGCGGCTGGCGATGTTTGAAAGTGTTGAGGAGTAACATCCGCCAGGAGTTCACCCCAATTGTTTTCAAAATCTCATACTCACTCCCTCTCAGATTTACTCCCTTCCTCCACAGTCACCGTAACTCACATTTTCTCACTTACTCATTCTCATTCATACTCCCACGCACTGTTACTGACAAGCATACTGATACTCACTAATTCTCATCCTCACTTACAAACACACTTTCACCCCTTCACACTCACTGACTTTGGGCCCTGAGGTAACTTTACGTTTTGCTATTGATAGCTACACCAACTGACTTCCACTCCCTCTCACAATCTCCAGCCACTCTTTCCTAACGCACTCACACTCCTTCAATCACACCCTTGTACTCACTTTCATTTATTCATATACACTTTCAGATTCTCACTCTCTTTCACTCTCATTTACACTCGCAAACACACTCACATACACACACACACACTTTTGCTCAATCTCAGTCACTTCTAATCACTTACAAACACATTCAGAAAAGCATACATGAACAGAGAAACAAATTATTTTTGCCTAGTGTGCTTCCTTTGCTGGACCCAAGGAGACAGGAATCTGGTGCTGCACACTAGAACCAGCAGGCCAAAATTCCCAACAAGGAGCCAGACAGAGAAGCAAAGGCAGGTTTGAAAAGGGGAAGACACACCTCCATCCCCCTCTCAGCTCCTTGATAGGACTGGAAGCACAGTCATGTAAGATGCTGGGGCAGTGTAAGGGCTCCTGCCTCAGCTATTCTGTGTGGCTTCCTATTAGCCTCTGTGATGCACTAACTTCCACCTCGACAGCCACATGTTACCAGATATATTGTGCTGACTGAGGAATGTGTACATATCTGCTAAATAAATTGAATTGTGCCTGTGTGAGGGGACGATAGTTCACCTACTCACCTCAGAAATGCACAGTCCAGACATTCACCTATCGAGTGTTGTGTTTTAGCTGGATTGTGTCTCATCCCTCTCAACACTCTTTCTCCTGTCACCAGGAGCCTGGAGGTGAGATCATAAGGGCTGCTCTGCACGCTGGCAGTGTTCATGAAAACAGGAAAGTTATGTTTACATGAACACTGCTAAATTAAATGGTGTGCAGTGTCCGGACTCAAAGAGTCAAAGTACAGAATGTTGGGCCCACAGGAGGCCGCGGGCTGCACCCTGGAGCCCCTGACAAGGAGCAGCCACTGGATTGTTGTATGGCCTTGAGTGATCTTTTTCCTAGGTCCATTATCAAGGTGTGTTTATGTACCAATATAACTGTATGATTGTAAGAGATGGCTCATAGGGATGCACTATTTTGATTTTCATTGCTCATCTAGCTGTAATTATGTTTGCAGGAAAGTGGAGTATTATACAGTGATGCAGGTTAGGCTTCACTATGTAATACTCTCATAGTACCCCAAAGGTGGTCCTTGGATTCACAATAATTCATAATTAGCTCAGTTCTGGTAGTGTGGCAAAGAGCAGTCAGACTTTACCAGAGGAATGTGTTAAGCACATTCAGAGAACCAAAATATACGATAAGTGATTGACACGACTCAAAAGAAATCTGACACTAACTGATAAAAAATAAAGCAGTTTTACATTAATTTAAACACCAAAACAAAATGCCGGAGTTATGGATTTTCAAGTGAAAAATAATTAATTACAGTTAAAGCTCTCAAACTTTTACCATGCTGTCAATGGGGAAAATTACTAGTGACACTTGCGGGGTGAGTTCAGAGGAACCTACTTGTAGTTGAGGTGATGTGGGACCCAAGACCAAGCTTCCACAGTCAGACCAATTTTACCTGGCTTGTGGGGCCCAGGTGCAGCAGTGTCCTGGATGTCCTTCGTGCTGAATGCAGTAGCTGCTGGTGCTGAAAAATGGTACTTCTGACACTCAGGCCCTCAGTACGACTTAAGCCTTGGGCGCCATCATACCGCCAGTGCTGGCGGTATGATTGCTGCCCTATTAGGAGTTTTCCGATGGGCCAGCGGTCGAAAACAGCATTTCCGCCCACTTGCCCAGCCGAAAACTCACCACAACATTGAAGCCGGCTCATAAATGAGCCGGCGGCAATGCTGAGGTGCGTCGGGTGCAGCCTGTAATTAGGGCAGTGAAATGCGCAATGGGACTGTGCATTGGGGCCCCTGCACTGCCCATGCCAAGTGCATGGGCAGTGCAGGGCTCCCCAGGAGGCTCCCGACGCCCCCATTTCCCCAGCCTTTCCATGGCGGTGTTTACCGCCATGGAAAGACTGGCGTATGGGGACTTGTAATCCCCAGAGCAGAGCTGACCTGGCGGATTACAACCGCCGGGACCACCAGGCTGCAGGCGGTGTCGGCGGTATGACCCTGCGGATCAACCAGGGTCATAATGGGGCGGTCGGACCGCCGTGTCTGTGGAGGTCCGACTGCAATCGCGAGGCTGGCAGTCTTAAGACCGCCAGCCTCGTAATGAGAGCCTCAGTCACTTACAGGTTGAGTTTGTGGCCGCACACTGGGTATTAAACTTGTGGTGGGGTGCCTGGACCAGGATTCACCAGGAAGAACAACTCCACCTAGCTGGAGGACTGCTCGAGTGCAGAGGTGTGCCTGGCTATGCTTGGTGCTAAACGAGAGCAGCGGTTGCTGGCCTTACCACTGGGATGGTGCAGATGAGGAAGCAGATGCAAAAACTCGACAACTGAGCCACTGGTGATGTCAGATGTAGGTGTTGAAGTGTGCCCTTGGGCTGCAGCGTCCAGTAAAACTGGTGATGACTGGACTGGCCGCGAACAAGCCTTGGCAGTGGTAAGAAGGAGGAGAATTGTTGTATTCACGCACGCGAATGGAATGAATGGAATTGTCAGCACGCGAATGGAATTGTCATCGCATGCTCTGTGATGACAATGACATTCCGGAGGGGAGGGGGATTCGAGGCGAGGCAGTTGAGAGAGATGGTTGAGGAATGGAACATTTCTTAAGGTCATGTGCTATTGACCATTCTTGCACCTCCTTGTACAACCCCCAAGCAAATGGAATGGTGGAAAGGTGTAACCGTATGGTGAAAGGCATTGTTCAGATGGCATTGAATAGCAGGAAAAATGTACAAGAAATGGTCAATGATCTAGTTTGGGCCTATAGAAAAACTGTGAATGGAGGAACGGGGGAAACACCTTTTGTGTTAATGAGAGGCAGAGAAGCTGGGAAAAAATTGAATCCTGTATGGATGAATGAATTATTTAGGAAAGTTTAAACACATGTGGACGTTTCACTTCCTGTACAAAAAAATGTGAAGGTGATTGAAGTTGGGGATTTGGTGAAAATACGATCAGGACGTGTGTGGGGGGTTCTTACAAAATTTCGAGGACCTTGGAAGGTGAAGGAAGTTCATGATTTCCATGTAGTATTGGAGAATGGTCAACGTTGGAACAAAAAGAGAATAGCCTTATATTGCAAGACTGATGGAAGCCATGGTCCTGAATGGGGAAATGGAAATGTGGGTGGCTGTAATAGTTTCTTGTTTATGTCAGATGAGGAATTGACGAGGAGTGATTGTATGCATGATGAGGAACAATTATCGAATGGTTTGCATAGGCCCCCTACTGTTGATTTGCATAGGCCCACTTCCGTCATTAACACTGCCATTAGTGATGGTTCCCACACACGGGGCTGGGTCCCAGATGCCGGAGGATTCTGGCTTATTTAAATGAATATGTCATGTATTGTGATGATATCTAGTGTGAAATGAAATGCACTATAATAGGGCGTATCATTTTTATTCGTATCATTTTTATTCGTTTTCATCTTTATTGTAGTTTGCTTTAACATTTGTTATTGTAGTTGTATTGCGTTTTCTCTTTTGTTTTGTGTAAAGGGAGTGGATATGTTGTGTTCACGCACGCGAATGGAATGAATGGAATTGTCAGCACGCGAATGGAATTGTCATCGCATGCTCTGTGATGACAATGACATTCCGGAGGGGAGGGGGATTCGAGGCGAGGCAGTTGAGAGAGATGGTTGAGGACGGAGACGCTGGTGTAACCTTTGCAGCATGTTTGTATTGTACTTCTGATCTGGAATAAATCGAGTTAAAGACTCTTCACGTTATCGGTCTTTACTTACCCTACAACAAGAATCTATCACCCCTTCCGGAGGTCCTGGGGAAATCGGTAACCAGTAACTTGGTGGAGAGCTGGATTACACATCCCACAATGTAATGGGCCACCTGCTTTTGGGCGATACCTCGGAGGGCCCGATGGCCAGCACTTCCTTGGTTCCAGTATGTGCTTTTTACCTGCTGTGTGCAGGAGACTAGTTCCACTAGTGAAGTGGAGTCTGGTCTTGCTTTTGCTCACAAAGGGTTCTCTCTTGCTGGAGAAATCAAACTTTGGTATAGGACGATTCACAGTTGAGCAGTTCCAGAAAGGTTGTATTAGGTTCAAGGTATGACGCCTTTGCTTTGTGCAGGCTTCTGTTGTCGTCAATGTGGATTTTCTTCTATCCTTTCTTCACGAGTTGCTGCAGATCTGCTGTTTTGGTGCCAGGGGTGCCCCTTAAATCCTAGATTTAGCGGTGTAAGAGTTGTGGGTGCAAGTAGCCAATGGGCTGCTAGCCACAGCGGCTAATCCGCCCCTGAGGTGACCACATCTGGTGGGTTATGGCACCTTTTCTACCCAGAACCCTCTATTTTGCCTCTTTTCAAGGTGGCAGAAATCAACTTTGGATGTACAGATCAGTATCCCACCGTAGAGATGTGGCTAGCCTTGTGGGGGTGTACAACTCCTGATTAACTCATTTTCCTGCCATCCGGGTGCAAATGTGCTTGGGGGCAGAGAGATGGCTTTGTCCTCCACTGTGGGACAGCCTGCTTGTATATCAGAGGCAGTATGCACTTTGAACCTTTGAACCTCAGGCCCTTGATGTGTCACTTCACTAACCTTCCTGGGAGGGAGGTGTGACCTCTTTCCCATCCAGGCCTTTGTTATGACTCCTGGAGTGTTCACACTTCTGCCCAGGGGTTCATAATCCTTTCTTGGCGGCAGCAGCTGCAAGCTGGCAGAGCACAGTAGAACTGGAATAGCTTGGTGGGCAACTGCTAAAGCTGCCAACTGGATGCATGCCAACTTGCCCTCTACATGAGCTTCATGCCAGGGTTGAGAAGGGATGTTGTTTGATATCTAACATGACACATTTCAGTGGTACCATAATTGAACTGGCAAACTCGGGTTTGCCCGTGTGCCAGCCCATGTTATTCTATGGACTGCCCATGGTGTAGGTACCGTCGAGTTTGAGCAGTTTACACTGCTACTGCACTCTGCAATGGCAGGCCTGCTGTCAGTTTAGTTGGGTCACCCAAGATGGCACAAACATTGCTTCAAGCCTTGGTGACTCCTTTAACACCCATGCCCTGGGTACCAGTGGTACCATATACTAGGTACTTATAAGGGGGGGTAAAGTCCTTGCCAATTGGGGATACCAATTCACATACATTGATTTAGGGAAAGAGCACTGGCACTGGGCTTGGTTAGCAGGCTCCAGTGCACTTTCAGAGTCATAACCAACAGAATCTAGAGCAAACAGTGTGGGTGACATTCCAAAAAGGGCATGTTCCTACATTGCTCATTTGATAGATGTCCTGATTTGGCAGTGCAATACGTTTGGAATCCAGCAAACCCCCAAGTTATTATGCATTAAGAACTATAGTGGATGTCAATCCATGGCCTGTGATCCTGCTGAGTCTCTCCTTGATAGAGAGAGTCTGATGCAAACAAATTGGGAGCAAATGTCAAGCTTTTATGCATTTTTTAAAAAGAAATCCAGGATCAATCCTGGAAAATAGGACAGTGGTTTTCCATGTGCACTTTCGCATTAGGCAGCACATTTTAAATACGGAAATCTGTTTCTCCGCATAGAATACATTAGTCCTGGTGAAGGAATCCTTTCTCTTCTAAATAGAGACCTCCCCATTGCCATTCCGGAAAAGCATTTACTTCTGTCCTCCAGTTGACTTAACTTTTGCAGGTATTATCTAATTAGAAAGCCCACCACACACCTACCTCTGAGCGTTGAATTTGCAAATGTGAAAACGCCGGAATACTGGTATTTTCAAATCACATTTGCAGTGGCAAAATTCCAATCATCCTGATTTGCTGAATAAGAAGTAGTGAAATTCTATCCTGGCATAATAAGATTTGAAAAGGCAAAGTCCTAGCCCTTACCCAGTAAATCTGTGTTGGAATTTTGTTCTCCCAACACTTTTATTTATATGGAGACATTAGATATGTAAATATCTTTATGCATCGTGACCACAGTGTGGCGGGGTGGTTATTAGAATGTTATGCTTTTGGTGATTTCTCTTTAGATTGCTCTGTCACCCAATGCTCGGTATTCAGTAGGTATTTTAGGATGACTTTTTAAAATATTTTAATATGATGCAAGGATAATCTGTCTGTAAGTTACTTGGCTATATGATCTGTAGGAAAATGGCTCCTGTTGCAGTTACCCCCCACTTTTTGCCTGATACTGATGCTGACCTGACTGAGAAATGTGCTGGGACCCTGCTAACCAGGCCCCAGCACCAGTGTTCTTTCACTTAAAAAGGACCATTGTTTCCACAATTGGAACACCCCTGGCACACAGATAAGTCCCTTGTAAAAGGTACCAGTGGTACCAAGGGCCCTGTGACCAGGTAAGGTCTCTAAGGGCTGCAGCATGTGTTGTGCCACCCTTAGGGACCCATCATCTAACACATGCACACTGCCATTGCAGATTGTGTGTGTTGGTGGGGAGAAAAAGGCAAAGTCGACATGGCATCCCCGTCAGGGTGCCATGCACACAAAATACTGTCTGTGGCATAGGTAAGTCACCCCTCCAGCAGGCCTTACAGCCCTAAGGCAGGGTGCACTATACCACAGGTGAGGGCATAGCTGCACAAGCAATATGCCCCTACAGTGTCTAAGTCCATTCTTAGACATTGTGAGTACAGTGTGGCCATATTAAGTATATGGTCTGGGAGTTTGTCAAAAAACGAACTCCACAGCTCCATAATGGCTACACTGAATACTGGGAAGTTTGGTATCAAACTTCTCAGAATAATAAACCCACACTGATGCCAGTGTTGGATTCATTAAAAAATGCACACAGAGGGCATCTTAGAGATGCCCTCTGTATTTTACCCAATCCTTCAGTGCAGGACTGACTGATCTGTGCCAGCCTGCTGCTTAGAGACGAGTTTATGACCCCCTGGGGTGAGAGCCTATGTGTTCTCTGAGGACAGAAACTAAGCCTGCACTAGGTGGAGGTGCTTAATACCTCCCCCCTGCAGGAACTGTAACACCTAGCAGTGAGCCTCAAAGGCTTAGGCTTTGTGTTACAATGCCACAGGGCACTCCAGCAGTGGAGATGCCCGCCCCCTGGACACAGCCCCCACTTTTGGCGACAAGTCCAGGGGAGATAATGAGAAAAACAAGGAGGAGTCACCCACCAGTCAGGACAGCCCCTAAGGTGCCCTGAGTTGGGGTGACCCCTGCCTTTAGAAATCCTCCATCTTGGTTTTGGAGGATTCACCCAATAGGATTAGGGATGTGCCCCCTCCCCACAGGGAGGAGGCACAAAGAGTGTGTAACCACCCTCAAGGACAGTAGCCATTGGGTACTGCCCTCCCAGACCTAAACACACCCCTAAATTCAGTATTTAGGGGCTCCCCAGAACTCAGGAAATGAGATTCCTGCAACCTGAAGAAAGAAGAAGGACTGCTGGCCTACAAGCCTGCAGAGAAGGAGGAAGACGACAACTGATTTGGCCCCAGCCCTGCTGGCCTGTCTCCGACTTCGAAAACCTGCTCCAGCGACGCATCTGAAAGGGACCAGCGACCGCTGAAGCCTCAGAGGACTGCCCTGGACTACAGGACCAAGAAACTCCTGTGAACAGTGGCCTTGTTCAAAACCTGCAACTTCCAAAGACTTCACGTTTCCCGTCGGAAGCGTGAGACTTCACACTATGCACCTGACGCCCCTGCTCGACCTGCAGAAAACCAACACCTCAGGGAGGACTCCCCAGCGACTGCGAGCCTGGGAGTAACCAGAGACGACCCCCCTGACCCGCTATAGCGACGCCTGCAGAGAGAATCCAGAGGCTCCCCCCTGACCTCGACTGCTTGAAACAAGGGACCCGACGCCTGGAACCAACACTGCACCCGCAGCCCCCAGGGCCTGAAGGAACCGAACTTCAGTGCAAGAGCGACCCCCAGGTGACCCTCTGCCTAGCCCAGGTGGTGGCTGTCCCGAGAAGCCCCCCTGTGCCTGCCTGCAACGCTAGAGTGACCCCTGGGTCTCTCCATTGTTTTCAACCTAAAACCTGACACCTGCTTTGCTCACTGCACCCGGCTGCCCCTTTGCCGCTGAGGGTGTACCTTGTGTGCCTTCTCGTGCCCCCCCAGTGCTCTACAAAACCCCCTGGTCTGCCCCCCGAGGACGCAAGTACTTACCTGCTGGCAGACTGGAACCAGAGCACCCCTGTTCCCCATAGGTGCCTATGTGTTTTGGGCAACTCTTTGACCTCTGCACCTGAACGGCCCTGAGCTGCTGGTGTGGTAACTTTGGGGTTGCCTTGAACCCCCAACGGTGGGCTGCCTATGCCTCAAACCTGAGACTTGTAAGTGTTTTACTTACCTTCAAAACTAACCTTTACTTACCTCCCCCAGGAACTGTTGATTTTTGCACTGTGTCCACTTTGAAAATAGCTTATTGCCCTTTTTACAAATACTGTACGTGATATTGTTTTCATTCAAAGTTCCTAAAGTATCTAAGTGAAGTACCTCACATTTAAAGTATTAATTGTAAATCTTGAACCTGTGGTTCTTAAAATAAACTAAGAAAATATATTTTTCAATATAAAATCCTATTGGCCTGGAGTAAAGTTTAAAGTTAATTTTTTATTGACACGTTTAATTAAAACCATCACAATTCCAAAATACATAATGACATAAAATGTTGCCTTCTCATTATGTTAATGGAGACCCGTAAAAACATAAAAGCTTAAAACTAAAACATGGCATGATAAAGAGTTGTGCATAACTAAAATGTTCTCCACTGATTCCAAAACTTGGTCTTAAACTTAACTTTAGGACTTTCTTGCTCCCTTGCAAACACTATAATAGTAGATGAGTGAAGCTGAGCGAGCATCTTAAATAGTGCCTGGGGCTGTTTCCTGGCTGGAACAAAGCTTTTGGAGCTTTACTAATCATAAAATGATGGCCCTTGCACACTCGGGTTCAACTTTGTTCACTAACTCTTTCTGGGCCTGCACCATGAATTCGGTCCCTAAACAAGAAAACGGGATTGAAAGTCAGCTGAGCCAGCTAATAATGGCCGGTCTACATGAGCGTAAGTTCAGTGTCTTAAAGATGTTTTTCAGATAAAATGTCCTGTGATTTTGCAAAGCCGGGCACACACAAAAAATATGTTCTAATTACTCTTTACTGTACCCACACAGTCGACAGGAGTGTGTCAGGTCCTGCTGTTTCCATGAAGGGATCATATCCTTTGTTTCCATCAACCCAAAGTGGAAAAGCATGAACCGATGTTTCAGCGACTGGTTGAAGGTTGCTGTTAGAAATTCCTGTGCCCGTAAAGTTTTGTATGATGTTATTATAGCCAAGGCGTGCTGTCTACTTGCCAGTTTTTGTTTGTCAGAATTTAAAGATTTCTTCTTAGTGACAGCGTTTGCCTTTCGAAAAAACTCCTTTTTGTCCGAGTTCAGGTCCTAGGCTTCTAGCAAACCTAGTGCTAAAATGCAGTTATTTAAGTGATGACCCCAGGTGCTTTTATCATTATGACGCTGTTGCTCCTCAATTTCCATCCAACATAGGTTGTTTAGTGTACCAGTCTCAGCTGCACGCATCCTCCAGCATAGTTTAATGAAGGCACATCTACTCTGAAATTCATAGTTTTTGAGACCCAATTCTAAACAAACCTGAGCTGGAGATACTGGTCGTGGTATCCGAAAGACTGTTTTGTAAGCCTTCGTCTGGACTCGATTGATAAAAACTGCCTCCTTCCCCACCATGATTTTGGCACCATAAGTAATGGTGGGCATTAGCCGTGCTGCCATGACAGAAAGCAGGTGAGTGTATGAGGGGCAGCTCAGTTTTTGTTTTAGAACTTTAAAGCCATAGGTCAATGAGAGAGCTTTTGCTTGAGCGACAGCAAGCTGCGGCTTGAAAGACAAGAGACGGTCCATAGTTAATCCCAAGTACTTATATGTGGGTGCAACCTCCACCCGGGATCCATTCATGAACCATGAAGCAGATTTAAACTTCCTGTCAACTAGGCGGACAACCTTAGTTTTGCTCAAATTCAATTCTAGTCCTTGTATTGTTATGTAAGTGTAAAACGCATCAATGCTATGCTGTAGCCCAACAGGTGTTTGGCTGAGTAGAACTATGTTGTCTGCGTACTGTAGCCATGCGATTCCTTTCTTGGCCAACACTGGCGGATGGCTATTTACGGGAGCTAGAGCCTGGGCTAGGTCTGCAAGATATAAGTTGAACAGCGTTGGAGCCAATACACACCCCTGGTTAAGTCCTTTTGCTGTTAATGTTCTGTTGGTGAGGTGGCTGCCCTCTCCGATTTTTACTTGCGCCCAAGTACCTGTGTACAAGTCCATCATTGCGCCAAGAAGGCTGCATGGTAGGCCCCAACCTTCTCCCATAGGCGGGTTCTTGGTACGCAATCAAAAGCTGCCTTTAGATCAATAAAGCATGCAAGTAACCTTTTTTTCTTAAGCCTGGCTTTATTTCCCAGCCGAGCCAGGGTTGCCAGGTTGGTGGAAGCACCCATACCAGCTCTGAAACCTGTCTAGCATTGTGGAATTAGTTGTCTGTCATGAATGCATTCTGCTAGTTGTTGCAGTAGACAGGATGCGTAGAGTTTTCCTTCCACATCCATCAATGAAATTAGCCTATAGTTTAAAGGATTTGCGGAGTTACCTGCTTGGTATATAGGGTGGATAATGCTGCCTTTCCATGCATCTGGAAGATCCATTGAGCATCGGAGATCGTTAAAAAGCAACGCCAAATAGTGCGCCAGAAATGAAGGGTCTCCTCTAAACAAGGCGTTCAGAATACCGTTCTGACCAGCTGCCCCTTCCATTTTTAGTTTCTTGATAAGGTTTATCAGTGTTTCTATGTCAATGGTCATTAATGTGTGCTTTCTTTCATTTCCGTTTAAAGATAAGTCTGTTTGCGTTGTTGCTCTGAAGCCAAAATTAATCTTACTTATGTTGTTGGCTATCTGTGTGGCCTCCTCCTTCACATGGTGCTCTGGAAGTGAGAACATTGTCTGTACGTGGGCTTCCCATGTGGCTGCATCAATACCTGCATTCGTGTGTCGATTTTTTCCCTTAGTAAGTCCATTTATTAGTTCCAAGAACTTTTTGTTATTTTTCTGTTTGTTGGACATAAGCATCTTGGTCCACAGATCCTCGTGATAACTCTGTTTTGCCATCCAGCAGTTTTTCTTATATTTGGCTCTTAGTTCAGAAAGCCTTGTGTCATCAGATTTCCTCCCCCAGTGTACGTCCTTTAGGACTTTTTTTTATTCTCTAGAGACTTGATTTTTCTGATTGCGCAATGTCCTGTTGAACCATGGCTTTTCTTCTGTGCGACGCTTGACTTTATTTTTTGACTCTATGACTGAAATTGGGAGACGTTTTTTGATGGAAAATGTATTTATTAAGGAGAAACACAAGTACATCCAAGCGATTACTCGTTCTCCAGGGGGGTGGACCTCTACTTCCTGCACTCTTAGCAACTCTTTGAGCTCTTTAGTTGTGCCTGCACTGCAGTACACTTCTTCCATTACTTTGTCGAGTCCCGGCCCCTTCCATTTCAGTTTTTTTGTATCATAAGTCACTGGGGCTGAAATCATGATGTTGGCGGTGGGAAGCCAATTCCATTCATTACGGATCTTAATAAGTTGTGGAAAGTGATCACTCTCTGTGCGTTGTTGGATCCTATATGCTGAGACCAGTGGCAATGCGATTTCGTTTATTAATGTAAAATCAATATTGGATTTTTTTATGCTGCTTGAAAAGGTTACTTGTGCGGATGAAGCATCCTCAGGGAGAGGCGTCAGGCAACGTAAGCCCAGGGTTTCAAGCTTTGTATATGTGCATATTCTGTTGGGGTATTTTGTGCTGCCTTTTCTCAAATCAAAATTGAAGTCGGCAGACAAAATGTGGATTGCGTTTTGTTTCTGCAGCAGTTTTAAAATACTGGTCAATGTTTCAATGTTTCCACTGTTTTGGGTTTTGTTAGGGTGTATGTATACGTTAATCAGTAGCAAAGTTCTGTTGTTGCCTAGTGGTGCCCGGTGTTCCAATTTTATTGGTAGCAGCCAGTCGATTCCCAGGTCGGTCTGTTTGATCACCCAGTTGATTTTTGTGGAGCAATACGTTGTGAGGCCCCCCTTGGGGTGTCCATGTTTTTGAGGTTGTTTGGCAGAGACGTTTATCCCAGAAAAACCCGAAATATGTTTCGGCTCCATGCACCATGTTTCCTGCAACATGACGATTTCAAACTGCTGAAGGAAACTCAGAGCCGCCCTGTCGGTGACCACATTTTTTAAACCGTGAATGTTCCAGGAGCAAATATGGAGATTTTCTGGGTTTTTGTCAGGACCATTTATGATTGTTGTTTTTTGGATTTTGCCTTCCAGCCTGTTTGACTGTTGAGGAAGTATCATCAAAGATCTGTTGGTACATTCCAGGATGGAGCATGCTTTGGTGCTTTACAATAGTTATGTGGTCCCAACTGCTTGGGGAGGTTTCTACTCCCACGGCCCCTTTTAAGATTGAGCCGCCCTTCTTTTGTTGCGGCACCAAAAGGTTAGGGTATCTGGGCGGTTCTGGTTTTTGCAGGACGATGCCCCATGCGCTAAACGTGTCTTGATGTACTAGAATTTGATCAATAATGGCGGACATGGCCCAGGATGTCAGCGTTGCCTCTTTGTCTTTATTGTTTGGATGTGGAGTGAACTCCACAGTCATCCATTCTTTTGTTGAAATGTGGGCCAGGGGCAAAATCGCATTTATTAACTTCAATATGGTGCCTCTATTTAGAATGTCAAAAGCCCCCTTCGAATTATAGCAAGGAATGAAAAGTAATTTATTTTCCTCTGAGGCCGCAACGTCCTGCATTATCTGGTGTCCTGGGATACTTTTTTGTGCCGCGCTGTTTGTGCAATCATCTGACCAAAGATGGTAACCATGATCTAAAATTTGTTTGTTGTTACCTGCAGGTTGGTTAGTTACAGTCATGTTATGTGCAGAGCTTATGCGTTGAGGGTTATGTGCCCAGGGTTTGCCAGTTTCCTGTCTGTCAATATACCGCTGAATTGCTTGTTCTGGGCACTGCCTGGTGATTGTTCTGTTTCCCGTGAATTCTTTTAAGGCCGACTCTCTGTGCAAGAGGCTGCTACCCTGCTTATTGCTGAAACAGGTTTTTCGTAGACTGTTGCTGTGATGTTGATTGATTGACTAAAGCACTTGGTTCACCCGTAAAATTATCCTTGCTGACTGGCCATTCTGACCTGTTCTGTCTAGATTGGCAGCTCTTGGTTCTGTTTTCAGTGCGTTCTGATTCCTTAGACTGCGTACCATTTAAGTTAGCAAATGATTTCCATATGCAGCTTTGCTGGATCCCCTTTGGTTTTTTCCGTGCCTTCCTTTTTCGTTTCTTTTCCCGTTTTGTGAGGGATGTCTCCTCCACTATCGAGTTGTTGAAAGTTAAGTCCTTCGATCTGCCCGTGGGGGATCCCATTTCTTGTGTACTAAGGCATGATCTGCCCTCTGTGTTGCTCTGAGGCGTTCCCTGTCCGGATAAATGAATATCCTTGATATTATTGCTTTTCTCATAGGATTTCTTTACGTTTTGTGGGTTTTTCTTATTCGTTAGGTCTTTGGGGATCTTCTCGCCACTACTTCTAAAATGCTCTTCAGTTCTAAGGGTCTGGATTTTACCTCTTTCAAGATATCATTTAGGATGTCCAGGGATCTTTGTGAGTTATCGCCTGTGATGGAGCACTGACATGTCACCTGCTGGGTGTATGAGTGGGTTTGAGCCCTCTTTATCAGATCACTCAAGGATTGTAGCTTATTGTCAATGCTCACAATGTGGATGGCCAGGATGTTGAGTAAATCTACCTGAGTGTCTTGCTTGTCTGCTTGAAATTGGATGGCTGCTGATATCGCGTCCATTGTTGCTAACAAGGCCTTCCATGAGTCTCCTGATGTTGATGGTACTACATTTGCTTTAGCCCCCGTTGTGTGGTCTAGTGAGTCTTCAAATTCCTCTAATTGCTCTGGTTGCTCTGGTTGGTGGCCTGGAGAAAGTCTTTGAGTGTGTGTTCCTCATTTATTGCCTGTGTGTGTACAACAAATACTTAACACTACCCTCTGATAAGCCTACTGCTCGACCACACTACCACAAAATAGAGCATTAGAATTATCTACTTTTGCCACTATCGTACCTCTAAGGGGAACCCTTGGACTCTGTGCACACTATTTCTTACTTTGAAATAGTATATACAGAGCCAACTTCCTACACGATCTATGTATTTTCTGTGAATAATGTGTCCTTTAAGTATTGAGTGATTGCTAATAGGATGCCACACATTATGTTACCTTTTGTTGCACTGTTTTATGTTATTATATGATATATTATGTTTTAAGAATGTGTACAGTAGACAGGTTGGGCCTGATCATGACCTTGGTGGATGGGATACCTTGTAATACGGTAGGCGGGATATCCGTCACGTTTGTGACAGAGTAACCCATCCGCCGAGGTTGTAATCAGGCCCTTTGCCATTTGTTGGCCTTGCAACACTCCAGGGTTTCCACTGAAGGATGGAGATCGGGTCCTATAAAGTTATGCTTTGGTTATTGTATTCTTTTGGTCTGTCACAGATTGGATGGCAGAAACAATTTTGGTATTTTGTTGTCAGAGAGGTCTGGTGGAGTACTTTTACTCATTACTCTGGCATCTCTCAGCATAGTAACATGCCATTTGTATGGTGCTCACAGATTGTCTATGTCTGATGTTGCTGGCTGGTTGTATGGCATTTTTAGGTCTCTCTTACCCGACAGCACAAACTGTCTGGTTGCAAACAACCTATTGTCATGCTGTGGGCTTGCAGCCCGCCCATTGCTTGCTATTCCTTGGATTTATTGTGACTCTCATTTACTTCTTATTCAACAACTTGCCTTCCTCTTCTTGTGTTTGTCTCTTCTGTAGAGCATAGCCTCTTTACAATCCTTGTTTGGCTCATGTGTAAATAACAATGTTCTACTACACAATGTACTAGTTACATTAAAAAATATCCCCACCTAATGTCCATAAAGGGTAGATGAGTCGCAAGCGTTTGTTGTTATAAAAATTGTATCATGGTTCTAAAAAGTTTGGGAATCTCTGTCATAATAAGTAATGTTGGATGTGTCTGTACGTCCGTTCATTGTGCCAAGTATTTGAACTTTACATAACATAAACATTGCTATGAGAACAATGTTGGTTTGTGTATGTTGAACCAAAATCCCCAATAATCAAAATGGTGACAGGAGCAGAAGCTCAGCAACATTGTTAGGTCCATGATTCAGCCTTCTGCTGTTCATTTACAGCAATTGTGTGAAGTAACAAATGAAACTTCAATCAACTTTTGAAAGCTCTGCTTCAGTTGAGACAGCTCATTTTGAGCAGAGGTTCGCATATCAATCCCTAATCTCCTTAACCTTCTTTGAATTAGACAGTGTAGAGAAAGTTAGAGTGATCTTTTGTACATGTGGGGCTAGCTCAATGGGAGAGTTGTTTTAAAAACAAATGCAGAGTGGACCACCTCACCATGGAAGCATGTCTGCCATTACATTTACTCTCACAATGCTCCCAGACTCTCAAAAGGAGCACATTTTCCATTGAAATGGCCACTAAATTTGCACAGGTATAGTACCATGTGAGATCGGCGGAGGCAACATGGGCAAAGACCGATCGAATAAAGGTGCATAGCAAACCAGGATGGACCAATGCACAGCCTAGAGTACAAGAGGGAGTTTGCAGGAAGACTCCTCTGGACCCATGGAAAAGGGGGGGTGAGCCCACCGGAGCACAAATCCTGGCTCCCATTGAGGAGTCTGGACAGGCGCTGCAGACGCAAATTGCTGCCATGGTGGTAGACATTAACTTATTGAGAGCTGATTTGAGGGTGGTGACAGAACATTCGGTGGCCATTGAGCAACAAGTGACTTGCATGCAGACGGATATAGATATGCTGAAGGCCACAGTGGCCACCCTTGAAGTGAAAACGCGCAAACTGGAGGCGAGGGCTGAAGATGCGGAAGGGAGGACGAGGAGGTGTCATCTATGTGTAGTCGGCTTCCCGCAGGGAACGGAGGTCTTCCTATAGGATTGGATCAAAAAGATGATGCCCACCGCTCCCCTATCATCAGTGTTCGTGGTTGAGCCAGCACTCAGAGCCTTAGCACCCCTCCGCTCCTGGGAGCTCCCCCTAGAATGATTATTGCCAAGATCCTCACCTATAGGGACCGAGATGTTATCTTACAGGAAGTGCGCAAACACCGCAACCCTACCTATGAGAATCACACTATATGCTTCTTTCCTGACTACACTAGGGTGGTACAGCTCCAAAGGCAATCGTATGTAGGTGTTAAACAAAAGTTAAAAGAATAAGGCTACACCTAAATGCTGCTATACTATACTCAGCCAAGTTGAAGGTCCTCCACGCTGGCCACTCGCATTTTTTCCAGGCACCTGAAGCAGTCTGGGATTGGTTGGAACTGAGAGGCGGTGAGGGACCCCTGGAAATCCTTCAGGGGGGCCAGGGGGCAGGCAATTCACCGGCCACTGCATGCAGGAATAACAGGCACCGCCGCTCCAGCCGTGGCGACAGATGGCACCCAGAGTCTGGATCTGAAGCGAAAGGAGTGTGAGGAGGCCACACTATCACCTCGAAGGGCATCTTCACGTTCCAAGTCACCACGCGGCGAGGATGGCCCAACCACAGACTCAGACAATGCCGACACCTCAGAGCCGTTGAAGAGACACTGAGATGGAATACTGGAACTGGACTCATACCAGGCTTGGAAATATTGACCCCCCTTCTTCCTGCTCTCCTTCCTCTTACTCTCCCACTCTCTTCTCTATCACGGTTCCTACCAGTGCTGGGGGAGGTAGGGACTCAGGAGGGCAACAATGCATGGGGAGGGGGTGATCTAACAGATACGCTCTCCTGCTTTGGCCACTACTAGCCTTCCTATCTTTTCTTTTTCTAAGATGCGCGGATCTTGTTGTTGTTTGTTATCTTTTGCAGTGATAAGCTAAGATATTTGGATACAGTGTGTGCATGGTTTGGATGGTTGTGTGAGGGGCATTGGAGAATTACTTGTGCGTTGGCCGCACCATCTTGAACAGTACCTTGCTATTGAGTGGGGGCAGTGATTCGCTCTCCCTCTCCTCTGAATTCTGGAATGGATAGTGGGACACACACACACGGATTGGGCAGACACTAGTTGTGGGAGGTGTTTACCCAGGGAGTGCTGGGGGTGTTGAATGTGGTTCATCGTTGGAGTTGGAGTTCTGTTTTATACACTTGCCATACTGTATGCATTGTGATGAAGAGAGGAAATGGAGTTACACTGTTGAGTGCGCTCTGGACCGGAGTGCGAGGTTGGGGCGGACAAGGACGGGGAGGGGGGTTGGTTGAACGAGTGATGGAGTGGCAACTATTAGTTGGTATAGATCATGATGAGTACCCTAATGTGAATTGTTGCATGGAGCGTGAGGTGGCTGAACTCTTTTGTAAAGCGATATAGAGTGCACACCTACCTTAGATAAATAGGTGCCCACATTGCCCTCCTACAGGAGACACACTCGATGGATAATGAAGCGCAAAAACGACAGAAAAAGTGGCGGGACAGTTGTATTCAGCGACATATTCATCCTGTGCTAGGGGGGTGTCTGTCTGGGTTGCCCCTGGGATCCAATTGCAACTAAAAAGTCTAATGGCGAACGTGCAAGGCCACTATATATTCTTACATGGAGAATTAGATGGGTGCGAAGTCTGCATCTTGAATATATACGGCCCCAACTCGGATGATGCAGAGTCTTTAAAAAACTACAACAAGAATTAGTGCCCTACATGGGGATGCCCGTCATCTGGGCAGGGGACTTTAAATGTGTCTTAGCTGGCTCTTTGGATAGGAACCCACAGAAACTGGCCACTAAGCTTCATATGACTGCCAAGCTCCGCGAGGTCATGAGTAGCCTGCACTTTGTGGATATATGGAGGGAACTACATCCCACGTCCAAAATATTTTCCTGTTACATGCCCACACATGGGGCATTTAGCAGATTGGATGGATTTCTGCTAGCAAATGACGGCACGCTTGATGTTCGTCGAGCTCCTAATCAGGTTAGATTTCTAGAAGATCATGCCCCTCTGTTATTCGAATGTGAGACACACGCACCAAGCCAGCAATCCCCCTGTGGCGAAGCGGCCTGAGCTACTTGGGGACCCTGAATATAAGGGAGACACACAGGCAGCGCTGAATATTTTAGTGTGAACTGGACCACGACCTGGACATGCATCATAGAATGGGAGGCCCTAAAGTTTGTCGTAAGAGGTGAAAGCCTTGGTAAATCCCACGATATCAGGAAAAAACTGGAGCGGGAGCTCGTGCAGCAGGAGGACATCCTGGCTGCACTCCAGCACCGAGTTAACAGCAGAGACGTATCTGAGGCTTACTGTCGCGAGGCGCAAAAAAGAATAGGGGCTATTTGGAATAGGCAGGATAGCTATGTCCATATGGACTTCAGACAGTGGCTGTACCACGAGGGAGACCACTTGGGGTGCATGCTAGCTTGGCTACTCAGGTGCGAACACCCTCTATCAATAATCCTGTCGCTTCGTGGACAGTTCGGGGTAAGGTATACACTTCGCCGAAGTGCAAGGATAGATGTCAAATGCGTTGGTACCTGGACAGGCTCTGACTTCCCCGGCCTATTGAGGCTCAGACTGAGGAACTGGAGGGGGATGTAATGCTGGAGGAGTTACAGGAAGTCTTAGGGGCCATGATGCATGGTAAAGCTCCCAGCCCCGGTGGGATACCAGTTGAGTTTTACCGTACATATTCTGCAACGGTTCTTCCCCGATTGTTGGAAACATTCCACGAGACATGTAGAGAAGGCACCTTGCCAACACACGAGGGAAGCATTGACAGTTATGGTAAGGAAGCCAAGGAATGATCTAGCTGACCCTGGCTCCTATAGGCCTTTGTCCATGTCAATGTTGATGTAAAACTACTTGCAAAAGTACTGGCAATGCGCTTAAGGCGAGTTGTAACCGTTCTAGTGCGGGATGATCAATGCAGATTCATTCCACGGAGGGGAACCCATATGAACTTGTGGAGGTTATCGCATGTAATGCATGAGACGTGCGACTCTGCAACCCGTGCAGCGCTGGTGGCCCTAGACATAGAAAAGTCATTTGATACTCTGTCCTAGGACTACTTATGGGAGGTACTGCGTAGGATGGGCATTGGACTGAACTTCCTGTCATAGGTGCGTCTGCTGTATACAGCAATGCATGCGTGGGTGCGTTCTGTGGAGATAGTGTCAGACTCATTTGATATTGTAAAACAAAAAAAAACAAAAAATTGGGTATGGGATAGTGCTGGCATTTTCTAGGTCCTTTAATATGAGTTACTTTTGGTTTAGTTAATGAAGTAGCAAGTATCCATTGTCCAAGGACGAGTTCCTGTGCTGTGATAGGGTTCAGTGGTGGGGCTCACCATGTTGATGGGAGGTTTGAGGACAATTAAGTGTTCTTACTGGAAAAAATCTTGCCCTGCAAATCATCGGGCATGTTCGATGTGCTTTGATCTCAATTAATTTGGCTTGGATTTATGGGGTTCTGAGTTTTAGCATCTGAAGCTACTGACTGATGGGCCATGTGGCTCAGCCAAACAAGCCATGTTGTACAACATTGCAGCACAGAGATTGAGTGTTAATTTTTTTTTTTACGTAGCACAAAGTGTTTTCTTAAAATGTAGTGTGAAAGTGCTTTAAAAATAAATAAATAAAAAGGATGAGGAGGATGCAGAAACGTGTTGGAGGAGCTGGTGAGAGTGAAGCAACACAATAGACAGAGCAGAGGGGCAGAGGGAGAAACACGGTTGAAAGAGCAATGGGGAAGACAGGGACACAGAGAGAGCAACACGACTGAGGCTGGGGGAGAAAAGCACACGGACAAGAGAGAACAAAGTAGAAGGGAGCAAACAAAAGCACATGAGGGAGACAAATGAAAAATACATGCACTCTAATGGAGTGCTTCAACAATCAGAAAATAAAGTTCTCTAAAAGCGAGCAGTGGAAACATAGAAGCCAGCCAGTCAGAGATATGGTAAAGAAGCTATGCTTCATGGGATGGACAAACACAAGATTGACATGCTGAGGCACATAAAACATCCAATAAGAAACAGGCAAATGAGAGTGACAGTAAAGCCAGTCAAAAGTGAACAACAGACAGGCTGCAAGTCCCTGTAGTTCCTGGTTAAACCATGATTGGTCAGATTTACACGGCCCTAGTGCCTCCTTGCGCCACACGAGCCTCATTTTTTTAATGCTAATGTGGCTCAAGGAGGCAATTTTAGCTGCGCCATATGTACAAAGTGGTGCAAATCATGCATTGCGCCACTTTGCGACCCCCTCTGCCACATTATGCCTGTGTCAGGCATAATGTATGCAAAGAGGGGGCGTTCTGGCATTAGGAGGCCCGCAAAAATGGCACAGTGAAATCTACAAGATTTCACTGCACCATTTTTGGCGTCATATTTAACGCCTGCTCAAAGCAGCTGTTAAAGTGACTCACCCATTTTAATCATTGGGCCTCCTTGCACTTTGCTGCACTAGCATTAAAAGTGTTGATGCTAGTGCAGCAAAGCACCACAAAAGCGTGAATAATGTTGACGCTATTGGCCTAACGTGGGCCATGCTGCGCCGTATTGGAAATACGTCGCACCCATGGTGTCGTTAGGTAGCGCAGGGGCAACGTAAGAAAACTGGCACATCAGCAGTGATGCGCCAGTTTCTTGCAAATATGCCCCTCTATGGCTTACGCAACCAGACAGCTTGTGTTTGGGGGTGTTGTCTTGAATTGTTTTTGAGCTCCGCAAATGTTCTGAGTTCCCGAGATGACTTGCACACCCACACCTGCAGTAGGAAGGCACCACAAGCATGACAGCACGCTACTGCATTCCTACTGCTAGTGAAGCTGGCAAAATGGAGTAAAGTCAAAATCCATTGTAACGTGAAGCACATCGCGAGCGCTTTCTATAAAAATATCTTGGCAGCCGGGTCTGAATTTTTGTTATGCAGAAACAAAATTCCAAAAAGGATTTTACTGTAAATCTAAAGCTATATGTTCCTGACTTTCTGGTAGTTTTTTTCTCAGCTTGTAGGGGACATATTTTGTTTATTTCGGGTCATGGCTTGTCGTGCCTTTCACAGAACACACGAACAGAAACAAACAGCATTGAAGGTCTGCCCAAAAATTGAGTTTTTTCCAATGCCTGTAGCGCCAGCCAGCAGGCAAAGAGTTTCCAGCAGATGTTCTAGGGTTGAAAATGCATCGATATCCTATCTCTAAATGGGGCAAAATGGATGAGGTGCCACAAACTTTGGCAAATTTCAAGCGTCTGTCTTCTAAAAGATAGAACTGTAATTAGACATTGAGATTATTGTGTGGGATTAATGAACGCCCCTGTGTCTGAGTTCCTAATATACAGCTTTCTGGTGCAAACCACGACTGGATCAGGTTATGGCCCATGGCTACTAGTTGTGAACTACAGTACTCGTGATAGATACTGCGCAACAGGCACCAGTCGATGAACAACCCAAAGAAAAGGCCTCAACAAATAATGTACACTGTGATGTTTTAGCAAAACGTTGACAAAAATAATGTTACCATAAAATCGTTACATTTATATTCTGAGTTTTAATGTAAATGAAATATAGCACTTATTTAATTTTTATTTGCATATTTTGGCATTTCTTTTTCGTCTAAAAAGTATTTGATTATTTTATTTTTGTTTCATTATTTAATTAAAAATTATGTTTTAATAATTTTTAATTTTTAATTTTTTCAATCAAAACAGATTCAACCGGGCATATTCAGCTATATCTCCTATACAGCAGCAGATATAGCAGCTATTCTGCTATATCTCCGGCCGTGCTTGAATAGGGGTCCATTGCTGGATATGCCGATTCTATTTTTTGCCGATTCTTTTTGCCAATTGCAATTCCAATGAGCAAATCAGTAATTCATTTTGTTATTCTTGGGGGGCGAGAATAACTCCCAAAAAGCAATGTATAACGAATACCTATATTATGATGCTTGAAACCTCTCTCAACTTCCAAACTACCTACCACCAAAAGGGGTCTAGAGCAGTGCAATGTACAGTGTAATATGTAAAAATCCTGCCCCGCTTCCACATCTAGGGCACATCTGGCCTGGCTGTATAAATCTCTGTAGCCGTGCATGTGTAAAATAGGTATGATGTAGAATATATGTGTGTCAGCTTAAATTATGTATTACTGGCCAGCTCATGTTCTTGCATGCATGCTTTACCCCAAACACCTTCTGATATCGATTCCTGCAGTCTATCCCCTTCCAGGGCTTCTTGTATACTGGAGACCAAAGGATTTGTTTTTTAATTTTCATATATTTATTTGTTTTTATTTTTTATATTTTAAACTACTTAGGATTTTTCACCCTAGTGATGGACCCTTTTCTGGCTATTTGAGGTACTTCGGCCCATATTTATACTTTTTGACGCACAACTGCGCCAACGCAGTTGTGCGTCAAAATTTTTACCGCCGGCTAACGCCATTCCAAAGCACCATGCGGGCGCCTTATTTATTGAATGACGTTAGCCGGCGCTGCGGACTGGTGTGCGTCAAAAAAAATGACTCACACCAGGCAGCGCCGGTGTAGGGGAAAATGGAGGTTGGGCGTCAAAAAATGGGGCAAGTCAGGTCTGAGGCAAAATTCAGGCCTCAACCCGATTTGCGCCATTTTGTTTTGACGCCCAACCCCCATTGAAATGACTCCTGTCTTAGCAAAGACAGGAGTCATGCCCCCTTGCCCAATGGCCATGCCCAGGGGACTTATGTCCCCTGGGCATGGTCATTGGGCATAGTGGCATGTAGGGGGGCCCAAATCAGGCCCCCCTATGCCACAAAAAAATACGAAAAAAAATACTTACCCCAACTTACCTCTACTTCCCTGGGATGGGTCCCTGCATCCTTGGGTGTCCTCCTGGGGTGGGCAAGGGTGGCAGGGGGTGTCCCTGGGGGCATGGGAGGGCACCACAGGTCCCTTAACGCCTGCCCTGCCCCCTCCTGTGCGTCAAAATGACGTCACAGTATAAATAAGGGGCACAGGCCTTAAAGTCATTTTTTGGAAGGGAACGCCTACCTTGCATATAATTAACGCAAGGCTGGTTCCCCCTTCCAAAAAATGACGCACATGGTGGAACTTTGACGCCCGCGGGGTCGGACGTCAAAGTATAAAACTGGGGCAGGGTTTGCGCCGATTGTGCGTCAAAAATTTTGACGCACATTCGGCGCAAACAGAGTATAAATATGCCCCTTCATGTTTAGGCCTCTATATCTATTTTCCACATAAGGTATGCACACCAAATTTGCACCCTTTTTTCCTAACATCATGGGGATTCTAAGGGTACCCAGGGTTTGTGGATCCCTTCAAGGGGACAGAGGAAATAGGCAAAATACAGCTACATTTTGAGTTTTTGGGGAAAAATAGGAAAAGGTGCTCAGCAAAAAAGTGTCACTAAAAGTGGCATCAACAAGAGGTTTGCTGTGTGAAAGTCACTATCTTCCCAGCTTCAGGCACATGCACAGCCAAATGAAAAATAATCTTTTTTTTAACCACAGTTTTGGCATTTTTAAAAGAGGTAGTCAATTGTTTCTATTTTTTGTGCTTTCAACCTACTTCCAGTTTGTGTTGAAAACCGGTGTGAAACCCATAGGTGATAGAGGAAACCTACAGATTTCAGAAAGTCGACAAAAGTCTGAATTTGACAAGGGGTCATTCGTATAGATTCCTCAAGGTTTGCTTATAGAAACTAACTGTTGAAATGAAAAAAAATATTTAAAAAGATAGGAAAGAAACAGCCATTTGCAGCAACATTTTCATCTGTAAATTCTTGTCATGATGGCCGATTTACAAAAGCAATACCACTATGACATCTAGACACTTCTGGTTGTTGGGCTATGCAGGGGCTGATTATGAGTTTGGCGAATGGTTTATACCATCCGCTGAACTTCCGACGGGGAGGTTGCCGCCATAACGGCCTGCGTTTCCGTCTGCTGGCCTAGTGGGAAATAGCCTACAGATGTAGAGCGCAGGGTGCACAAGCACCCTCCAATATTCACTGTATGCAAAGTAGACAGTGAACATTGCAATGGTGCTGGCCAGGGGGGGCCCTGCACTGCCCATGCCAAGTGCATGGGCAGTGAAGGGGCCCCCTGCACCCAGTCTCTGCCAGCATTTTCATGGCGGTGGTAGAAGGGGTCGTAATCCCCAGGGCAGCGCTGCCCTGGTAGATTAGGACCGCCACCACCTCCAGACTGCCAGGATCTCTGATCCTGGAGGAGCTGGAGGCCCGACCGCTTAGGTAGTAATGAGGCGGTCGGACCGCCACATTGGCAGCAGTCCGACCACCACCCATGAGTCTGGCTGTCTAATGACTGCCAGACTCGTAATGAGGCCCACAGTGTTTGTAGGTTCTCCAAGAACCTGAGGTACAAAGAAAACTGAGTTTTACCTTACAATGTACTTTCATTCTCTACCGAGTATAAAGTAATTCAAATGGTAAAATATAAAAAGTGAAAACGGGTAGAAGGAAACCTATGTATTTCTGAAACGGACACCAGAGATAGAGTGTAGAAGCAGTGGCTATTTTACATCTCTAAATTTGTGGGTAGCCATACTAGCATTGGATTCAAAGGGCATTATTCAAAATGTCCTTTTCCTTACCTGCTGGCTTACTTGTGGAAGGCACAAGCAGAAAGATCCAATTAGTAATTACAAATGTTCTTTTATTCCATGTTCCCCCATGTCCCTCTATAAAAATGATACCTCACTTCTGTGAGGAAAGCCGGAACTTGTGGGGAGCCACACATTTTCTACCACCTAGAATTGCCCCAAGTAGCCCTATAAAAATTGCACCTCACTTGTGTGGGTACGCCTAGTGCCCACAGCAGTAAGGAGCCCAAAACGCAACATAGACACATCATATTTTTCAAAATGGACCGTTTCATTTGTAGTGTTGGTAACTGTGGCGTTTGGGCCCAGCTCAGCTGGCACCTAGGGAAACTTATCAAACCTGTACATTTGTGAAAACTAGACACTTAGGGAAATCAAGGGTAGGGTGACTTTTGTGGCTCTCACCAGGTTTTCCTATGCATCTTACTCACATATCTCTGCAGGCAAATTCTGTAATTTATGGAGGAACCACAAATTTTGTACCACCAAGGGTTCCCACATGTCTCCCAATAACAACGGCACCCCACTTGTGTGGATGGGCCAGAGATCTCCACACAAAAGGCCCTAAAGCTTTGCGGGAAGAGATCAGTGATAGAAGCAGCTGTGATATTTAGGGCTGTGCTGTGCCATCACCATTGGGAACCTCCAAACACACACCCAGATGATTTGAGAGTGGTGTGTCTTGAGTGAACCCCACAAGCTTTTTTGTACCCTCAATGCCCTGCAATCCTCAAACTTTGACTAAAACTACACATTTTCCGTACATTTCTGTAATGGAAACTTATGAAATCAGGAGGAATCTACAAAATTCCTACCGCCCAGCATGCACCCACTTGTTCCAAATAAACGCTGTCCCACTTGTGTGGCCTAGTTCCTGCAACAGGAACAGATTAAACTATGGGTCTACCACTAACCCAGTTTTGAAATGTTCCTGCTGCAGTCACTAGGCCCAGCCACAAAAAAGGGTAGTGTTTTATCGGGACAAGTGGGGCAATGCTGGGTATTAGGAATTTTCTAGATCTCAGTGGATTCTGCAAGATTACATCACAAAATACAAAATAAATTTATGACTTTAGGCAAAGTTTGGGTTTGCAAGGCATTTTGGGAAAGAAGTCATGATGGGATCCATGTAAAGCACACCACTATGGACTCCCCTGGGTGTCTAGTTTTCAAAAATGGTTTGTTGGCTTGGTTTCGTTAGGTGGCGGCGGAACCTGGACCTATCTAACACAGTCACCCCCATGGCCAAATGAGGTTAGTTTTTTTTTTATTAAATATTTTCATTTTGAGAGATGCACAGTAGGATACACAAATAATGAAATAAAAAAATATAAGTTAATTCATTCATATCAAACAAAAAAAAGACATTGCTACAATGTTCAAAGCCATCAAGAATTAAAGTGCTGACATCCCACAAGCATTTCATCATTCCATGTTACCATCATACACACAATTACGTTCTGCCTTGCCATAGTGTTAGTGGAGCCCAAATTATTTTACCCATCTTCCTGCGGGCGTGACCCTTAAACTCATACAAACCCATATCCAAGTAATACATTGAACAAAGATGAGCTAACCATTGATTAAGAGTGGGTGATGCCGGTTTCAGCCAGTCTGAAGCAATGCAGCAGCAGACTAAGGCCATAGCCAAAAACAGAAACCTCTGAGGCTGGCCGACACACACCTCTCCATCAATCCCCAACAGTACAAGTTGAGGAGTTATACCAATTACCCGATGCATGATCATTGGCACATATTTAGCAACATCAGTTAAAAACACTTGAAGCATGTCACACCTAAAAAAACATATGAATTAAATCTGCCCTCGTGCTATTGCAGCAGGGGCATACAATCCCCCTTGACTTTCCCCATTTGGATAGCATAGTGGGGGTATAGTATAAATTAAATATTGTTTTATAATGTTGGGCTTTTGGCCCAGCAGAAAGCAAGATCCGCTGGGCCATGTCTTAGGAGGTTATAAAGGAAGCTTCCGAAGCACCTATACTTCACCTTCATCTATCTATGTTTCCCCAAATCATCCGGCATAAGGTCTAGTAGAAGTGGATAAAGCGACCGAACCCACCAGTCAGCTGAATTATCAAGAATCTCCAAAACTACATTTCTTTCCCCAAGTAAACTATTCCTAGATGAAGACAGCAAAAAATCCCTAATTTGCAAGAATAAAAAAAAATCCTTGCTATCAAGAGAAAATTCATCTTTTAAATCACTAAGGGGGTCATTACAACCCTGGCGGACGGTGTTAAAGCGGCGGTAAGACCGCCAACAGGCTGGCGGTCTTTTTTTTAGTATTATGACCATGGCGGTTACCGCTATGGTCATCCGCCGCTTCCCCGTTCCGCCCGCTGGGTATTGTGACCCGGCTTACCGCCGTGGATTTCCAGCGGTAGGAACCGCCATGAAATCCATGGCGGTAAGCACCATCAGTGCCAGGGAATTCCTTCCCTGGCACTGATTGGGGTCTCCCCCACTCCCTACCCCCACCCCAAATCCTTCCCCTACTCCCACCCCAAATCCTTCCCCTACCCCCCCACCACCCCTGCCACCCCCCAAAGGTGGCAGGGACCCCCTCCCCACCCGACCCCCGACATTACCTTACACTGACACACCCGACACGCACGCAGGCACCACCAACACACATACACGCACACACACCGACATACATGCCAACATCCACACACACAGTCATACACGCACACCCACATTCAAACATACACGCACACATCCATACAGACATACATACAGACACTGACCCATTTCCAAAAGACGCAACACCCCGCAATCATACATGCACTCACACCCCCCCTACATACACAGCCGCACACCCCCATGCACCCACACAACACACAACACCCCCCACCCCCTCCCCTAACGGACGATCGACTTACCTGTTCCGTCGATCCTCCGGGAGGGGACGGGAGCCATGGGGGCAGCTCCGCCACCACCACACCGCCAACAGAACACCGCCGCGCAGAATCACAGGACATGATTAGCTCGGCGGTGTTCTGTTGGCGTGGAGGTGGAGCAACCTCCACTTCCCCGCCGCCCGCAAGTATGGCTGTTGGTGGCTCTCCGTCGGAAAAACGACGGAGGGCAGCCAACGGTCATAATACGCAGAGCGGCAAACCGCCACTACTGGCGGTCTTCCGCACAGCGGTCCCTTGGCGGTCTTCTTAAAAGACCGCCGAGGTTGTAATGACCACCATAGTGATTTTATCTGCCTACCTTTGTTAAAGTCACCAATTTTCCGAACACCCCCTTGTACCCACTTGGCGCAGCATTTATCAGTAAAAATTTCAGGGAGAATTAACGTATTCCATATAGGCGTATAGTAGCTGAGCCGCTCAATTCTAATTCTGCATTTAATATGAGACCAAACCTTAAATGCAGACCGTTCAGTTTTAAATATAACTTTTTAAAAGTAACTTGGCTCAACTATTCTGAAGGTTAGTTTTTTGACAGGAGATTTTGATGTCTCCACATTATGGGGGTCATTACAACATTGGCGGTAAAAGCCACTTACCGCCGTGCAGAAGACCGCCAATACACCGCCGCAGGCGCGGAAAACCGCCACAGCTATTATGACCCACATCTCGGAATCCGCTGAAATTCAGACACCCACACAAGTCCGCCACACCAAAGGTCAGTGATAAACTGGCGAAAACAAATCCTCCACCGTCACACCAACAGAAACATGCCCATGCTATCACGACCCACGAATCCATGCGGCGATCTTTCAACCACGGTATTCCATTGGCGGTACACACCGCCACGCTCAAAATACACACACATCTCCAAAACACCGCCACATTGGACAATTCCAAATACACACACCTGATACACATACAAACACCACTCCCACACACCCAACACAATATAAAACACACACCCACATCACCCACAAACCCCTACGACCAAAAAATAGAGACGAAGGCGACAGAGAGAGCACAGCAATAGACAACCCCACCACACAGAGGCACACAACACCATCACCCACACAACATCCACGCACAAAACACCACACACCACTACACATCACCACACTCATCACCACATACACCACCCCACACATCACCTACAACACCCCATGGCACGCCAAAGACACCCCAGGTTTTCGGAGGAGGAGCTCAGGGTCATGGTGGAGGAAATCGTATGGGTAGAGCCACAGCTATTTGGCTCACAGGTGCAGCACACCTCCATAGCTAGGAAGATGGAGCTATGGCGAAGAATAGTCGACAGGGTCAACACAGTGGGACAGCACCCAAGAAATCGGGAGGACATCAGGAAGAGGTGGAACGACCTACGGGGGAAGGTGCGTTCCGTGGTCTCCAGGCACAACATCGCGGTACAGCGCACTGGCGGCGGACCCCCACCTCCTCCCCCACAACTAACAACATGGGAGGAGCAAGTCTTGACCATTATGCATCCAGAGGGCCTCGGAGGAGTCGGTGGAGGAATAGACACTGGTAAGTCAAATCTTAACTATCATATCCCCCACCCTACCTGCATGCTATCACACACCCCCACCCTCACACCCTCCCCTATCACTCCAACTCCTCACTAATGTACTAATTACACAAACTACCCATCCCAACACCAAGCCCTGCATGCAACAACAAAGCATGGACACCCATCACTAAAGCATGCCCACTGCACATCCCCATAACACCCCCTAACCATCATCACACAAGCACACACACAGGAATGCTAGCACTGGGGTACACGCTCACCCACCCATTGCACACCATGAGACACACACATGCACTAATCATGCTTTTACACCCCTGCAGGACCACTACCTAACGACACCAGACAGGAGGGTCCAGACATCTCTACCCCACCCACAGAAGAGGCCCACAGTGATGACAGCAGCTCTGGCCAACTGGATCCAGATGACCAGCCCGGACCATCGTGGGCCTCTGGACAGTCGGTTCCCCTCGCACAGGCACAGCCCAACACTGACCTTCCACCCTCTGGTAACACCAGCACAGCACCCACCCAGCGGGACCATACCTCCGTACCCAGGACACGTCAATCAGCTGTGTGTCCACCACTACAGGGAACCCAGGATAACCCACCACCCCAACAACAACTGGGACCTGGGGGTAGTGGTAGTGGGCACACTGTCCAGGGGACGGAGGCACAGTAACACAGGGGAACTGGGAGGGCTGCTGTGCGACAGGGGGCAGACAGGCCTAGGGAACCCACTCTCCACGAGGATCTCTCCTCCATCATGGGAGCATACCACCACTCCCAGGAGACGATGGCGACGGTCCTGGCCAAGTTTCTGGAGACCCAGCGCATGCAGGACGAACTGTATTTGGGGTTCAGGGAGGAGCTCAGAACCATCAGCTCCGCCCTGGGCACCATCGTAGTGGTGCTGAAGGACATACAGAAGACCATGAGGGACACCGTGGCACTCCAAGGGGCCTGGACAATGCCTGGACGATGAACTGCCCACCACCTCCGCCGGCGCTAGTGGACAGGAAGCCCCGCCACAGGACCACCACACCAGCACCCCACCCCCTGCAGACGGAGAACCACCCGCAAGCGGTCCCTGAGATCCAGGAACAGGACAGAGCAAGATGGCAAGACCCCCACCAGGAAATGAGACCACCCTGATTGTCATCCCACTGTCCCACTTTGTTACCCTGTCCAGATTGGAACTGTTCCAGCTCCACTTCCTATGCCCATATGGGCAGTGCACCTGTGAGACTAATAGACTGGACTCTGCCATGTGCATTCCTCAACCATCACCCATCACCATTTTGCCACCCCCTCCAATAATTAGCACTTCAATAAACACCCTTGAACCACAAAACAATCTGGAGTCAGTCTGTGATTATGAAAATGTGTATTAACTATGAAAATGGCCAAATCCGTTCGAAAATGTAATGTCAACATACCTATGTCACACATCACAAGTCCATGAAGGATGCAAGCAGATGACACACGTTGGTAACCACACCTGTGAAACCGTAATGGAAATGTACCACTCAGTTAGCAAATACTGCTTCAAATTGACAGACAGGATAGAGGTAGAAGTGTGAAAGTAAATGTAATAGTAAAAAAAATGTTCTCACCTGTGTGTCACAGGAAATATTGCTGTATGACAGAGTCACTGTTATCAATGTCTTCTTCCTCTGCTTCCTCCTCATCACTGTCCACAGGCTCCACAGCTGGCACAACACAGTCACCTGGACCATCCTCCTGCAGAAAAGGCACCTGGCGTCGCAAAGCAAGATTGTGAAGCATCGAGCAGGCGATGATGAACTGGCACACCTTCCTTGGTGAGTAGAATAGGGAACCAACTGTCATATGGAGGCACCTGAACCTGGCCTTCAGGAGGCCGAAGGTGCGTTCGATCACCCTCCTTGTCCGCCCATGGGCCTCATTGTAGCGTTCCTCTGCCCTGGTCCTGGGATTCCTCACTGGGGTCAGTAGCCCTGACAGGTTGGGGTAACCAGAGTCCCCTAATAGCCACACCCGGTGCCTCTGGAGTTGACCCATCACATAAGGGATGCTGCTATTCCGCAGGATGTAGGCGTCATGCACTGAGCCAGGGAACATAGCATTTACCTGCGAGATGTACTGGTCTGCCAAACATACCATCTGTACATTCATCGAATGATAACTCTTCTGGTTCCTGTACACCTGTTCACTCCTGTGGGGGGGACCAAAGCCACATGGGTCCCATCAATGGCACCTATGATGTTGGGGATGTGTCCAAGGGCACAGAAGGCACCTTTCACTGTAGCCAAATCCTCCACCTGAGGGAAAACGATGTAGCTCCTCACGTGTTTCAGCAGGGCAGACAACACTCTGGACAATACGTTAGAAAACATAGGCTGGGACATCCCTGATGCCATGGCCACTGTTGTCTGAAATTACCCACTTGCTAGGAAATGCAGTACTGACAGCACCTGCACTTGAGGGGGGATACCTGTGGGATGGCGGATTGGTGACATCAGATCTGGCTCCAACTGGGTACACAGTTCCTGGATTGTGGCACGGTCAAACCTGTAGGTGATGATTAAATGTCGCTCCTCCATTGTCAACAGGCCCACCAGCGGGCGGTACACCGGAGGATTCCGCCATCTCCTCACATGTCCCAGCTGACGGTGCCTAGGAAGGACAACAGCGACCACAGAATCAACCAATTCTGAGGTATGTACCCACAGCTACACAGAACACGACACAAAATACAAGAAACTTCCTGTATGTGTGTTGAGTCCAGGCCTAGGTATGTGTGACGCAGTTGTAAATGAAGCCATGTGGGTCCCAGAAATGGCGGATGCCTGACCTCTAAAGTGGGACAATGGGATGTGAGGTAACTGCGCTGGTGTTGTACACTGTCGCGGTAGGCGGTCGAAGATCGCGGCGCAATGCTGCATTGGTTAACATTGGACCCTATGGGTCCCAGGAGCCAATGACGAAGTGCGCCGGCGGTGATGATACGCACCGCCGCGGACGTCACCGCCACGGACGTCACCGCCATTTTCTATCTGTTCAATCACTCGATACCTGATCTTCGACAGGAGAGGACCGACACTGCAAGTGCTGCTGTGACCTCGGTCTGGAAGAGACAATGGCACGTGCTTCTGGGGAAAGGGCCCCTGCCTTCACTGCACAGGAGTTGGAGAAGCTCGTGGACGGGGTCCTCCCCCAGTACACGCTACTCTACGGTCCTCCAGACCAACAGGTGAGTACATAGGGTGCAAGTTGTATGGGCTCTGCCTGGTTGGAGAGGGCTGGATGTAAGTAGGAAGGGGGCAGAGTAATGCGAGCATGAAGGACTGTGAATGCATGTGCCACATGGCAAGGTTAGGGATGTGGGCCACTCACTTTGATGGTGCAGTTGTTAATGACTTCTCTTCTTCCCCTGTACATTTCATGTAGGTCAGCGCCCACCAGAAGAAGGATATTTGGCGTGCCATCGCCAAGGAAGTCCGGACCCTGGGGGTCCACCAGAGACGGAGCACCCACTGCCGTAAAAGATGGGAGGACATTCGCCGCTGGAGCAAGAAGACGGCGAGGGTCAGCTGGGGATGGCCTCCCAATGTGGGAGGGGTGCCCGTCGCACCATGACCCCCCTGATGTTCCGGAACCTGGCAGTGGCCTACCCTGAGTTGGATGGGCGCATGAGGGCATCACAGCAGACACAAGGGGGTGAGTACACTCACTATTTCATGACTTTGTGCGCAGTGGAGGGGGTTGGGTGGGGGAGGAGGGCTGTGGGTTTCCCCAGGCCAGGGCGAGTTCCGTAGGCTAGGCCCCTCCGTAATGCACGCAATGTGGCCCTCCACCCCACCTCTGTAGAGTGCCAAAAACAGGTATACATGCCCCTGTGTCATCTATGTGGGCAGATGACACTCATGGGCAAGTAAGCCATATCCCAGGAACTGCATCTGTAGAGGCCACGAGCATGGCGTAGTGCCTGGGGCTGCTGTGTCTGTATTGTCCGCCAACGATAGCGGTAAGCCATGCACTCAACCTGTTTTTCTTCTGTTTCCCCACCCCTTTTTGTGGTCTCCCTGTTCTTTTGTGCATCAGCATCATCAGGCGGAGGTACAGGGGCACCGGAGCACGAGGGGGCTGCGTCCCACATGGCCATGGAGGACCACACCACGGACTCCGAATACACCAGTGGGACGGAGGGCGAGGGGAGCTTCACGGCGGTCAGTGGATCAGCAAACAGCCACACGGACTCATCCTCCGATGGGAGCTCCCTTGTGGTGGCGGCACCACCTGTGCCCCCCACTTCTACAGGTACAGCCGCCACCCCCCCCTACCAGCACCACCCTCCCGGCAGCCCCTCAGCCTTCGCCCCGTGCCCGCTCATCCAGGAGGGTGGGCACCTCAGCCCCTGCCCCTGTCACCCCTGCTGCCCTCAGTGAGGAGGCTATTGACCTCCTCAGGTCACTCACTGTTGGGCAGTCTACCATTGTGAATGCCATCCAGGGTGTAGAAAGGGAGTTGCAACACAGTAATGCATTCCTGAAGGGCATTCATTCTGGTCAGGCTGCCCTTCATCGAACCCTGCAATCTCTGGCCTCAGCACTGATGGCAGCCATTGTCCCTGTGTCTAGCCTCCCCCCTCCAACTTCCTCCACCCAGACCCAATCCCCTGTACCCCAGCCTATCGCAAGCACACCATCAGACCAGCCTGCACACACCTCACCACACAAGGGCAGCTCAGGCAAACATAGGCACCACACATCCCACAGGCACTCACCCAAGCATCACCCACATACAGACACAGCAATATCCACTGCCTCCACTGTGTCCCCCTCCTCCTCGTCTCCCTCCTCCCTCCAAGTGTCGTCTACACTCTCACCTGCATGCACTACCACAACAGTCACTAGGACTCGCACCAGAACACCCAGCACCACACCCCGCTCACCTGCACTCACCACCCCCACTACCATTTACACGTCCCCTGTGTCCTCTCCCAGTGTGACGCCCCCTCCCAAAGTACACAAACGCGGGCACACACACCCCCAACATCCATCCACCTCACGACAGCCTCCAGAACATGCACCTGCACCCAAATCACCAAAAGTTACACCTCCTACAACCACCTCCTCTTCCTCCACTCCCAGACCCCCTCCAGCTACCCGTCTCAGTGTTCGTCAGAAACTTTTCCTGAGCAACCTTGACCTCTGTCCCATCACCCCCAACCTCCAATTCATAGGTCCCGTAGTAGCACCTCAGCCAAAAAGATTCCAGTACCAGTGGTGCCTGTTCAAGGTATGTGGAGTGCACCGGGCACCAGGGCAGCCAGTGTGACACGGAGCCAAAGCACTGCCAGTCCACCCCCTGTGAAGCACCAGAAGTTGGACAGTGGCCGACGGGAGAGGGGGAAGACACTTGCCGGCAAAGCCACCCACAAGGGTCCCGGGGGGAGTGTTGAGTCAGCTGTGACTCCTCTCAAGGTGGTGAAGGGGCAGAAGAAGTCTCCAAAGTCAGGAAAGAGCAGCACGGCGGAGAAGGCCGCCATCCTCCCTTCTGCCCAAGACGACACCGCCAGCCCGGAGTCAGTGCCCAGGAGGGCAGCACTATCGTCACTGGTCAGGAGACCACCGCCGCAGTCAGTGCCCAGGAAGGCAGCACTATCGTCACTGGTCAGGAGACCACCGCCGGAGTCAGTGCCCAGGAGGGCAGCACTATCGTCACTGGTCAGGAGGCCACCGCCAGAGTCAGTGCCCAGGAGGGCAGCACTATCGTCACTGGTCAGGAGACCACCGCCGGAGTCAGTGCCCAGGAGGGCCCCAGCAGCCATAGCCCCGCTGGGCAATGAGGGACCGCCATGGCACACACCGCAGCACAGGTCAGAGACAGCAAAGTCAAGCAATGCTGAACAGGGCAAAGAACGCCATGGCAAGCACCGCTGAACAGGGCAAAGACCGCTGAACATGGCAAGCACCGCCAACTCAAGCACCGCTAGCCCATGAGCGGCAGGGGCACTGACGCAACAGGGACCGTCACGGGTGAGTGATGCACTCTGGGCACCAGTCCCCCTCCAGAACCAGTGGAGACATGCATCCACTCCATCTATCCTTGGCAGGATGAAGCACTCTGGGCACCAGTCCCCCTCCAGAACCAGTGGAGACTGTTATCCACTTGAGAGACTTTGGCTTTGCACTCCCCAGGATGGTACAGTGGGCAAGCCACCCACTGTAGACACTTGTGAGACTGTGGCTTTGCACTCCCCAGGATGGTACAGTGGGCAAGCCACCCACTGTAGAGACTTGTGAGACTGTGGCTTTGCACTCCCAGGATACAGCAGTGGGCAAACCACCCACTGCAAAGACTTGTGAGACTGTGGCTTTGCACTCCCCAGGATACATCAATGGGCATGGAGCCCCGTTGTGGAACTGGCGTGGTGCAGTCATCCGGCTGAGGTGCCCCCCTTTTCCTTCCCCCTGAGGTGCCTGTTGTATTTCTATCTGATGCCCCTGCAGTGTTCTCTCCGTTCCAGGACAGGTATCGTGTGTGGGCCTCGCCCATGCATTTGGGGCCCAGTGGTCCACAGACATTGAAATGTGCATACCTGTACTACTAATCATGATGTATAAATTTGGAATGTGTATATATTGATGTATATATGAGCTAACTGTTTTTTGATGCATTACAATGGTTGAACTCATTTCCTTTTGTCTTAGCATTCTTCCGGGGGGGTTGGGGGTTGTTACTGTGATGTTCGAAGATGCATTGGTGTGTGTGTTGTAGTGGGTGAGGGTCGGGTTGGGGGTGGTGGTGTTGCATGTGTGTGTCCGTGACTTTTGCCTCCCCCCTCCCCTATGTCGTAGGTGCAGTACTCACTGTTGTCTTCGGCGACGCTGTTGCTGATGTTCGTAGAGGAGCAGGAAGACAAGCGCAGGGAGTATTTGGAGTTCTGGCTCCATGGTGCCCTCCTTCCTCGTGGAGTTTGTTCAGGTGAGCGTTTTCCCATTGAAATGTCTGTTTCCGCCGTGTTTTTATCCACGGTGAATCCGCCCCGGAAAAGGTGGCGGATTAGCCTGTTGTAATACTGTGGGCGGTACTTTGTCTTCCGCCTGTCTGTTGGCGGTGACCGCCGCGCTGCTTGTCTGTACCGCTGTGGCGGTCGGAGTGTTAAAGTGGCTGTCTATGTTGGCGGTTTCCGCCACGGTCATAATTCCCATTTTTTTCCCACTGCCCTGTTTGTGGTATTACCGCCGCTTTAACACCGTCCGCCAGGGTTGTAATGACCCCCTATGTTTTCAGGCTTTTCCTATTATGGACGATAGGTGCACTCATACAAGAAGGGTAGTGTTTTATTGGAACGGGAGGGGAAATGCTGGGCAGTAGGAATTTTGTGGCACCCTTGCCCCTTACATGCAAAATCTCTGGTGTCTTGTGGGCTTTGTACTACCCCAGAGGGCAGCATGCTCAATTGAGCCTTAGCAGAAAGTCACCATTGCCCCTGCTCGATGCCAGGGTAGGCCTCCCCATCCTTCCATTTGCTTTGGTGCCATTTTGAAAACCCTGGTGTCTGATGGCCTTTTTGCCTCCACAGGGCCTAACTGGGGGCAAACCCCCTGTCTGCCCATGGGAGGGCGGAAAAAGAACTGGTTTGTCCTTTTTAGGGTAGCAGCATGGCCAATGCCAGAGTAAAATGCAGTCCCTGTAAAATGCTGTCCCTGGTGTCTAGTGGACTTCATGTCTTCTCAGGAGGGGCAGAAAGTCTATTGGCCCCAGGGTGAGAGGGAGTATGGGCCCATGCCACAAAATACTGCATAAATGCAGGCCCAAAGCATGGGCAGTGCAGGTCCCCCCTGCCCAGCACCTTCTGAAAGCGCACTAACTGCTTTTAAGGGTGCTGTAGTGTTACGATATTGGCCCTGGCTTCCTTAAGGGAGCCAAGATCAATACCGTAGCACTGTTCCTGCGGACTGACTGTTGGGAGCGCTGCAATGTGATTTTCCCGCTGGTCAGCCCTGTGGGACCATCGTAATATGGCGGGGGATGATGCAGCCTGACGGCAGCCTCCTCCCCACCAGTTTGGCAGTCGGCACATCCGATGCCAAACACGTAATTAGCCCATTAAATATTTCAGGGATAGGGGCGCGCAAGCCCATGTCTAAGGGGCTGCTCCCTCAAATCACTGGTGTCTACTGGTTGGATCCCAATTCGGGGATCGCTCTCCTGTTGCTCTCTTCTGCAGAGATACCACTTTCCAAAGATACCCAAAACAATCAGTGCTTGGGGGATATGCCTGCAAAAAACTGATGAAGTGAAAGTAAATCAAGTTTTTACTTTCACTTTAGATGTAATGACGGCGCACTGATCATCATTACAAAGAAGAAACGCAAGCTCAGGCTGTTTGGGAGGCTGTTCCTAAACAGCCTGAGCTAAAAAAAATAAAAAATAAATCCCTCTGGTGCTATACTGGTTTATACCCCTCCCCAGTGTTGGCCAACAGCTGACAGATGCACCGAGGAGAGTGTGGGCATCAGCCACTGGTCAATGCCCATACCTAAGGGGTAAATTGTCAACTATTTATGTATTATTGTTATTTTATTGAATAATCTTTCCAAAAATAATTGAAGATTTGTTAGTGCTTTGAATCATTATAATTTTTACTTTTGTGAGATCTGTGAAGCATTTTTAGTTATTATTTCCTGTGACATATATATGTGTGTGTGTGTGTGTGTGTGCATTTTATTTAGTTTAATAGACTTCAGTGTTTGACTGTTTGTCTAATATTTGTCAGGAGAATATCCATATAAATCAAATTTACACAGGAGCAGATGCCTTTTACCCAACTCCCTCCAACAGATGCGTGCACAGACTTTACTGATTATCTGAACCCTGCATCTGCTAGGGGGAAAGGGGAATGGGAATAGAAAAAGAGAGACCGCCTCCAGATCCAGTTCCAGCCTGTGTTTCCCACTTGAAGATAGGATATTCAGTGTGTGCTTCTGTAACCTGCACCTTTCTTCTTATTGGGATTTCTTTAAAGGAAGGACCTGCAGTTGGGTGATAGGAGCATAGATAAGTACATTCCTACTGCACATTCAACTGTTCAGCCATTCACATTCACCCAATTCTATTGTTCTTCTAACCTGGATCTTTTGAGAGACTAGCCTTTCTCTAAGAAAACAATGTTAACTTAATATCTTCTTTTCTCCAGGGGTCAGAGGTATCCCAGGTTTTCTGGAGGCAAAGAGTTTTTGAATATATATGTACATATATATATATATATATATATATACTGGCAAGTCTGGAAATCATACAAAAGGATTCCTTACTGCAGTTGCTTGAAGTTCTGTTAAGCCAAAACAAATTCTCCTCAGAAAGCCGATGGCCAGTTGTTGGAAGAAGGAAGAAATTCAGCTTTTCCAGAAGGGAAAAAATAGCTGGTGTGCACACCGTAACAAGAAAAATAATTAATTACTCAAAACTGGAAGAATTCTCTATGAAACTAAGCGCCTCAGGAACACTGCTCATTCTCCTCAGGATGACAGTTGAAGTGCACAGCTCCCAGAGAGATACAGCTGGAGGGAAGCTTCAGCACAAGACTAAGGTAGAAACACTAGAGCACTGACCTCACAAAGATTTGCGGCCACTATCTTGAGTGGCAGTTAAACCTGAAGAAGCTAGTTCTAAGAACAGCCTCCGCAAGAGCCACCAGGAGTGAGGATGCCACTGCAACCAACGTGGGTACATGGAAAAGGGGAATCGTTTTTGCTGAGGGAAGAACTTAACAACACTGGCAATAGTTTTCCTGACAATATTCTTTAGATTGGAGAGGGAATCCACCTTCCACAAAGTCAGTACTTTCCTCAATGTGGTTTAGATTGTAATAGGAATGGTAAATCTACCACCTCAAAGTCCAGCACTATCTCCTATGTGTCTTATATTGTATTGGGAATAGTAAATGTACCCACCCTCCCCAGATCTTTCCCCTGAGTTGTTTAGATTGGAGTGGGAATAGTAAACCTACACCCCTCAAAGTCCAATACTTTTCTCAATGTAGTTGGCATTGGAGTGGAAATAGTAAAACTACCCAATTCAAATCCTAGACTTTCCCCAATGTGGCTTTAAATTGAGTAGGAATAGTAAATGTATCTTACTGAAAGTCCAAAATTATCACCAATGTGGATTGGATTATAGTGTGAATAGTAAATATAACAGCCCTCAAAGGTCAACACTTTCCTTAAGGTTTCTCAGAAAGGAGTAGGAATAGTAAATGTACTGCCCTCAAAGTCCAGCAGGTTCCCCAGTGTGGCTTAAAGTCCATCACTTTCCCCAATGTTGCTTCAACTAGAGTGGGAAAAGTAAATCTACACCCTTCTAAGTTATCCAATGGGACTCCTCCAACTGAAAAATCACTCCCAGAGTCTGCGCCACTGTCCTATCCCTCAGATGCTGTCTCAGTATCTGCTGTCTCAGTCTCTGATCCTATGTCAGAGCTGTCCTCTATAAACAGAGTGACATCAAAGGCAGTCATCCATCAAGATGCCATCTCTGCTATTGGCTAAACTGTTGCTCTAAAACATTAGCCTACATATACAGTCACAAAATTGCTATTGTGTGTGTGTGTGATACGTGCAACAGTAGAGGCCACCTTACCTGCGCTTCTTCCCTCAATCAGCACATTCTTTCAAGACACTCAAACACCTTGTCACATACCATTCGTCACAGTCTTTAGCACCTCCTGCGCCCAGTCCAACAATCATTATTGGTGCCCCCACTCCCATGTCCTCCTCCTCGGATTCCCTCATTACCACCCAGCAAACGTGCTCTTCATCTCTCCATAGCCACCCCCCACCCGGCACATACATTTCATTTGTATTATAGCGCAGGTAGTGGCTGACTTTACTAACGTACTCAGCTATTTACTTAAAATACAGATTTGCTCTTTGCAGTAGTCATATAAATCTTCTGCACTTCTTTATGGCACTAAAACTCTCACTAGACAAAAGTATGATCCTTTTGTAACAGAAACATAACCACAAGACTTACTTGACTTCTTCATTGCTGCCTAAAAGCTACAGTTGAAATGCATCAGTTGAAGTATGTGCACTGCTTTGAAGACGCAAGCTGCAACTGCAAGCCAACTGGTGGCAAATATATATATATATATATATATATATATATATATATAAGATATATATATAGATCACTTTTATATGTGGGTCTGGTTTTCCTGGGGGCCGATTGCAGCCCCCAGGGAAACCACACATGCACTGACAAAAGTGATATATATCTATCTACATGGATTGATATATACGGGCGACCCCCTGTCAATTTCGTTTTTTTTTTTTTTTTTAAACTAGCCCCTGGGGGTGGCGCGATCGCCCCCCCCCCCCCCCCCCCCCAGGGGGCTCCAACATCAAAAGATCAAGATTTTCAAACCTCCTCCCCCGTGTCGGCCACTGGTCGTGACCCGCACCAGGGAGGTAGTGCAGGAGTCGGCCAGTAGCCGACACCCGCACTAAAGGGGTTAATTCACAGTAAGAATATTTGTTTTTTTGTAAGTGGGATTTTCTATTTCATATAATATATTTCTATTAACAAAGTTTTAAATGAAAATTAATTCCATAGTGCTGTAGCTTTTTGTATTCTTTTCTAGATTGAAGGTAAATTTGTTTTAATTCATTTACATTAATATATAACTTAAAATGTATGAAATGTTTATTTTTTAGTTAAATAATTATTTTCATAGTTCACCTTAGGGACAATCCATAGTTGGGGCATGGCATAATGTGGATATCTTTGCCACGTTTGTTTTTTTAGTAGTAACTTACACTCAGAGTTTGTGAGTGCCAAAAAGTAGTAACCTTACTAAAAAGTGTACACTAACTCAAAAGCAGAAGTTACCTTTGTGACTCAGGTAGTAAGTTATCATTTTCTATTTTTTCCATGGATTGTTTCACTGTTCTTATATTCATTAAGAGGCCATTTGTATACCTCTTTCCTTATGTTTTAGACTACCTACCTTATTTTGTGTTACTTGAGCTTCTGTGTGATAGTGGTTCCCGGTTTCTTCTTTCCAGATCAGGTAAGACTATTTTTTAGTTTCTTTTTGGGGTTTGGTGATTGGGGAATAGTTTTGTTAATAAAGGTTAGAGTGTTTTGTTTGTCTTGGGCCTTATCAGGAGTTTGTCGGTTGAACCTCTCGAACTTCAATATGGCGGTGGGGAGGCACACCGGTGCCTCACCATCATCGTATTCCAATGTTTCCGCTGGGCTGATCAGCGGAGGTGTCGTATTACTATTTTTCTGCCGGGCTGACCGGCAGAAACAGTGCGGCCGAACTGGCCTCAGGTCCCTCAGGGAGCCGAGGCCAATGCCGTTGCACACAGCACCCTTGGAATGCGCATTGTCTGCCGTGATCATGGGCAGTGCAGGGCCCCACTGCGGCCCCAAACCTGCCTTTCCACCAGTCTTTTCATGGTGGGGACCCACCATGAAAAGGCTGGTGGACAGGAAAGTCATGATCACCATGGTGGTGCAGAACTTGGCACAGCCGTGGCTGATCATGACTTTTACCGCCCCCAACCTGTCAGGATCCTTGATCCCGGTGGTGATGGAGGTGGTCTCCTGGCAATCTGACCACCAGGATTGTATTCTGGTGGTCGGACCACCAAGATTTCGGTGGCTGGACTGCCACTTCGAGTTTGGCGGTCTTAGCTTCCAAACTCATAATCAGGGCCTTAGTAGTTAATTGTTAGATTATTGTTTTAGTTGTGGTTGTCTAGTGCGATAGGCCATATTGTAAAATGTGTGTTTTTTTAGTAATCTTTCTTTGGAATATATTATATGTATGTGTTCATATAGTTTTAGAGTTATTATTTAATTTGTGATGTTTAATTCTGTTGTGTGAGTTTGTATTTTTGTGTTTTTTACAGGTGTTTTGTTTGTGTCCTGGATGTTTCCCTCTATTTTAATACTTAAAAAAAAAAAGTAAATATATATCAACCAATATTATTTTAAATTTCCTTAGTTTTTCAGTTTTCTTGGAGCGTGTTTTAATATTTAATTTTTCAGGGTTTGGATGGTTCTCATGGATTACAATTTTTTGCATTGTTTGCATTTTTGTACTTTTTTTAGAGGGTGGGTTTTAACTATTTTTGTGGATTGTGATTTTGTGGATTAATTCAAGTTCATGGTATTTAGCTACAAAAACAAATTTAAAATCTTATTTTATTTTTTACTGGTAGGAAATGTTTATATGTTTTAAAGTTCTTTGCATGATTATATTGTTTCATAATGAGCATGGATTGTATTGTATTTGGTTCTTTTCATTAGGTGCTATCATAATTGTTATTTGTGTGGTTTACTGTTTATTTATAAGAATTATTTAAGCAATTTTTTATGTTTCAGTAAAAATTGTTTTAATAATATTTTAAAATCCATTTTTATTGTACACTGTTCTACTTTAGATTTACGGCCTGATTATGAGTTCGGCGGTTGAGGCGCCTGAACTCCAATATGGTGGTGAGGAGGTGGCCGTCAAGCTGGCGACCTCCCCACTGTCGTACTACAATGTTTCCACCGGGCTGACCGGTAGAAACAGTGTGGCATCATTGGCCTCGTCTCAGTCAGGCTGAGGCCAGTGCAGTCGCACACAGCACCATCGGCCATAGCAAACAGAGCGCATTACTAGGGTGCCCATGGGGCTCCCCCCTGCACTGCCCACGACATGCCTACCACTGTCAACAAAATAGTGAATGGCCTTGAAGAGGTATGAAAACTGCTCCGAGAGCAGAGACAGCGCTTGACGGTGGGAAAGTATTTTTGTTCCTCTGGCAGCAAAACCAATTGGCTGTGCCCAGGAACCTAATTTAATTGAAAGGGCCCTCCCCTGTCACAAGCAGCTGTCAGATGACAGTGGAACAGGTCCCTTCCTTTGCCCTCTCACTCAGGCAGCTATCAAATCAAGTGGCCGGAACTGCCTCCAGAACTGGTTTGGATAAACCACAGAGGAGGGGTTACTCATTACCCTGGCCATTCCTCTGAGGTGGGCACACATGCTCACAAGGAAATAAGGATTTCTCCATCTTGGATTTAGTGAGTGAGGGGCACTATGGGATTCTTTGGAGTAAGGCACATAGCAACTGCTGCAAAAGTGGGTAGGATTACTCCTGGGAATCTTTACCCCATTGGGTAAAGAGGGGCCACAAGTCACCCCGCCTATAAGCTAGAGGCAGCCATAAATGTGGCACTACAGAACACCTTCTTCAAAACACTCAGGTCAGGTGGAAGAACAGAAGAAGGACTATAACTGTGAGGAGATCTGAAGGGCTGGACCTGCTCCAACCTATACCCAGGACAGAGAACTGGACTTCAACAGTCATTTGACCTCCTGTGTAAGCTACAGGGCCACAACAAACTGCAAGATGCCTTTATCCTGAAGTCCCTAGTTGACCAGTATCAACTGGCCTGTCTTGGACCCGGCTAGTGGCCTCTGAGGGAGAGAGGCTTGCATTTCCTGAGGTCCTGAGACCCATGGCTGTGTCTAACTGGACTTTTTGTATCACGTCTCAAAACCTGGGACTTAAAACATTTTTCAGCTTCAAGGCCTTCGGAGGACTGGGACAAACACGCTAAGCCAATCGGCCCAAGGTACCACCGCGCTGGGCCGAAAAACAGGATACCCTTGCTCTGAGCTTTTTGCAACAGCAAATCTGTTCCAGCAGGAATTCGGCAAAAAGGTATCCAGCTTCATCAAGATGATATCAGACACAGCTCACAGTCTTGTCCCAATGGAAGATTCTCTATGGTCAAAGAGCCTCATTACGAGGTTCGCGAGCTGACCATCGGCCCGCCAGCCCCGTGGAGAGGAGACCACCATGGAACTGGCGGTCTACTCCCGGGCCAAGTACAAGGTTTCCACTGGGATGACTGGCGGAACCGGCGGTCAGCCTAGTGAAAACAGTGCGGCTGCATTGGCCTCGGCTCCCAACATCTTTGAAAGACACACTGTCTGCAGTAGCAGACAGTGGCGGTCATTCTGACCCTGGCGGTCATGGACCGCCAGGGCCGGGGACCGCGGGAGCACCGCCAACAGGCTGGCGGTGCTCCCAAGGGCATTCTGACCGCGGCGGTATGGCCGCTGTCAGAAACGGAAAACCGGCGGTCTCCCGCCAGTTTTCCGCTGCCCTGAGGAATCCTCCATGGCTGCGCCGCCATGGGGATTACGACCCCCTCACCGCCATCCTGTTCCTGGCGGTTTTGACCGCCAGGAACAGGATGGCGGTGAGGGGTGTCGTGGGGCCCCCGTAAGAGGGCCCCTAAAAGATTTTCAGTGTCTGCCATGCAGACACTGAAAATCGCGACGGGTGCTACTGCACCCGTCGCACCCTTCCCACTCCGCCGGCTCCATTCGAGGAGAAATGGAGAAAAGACAACAGAGAGAATATAAAACTATACACTTCAGATGATTTAGGTGACAGGAAGAATTAGGCATAGAGGAACTTTCTATACTCACTACCCTATTCCTAATTTTCTTTTGGAGGATTCTGGGGTGACATCCTCTCAGAAGATCCTCTCAGAAGATCCTATAAGGAAGAACAAGAGAAAGGAAATCAATGAGTCGGTCAAGACAAGGACTATCAACACCCTCATTTTCCCTGCCCGGGACAGTGTTACTTTATATACAATATATTTTTTTAGACCTATATATGTCCTAATATTATCCAATAAAGAGACTAGATTCACTGACCACCCAAGTATCTGAAGCCATAGTTCCGTTCCGGTCTCCCACAATGAGCAAAATGAGTCATTACACTAGGTGATGCAATTTTCACAGGTTTTTGTTTGCGCAACATGTAGCTTTATTAGTAAAACTGTATGTCTGTTCAAATGTAATGCCCATTTTAATTGAAAATGTGTTGTCTGTAATGGCAGTGTGCTACCGTACCATGTATAATCCGCTCAACGCCACTCTACTCTGGAGCACTCCACATCACTGCACTCTACTTTGTACCACTGCACTTTACACTGCGCCACTCCACTCTGCACCATTCCACTCTATCCCTCTATACTCTATGCCACTTCACGCTCCACCTCTCTACTCTACCCTGTACAACTCTACTCTGTGCCATAGCACTCTTCTGCTACTCCACACCACTGAACTCTTCACCTCTGCACTTCATTGCAGTCTAGGCCACACCAATCTACTCTGCACAACTCCATTCTACACCACTGTACTCTACGCCACTCTGCAACACTGCACTCTACGCCACTGCACTTTATGTCAAAACACTACCCAAATGCACTTTACTCTGTGACCCTGCACTCTATGCAAATCCACTGTACTCCACTCTAATCTACTTTGCACCATTGCACTTTACACCACTTTACTCTATGCCATTACACTCTACGGAACTGCACTCTACCCTGCACTACTCTACTCTATTCCACTTCACTGTACTCTGAAACTATTTACTCTACTCTACTGCACTTTACACCACTCTGCGCCACTCCAATCTATCTCACTGCACTCTACTCTGTATCACTGTACTCTACACCACTACTCTTTACACCACTACACGCCACTCTACTTTACCCTACAACACTGCACACTCTGTCACTGAACAATCTGCCACTCTACTTTGTACTACTCCACTCTACACTACTCCACTCTATGCCACCGCACTCTACAGCACTATGCTTTACTTTGCCCCACTCTATGCTACTCTACACCACTGCACTCTATACCTCTCAACTCTTCTCTGCGCACCTGTCCTCTGCATCGTTCATCTCTACGCCACCTGTGCACCACACTAATTTTATATGCACCACTCTAATCTATGCCTAAGCCTTCTATAATGCTGCATTGTATGTTGCTGAATTCAATGCCACTGCACTCAGTGCCACTGCACTCTACGCTACTATATTCTGTAACGCTACACTCTACACTAGTCTACTCTATGCCACTCTAGGGTATGCCACTCTACTTTACTGCACACTATGCCACACCAATACACAACTCCTCTTTACAACGCTCCACTTTTCACCATTCCACACTACAACACTCCACGTGATTCCCCTCTATGCTACTAACTTTTAGCCATGCTGAACAGCAGCCACGCTGGTGTAAAACATGGCTAGAATACATTAAATAGCTCTTGCAGAGGTGAGATCTTATTCTCATTAGACACTGTGGCGGTCATTTTGAACAAGCCGGGAAAGACCGCTCCGCTGGCGGTGGCTGTAATGACCGCCGACGGCATGGTGGTGCACGACCGCCATATAAAGATGACAGTAGTGAACTGGCTGTAAAGCAGGCAGTTCACTACTACTCACCACCAGGCCTGAATCGACTGCCAGGCCGAAGGTAGCCACCGTCAACCCGGTGGTGGAGCCTAGACCGTCGGTGGGATAATGATCCCGTTTCCACCAGGGATTTCCTGGTGGGATACCCTGCCAGGTAATCCCTGGCAGAAAGCATACTGGTGATAGGAATACTCATTCCTGTCACCAGTATGTGACATGCTAGCCCCCCTCCCCCACTGCCACAACCCCCAAGTATCCCACCCAAGCCCCTGGACCCCTCCCCCTGAACCCCAAAATCCTAAACCCTACCCCTCCTCCCCTGAACTCGCTTTAGGCCCTCCCAACACCCCCTCACCATCCCCCACCGCCATTTATGGCCCCCAACCCACAATCCCCCAAATACACACGCACGCATATGTAGCCAAACACAAATGCATTCATACACGCAGACACGCATCCCCCCTTCACAAACACACGTGCACACCCCCATGCACACACTCACTCACTCAACATTCACCCCCCTTCCCTTACGGGCAGCACTTACCTGTTCCGTTGTGCTGCTTTGGGAGGGAACGGACTCCTAGGATGCTGCTCCGCCGGCATCGCCGAGTCTCCACACACCGCCACACCTATGACTGCATCATTATAGGTGTGGTGGTGTCTGGCTGACGTGGCAGTGAGGGTGGAGCAGCATCCACCCCCGCCACCGACCACCAGCATGGCGCATGTCGGCCCTCACGGTTGTCGGCGGTGCATACCGCCATGTTCATAATGACCGCCTACTTGCGCCAGTATCCGGGCTCCCCTCTTACCTGGACTGATAGCCCACACAAGTCGAGGTGTTGCTCCTTTCATCATGGAGAGGGGCAGTGCCAACCAGAGACAGAACAATGGAAATTCTGCCACAACCCAATGCTGCTAAAAGATGGCAGATCTTGTTTGGCAACAGACTTTTCTCCAGCCCTACCAGATCCTAGGAGGTGGAGGGATCCTGGAATGTCTAAATAGTTTAGATTTGGCTGTAGGCTGATCTGCCTCCCTTCAGAAGACCTTAAATCACTCAGACACAACCCAATGCTGCTAAAAGATGACAGATCTTGTTTGGAAACAGACTCTTCTCCAGCCCTACCAGATCCTAGGAGGTGGAGGGATCCTGAAATGTCGAAATAGTCTAGATTTGGCTGTAGGCTGATCCGCCTCCCCTCAGAAGACCTTAAATCACCCAGACTATGTCTCATAGTTGCCCTGGAAGGGCTCAAATGAACCACGCACGAGGACCCAGGCCAAGGGATGGGTGGCAGAGGGTTTTGGATAAACTAAAAGCTGTCTCCATGACCATCCTTTCTAGAATAAAATTCTGTCAGCCAAAGAGAACCCACAAATAAATAAATACAATGTCAAATAAATAAAATGTCTCCATTTTATATTGCACATTTTAGCTCTGCGTCTTTGTCTGATGCTGACTTTTTCCATGGTTTTACACTTATGTGATAACGTACTGAGAAGACACTGTACATGCAGCCTATTCCTGGTAAGCGTTGCTGCCATACAGTCTCAGGCAATACCAATTGATTTGGCAGAGGGTACTCCCATAATGCTCTTGATAATGTAGGTAGTAACAGATAGGAGTGTACCAACACAGTAACATTATTATGGTTGAATTGTCTATCTTTTTTGCATTCTTATAATACTGGATATGATGCTTTGTTTCATCTGCCTAATAATTGCAACTCATGCTTTCTATAGAAGATTACAATTGTTTCAATAAATGTTTGAAAATACATTTCCATATCTTTCCTGTGTCTTACCTTGGGCATGCACAGTGACAACAAAAGGGTAGATTTCCTTCGGTATCTGAGTAGCCATGTTCAAGTTCGCAGATACCATCTGGTACTCTGGTAAGTTTAGGGGTTCAGATGGGGTACTGTGAGGAATTGTGTAAACATTTCTTCATGTATAAACAAATTAAGGGCCCAATTATAAGTTTGGCGGTCAAACCGCCAGACTGCCATATTGGCAGTCCTAAAAAGACCATTGTGCCAGCAGTCCCGACTGACATATTATGATGCAAACAGCCAGGACCGCCGCTCGCCAAGGAAAAAAGGCAGACCAACAGCAGCGCAGCAGCTCATATCTAGGCGATCCATCCTCCAGCGCCATCAGGGCCGTGGTCAACTATCAAGCCTATTATAAACATACAGTGGACGTGGCGGTCTCCTGGAGGCGGTCAGCCAATGGCGGTCGATCATCATCCACATTCGGCAAAGTAACAGACAAGTGCACAACAGACACTCGTTGGTCCAGTGGACACACCTGCAAACCACACAGTAAAACACACCCCTTCACAGACCACAATCCTTTGCATTGCCACAAGTAGGCAAAAAACCACAACCAACACTTATTGATTTTTACATAGATTAGGCCCCCCTTATTCCACCATCCCACTGAACACCCTGCACACACGTTTGCCCAGTCACTTCCTATTGCACTTCCCTTGTTAAGTAAGTCCCTGTCACCCATTTTTTTTCACTATGCCAGGTTAAAAAAATCCCCATTTCTCAGAAGATGAGTTGAGAGCCATGGTGGATGAAATCATAAGAGTAGAGCCATAATTAGTTTGGAGCCCAAGTCCAGCACACTCCTTTCAGAAGGAAAGTGGAAATGTGGACAGGATAGCCGACAGAGTAAATGCTGTTGGAACCACCCTGTACACAAAGGACATTAGGAAGAGGTGGAATGACCTCAGAGGCATGACCTGTTGCCTGGTCTCCAGGCAGCAGCTGGAGGCCAAGAAGACTGGTTTTGGCGCTCCCAGTCCCTCATTAAGACTCTTTCCCTGGGAGGAGAAGGTCTTGGCCATCCTACATCCTGAAGGCTTGACAGGAATACCTGGGGGAGTGGAGTCTAGTAAGTCACAACACACACAAAAATGTCACTAACCTGCAATGTCATGCATGCTCACATCTCAGCTGTTGCCAATGTCTTGTTCATGTACCTCAACAAAATTCAGTACCCAAAGTATCTGACTTGAAACACTGTCAGTATTATTGGACCCAACATCACAGCTCCCAAAGCCCATCACATGCCATATGTCCAAATGGTGCCTGTAAATCTCAAAGTACCAAAGACACATTCCAGGATTCATGGTATGTCCTAACATTGTAACTTCATGCCCAAACCTAAATGCACCTTGCATACAGATATGTAATAGCCAACATTTGTCAAGTGTTTGGGAGTAGAGTGAGTGACCTGACTGCAATTTCCAGTCCCATTGTTTCCGTGACTCCAACCACCAGTACAGTGTGCACTTGTCCAAATACCCTTGTTAACTTACTCTCAATTGAAGTTTACTCACCTGGGAGTATACCATTTGTCACGCGTTAGGAAGTAGAGGAAGTGACCTGAATACAACTCCCGGGATACCATATGTGTAGTGTGACTGCAACTCCCAGGAGGCATTGTTCCTCCAACACCATCCCAGTGATCACTTGCCCAAATACACCTGTGTCTTCACTCTCTATTGAAGTGTACTCACCTGGGAGGATACCATATGTATGGTGGGTGTAGTAGATGGAATTACCTGACTGCAGCTCCCAGGAAGCAATGTTCCTCTAACTCAAAACCCCAGCCCAGTGGTCACTTACCCAATTACCTCTGTGTTGTCACTCTCAATTGGAGTTTACTCACCTGGGAGGATACCATATGTATAGTGTGTGCAGTAGAGGGAGTTACCTGGCTGCAACTCCCAGGAGGCACTGTGCCTCGAACTTTAAACACCAGTCCAGTGGTCACTTGCCCAAATACACCTGTTTCTTCACTCTCAATTGAAGTGCACTCACCTGGGAGGATACCATATGTATAGTGTGTGTAAGAGAGGGAGTTACCTGACTGCAGCTCCCAGGAAGCACTGTTCCTCTAACTCAAAACACCAGCCCAGTGGTCACTTACCCAATTACGTGTGTTTTCACTCTCAATTGGAGTTTACACACCTGGGAGGATACCATACGTATAGTGTGTGCAACAGAGGGAGTTACCTGGCTGCAACTCCCAGGAGGCACGGTTCCTCTTGTCGCGTAGGCTCTCATTATCCTAATGAGACTACTGGATTTTGAGCGGCAAGTTCGTTCACAGGGTGGGGGACTGAGTCTGACCCACGGTGAAGGACCCTTGTCACTCTAAATCCGGGTTTTGCTCCGGCTAACTAGCAGTGCCTCATCTCTTCCGAAGGGAAGAGACAATTGGGCAGCCGAGCGCATGACATCTTAGCACTTCCCAGGGAAGTCGTGGTCACTCAGGTCACAACCGGTTCTCTCATACACAGTGCGGTCTCACATAGAAATGACAAAGGCAGTTTAAGTTTTAAAGACTGGTTTAATAAAACGACTGCATTTTAGATAGCAAAGTGTGAGCTGCAATAACCAGAACTACACAACACAGTAGGATTAAAATAGTAACGATGAGAGTGAAGCACAAGAATAAGGCTATCATAGTGCCACTAGATTATGTTCTCTCTAAGTTATATTCTGAGCACAGCATGTGAAGCTCTAAGCCTGCCTTTCAGGTTCACCCGGGAGGACATCAACCCTCATACCTGAGCAAAGGCCTGTAATCTGCATCAGCATCTGCAACGGGGCAGTCAGCATCTAGTTGTAGGTTCCTGGACGGAATCTCCCTCTGACCTGTACTAGGACTAGGAAGTGTTTTTATAACTAACACGCAGATGTTCTAAGAAAATGTCCCTACGTAAGGATGTGTATTTTCTACGAATACTGGAGACTAAACTTCTACCACGTTTACCGGCAATGTACCAGACTGTAGCCTTGACTGAAGCACAGGGTGATGCATTATTTGAGAACACAGTGCTGAACTAAGCTAAACAGTGTAATAGAGGAAATAAAAACAAGACCGTAAAACTGGTTATTGTAAAATAACAGTGCGAGGCTGAATAAAATGTATCTAGGGCAAAGTGCACAGCGGCCTAGTTTGTTAAACTAACGTGCATGAAGCTATATTAAAAATGGCTACACTACACTCTAACTCCAAACACCAGTCCAGTGGTCACTTGCCCAAATACACCTGTTTCTTTACTCTCAATTGAAGTGTACCCACCTCGGAGGATACCATATGTATAGTGTGTGTAGTAGAAGTAGTTACTTGATTGCAACTCCAAGGAGGCACTATTCCTCTAACTCCAAACACTGGCCCAATGGTCACTTGGCCTAAAACATCTGTTAGTGAACTCACACATGATGTGTACTCCCCTGAGAGGATACCATTTGTATAATGTGTGTAGTAGAGAGTGAGCTGACTGCAACTCCCAGGAGGCCCTGTTGCTCTAACTCCAACCACCAGCACTGTGTGCATGTGCCCAAAAACCCTTGTTTGCGAACTCTAAATTGAAGTTCACTCATTTGGGAGGATACCATTTGGCAAGTGTTGGGAAGGACTGCAACTCACAGGAGGCCCTGTCCCAGTTACTCCTACCACCAGCACAGTATGCACTTGTCCAAATACCCTTGTTTGCTAACTCTTGACGTTTACTCACCTGGAAGTGATCAAGACACAGATCGTGCTCACCTCAGAGATGTGTCTATTTACCTAGCTCCATCATTACCTGCTAACCCAAAATGAAACTATTGAGGACAGGAAAGACACCTTCCTGAGTGTATACGAAGTGTATTCCTAAGGACTCAAGGCACATCACCAGATTGGTTGGCAGAAGCCACATTGACACAGCACTGCACACATGATGATTCCAGTCCATTTACAACAAAGTCCTGGGTTTGCCTGCAACCCACTTAGCTCGGCCTCCAAATGATCAAAGCCATATGTTGCCTCTCCACTGTGTTGGCTGTGCTGGTAGCAAAATGTAAGTTCCAGGCCATCTTACCAAGTGCGACTGACCTGCACATCTCTGCAGCTGCTTGAGTCACATAGGTTTGGCATGCTCCACACGTCATGTCAAATCATCCAATACCATTGTAAGTTGGCAGAACCTGATTACCTCCAACTCAACTATGTCCAAGGTCTCTGCTTACCATAACACAAAACCTTTGGTGGAGGTAGATGTCACAATTCAACCAGTAACAATGTACATTTTTCATCAACAGGTAGATCTGCCAATGGGCACACGGATTCCACAGAACAGACTATCACTACCTCTCTGGATGAATCCCTCAGTGACAACACTCCTGGACTTGGGGATGTGGAGGAAGGTCCTAGCACATCTGGGCAACCTGGTCAGGTGGCTATTGTGAGTCTCACTGTGCCTACAATGTCACATCCCAGCCCTGCTACTTCATTAGAACCCAGTGCTCATGCATCTGGTGGTCTGACACAACATATGTCAGTATTATGGCACAGGAACCGTGGCCTACAATGATGTAACACATCTACAGCTATATACAGGTCAGACAAAAAAGTGTTTAGCCAATGTGAAGGGGAGCGGACTTGGTTGTGGCCCAAGACTACATGTTCTCTGACCACATGATGACACACATGATGTATCAGGCCCACCACAGGACACAAAACAAGTCCATTGGGCACTTCCGAGTTTCCATGCAAACACTCTGCAAGCTGGCACAGGTCTCCTACACCCAAACTCTGTGACCTATATTACCTCAAACAATCCATGTCCACCTAGTATGTCAGAAAAGCATCCCATATCTGCCAATGTCACAGCTCTGAAATGCCCACATGAAGATGTCATGGTGAAGGTACCTGTGTAGTGAATCCTAGTTTGTTTTAACGGGATAACAGGAGTCAGCTTAGCCGTAGGCTTGTAAACTCGTGCCCCTGTCACCTAGTGACTTTTAACCTACTTAGCTTGCTCTGTCTTAGTCCATTTAATTATTTATTTCCTTTAAGATGGCGGCCTTGTTTATAGTTAGGCCATTTGTTATGGGTTTTATTATCAGTGTCACTGCGCCAAGCCGTCAAGATCAAGCACGAAAGACAAACATACAGTAGGTGTTCACACTTAGGGATTTTCCCTCTCTATACTTTCGAGGGATTGTTGATATTAATTGCCGTCCCAAGCATGCCTGTTATCTATTGTTTTGAATTACACTTACGTCAGGGGACCTTGTAGATCTGTATAAATACATCACACTTTAGACAGATAATCAGAGGGATTCCGACCAGAGGGCATCGCCACCATTGCTGATACCGATGCTGCAGTCATCTTGACGCTGACCCAGTCTTCGTGTCCCTGCGGAGTCTGAGATAGAGACCTCATTCCAAGGTAACGAGGGTTGGGGGCTCCTCTCATGGACACAGTCTTTGGCAGATTAGGTTTAACAAACCCAGCTCTCCTTTTAGGTAGGAGGTTAGACCTATTCTCCTTAGGGTATTAGGGCATATTCCATCTTATATATACATATATATTTCTTTCATATATTGCACAATGGTGGGGGTCTTCATAACAATGACTCTCTTCTTCACAATACTGTTGCTTGGTATATTAATTATCCTAATCATTGCAGTTCATGCCAGATATGATATCGCAAATTGCAGTTATGTTGAATAAAAACTATTGTAACTTCACTGCATCAGTGTTATTGCCTTTCTTTGTATGAGACATAATAAATCTGTGAGAAAAGGGTCATTTCCGTTTAACCACGACAACCCTGAGAAATCTTACTTTGAGTCCATGCGTAAACGACTGCTACAAATCACCTTTTACTATTGTGTTTCTGGTGAAGTACTGCTAGTAAGCCGGTAAGGTTTGGACAACAGTTACAACTAAGTTGTAGGAAAAGACTTAGGGGGTCATTCTGACCCTGGCGGTCTATGACCGCCAGGGTCGTGGATGATTGAAGCACCGCCAACAGGCTGGCGGTGCTTCAAAGCCCATTCCGACCGCGGCTTAACCGGGTCCGGCGGTTTCCCGCCGGATTTCCCCCGGCTGGGCTAATCCTCCATGGCGGCGCTGCAAGCAGCGCCACCATGGGGATTCCGACCCGCTTCCCGCCAGCCTGTTTCTGGCGGTTTTCACCGCCAGGAAGAGGATGGCGGGAACGGGTGTCCTGGGGCCGCTGAGCCGGCTTCAGTGTTGCAGGCCGCCTTCCCGCTGGGCCGGCGGGCGCTAACAATGTTAGCGCCCACCGGCCCAGCGGGAAGGTCGGAATGGCCCCAGCGGTCTTTCGACCGCAGAGCGGCCATATGGCGGTTCCCGCCTGGCGGGCGGCGACTGCCGCCTGCCAGAGTAGGAATGAGGGCCTTAGTCACCTACAAACTAAAGTACTGTCATCCTGAGACCAGCAGTCTTGCTCAGAGCAAGAGTCCAAACTACGACACCTGTACAAAGAACAAATTGAAACAATACATGTGATACAAGTCACATAGCAAGTATTTGGGAAACAAAGTACATTGCAAGAAACCTGACACAAAGAAAGCAACATCATCAAAGTAGGGATGTGTCAAAAGCTATTTCATCAATCAGCTTTTTGGCTGCTTTTTTCAGAGTATCAGCTCCCAAACTGTTTCAAAAAACTAAACTTCACACCTTCTCACAAATGCAGCTCATTGTACATTCATAGTCATGGCATCACATGACATACTCACATTCATAAGAAGTAGCTGTGGATGAGACCTTCTCCCAAATCAGTTCCTTCCTCTTCACCACTGTCATCTTCAGTTAGCATTTCAGGATTCTCACCCAGTGGCACTGCAGGCTCCCCCTCATCTGGAATGTACGGGATATTCCTCCATAGGGAGATGTTGTGAAGCATGCAGCATACCACAGTGATCTGACACACTTTCCCAGGTGAGTAGATTAGGGCTCCCCTAGTCCTGTCCAGACAGCCAAATCTGGCCCTCATGAGCCAAAGAGCCCACTCTACTGCCTGCTATGTTGTTCCATAGGCCTCATTGAAGTGGACTTCCCCTGGCATAGTTGGATTCCTCAGAAGCGTCAATAGCCAAAGACGGTTTAGTTATGCTGAGTCTCCTGTTAAGGAATGGGACATATGTGCAACAATGAGTCAGTGACTTCATGATTATAGCACCTGACATTGCTCACATACAATCAGGACAGACTTGACTTACCAACCAGCCAGGCCCTCTCTCGTTGCAATTGTGACATCAACAGGGTATGGTGCTGTTCTGCATTATAAAGAATTCATGGGCTGCTCCAGGAAAATGGGCATAGATGTTTGAGATGTAGAGATCCGCCAAACAGATAACTTGCACATTGATGGAATGGAAGTTGTATTCTTTTTCAATAGACTTGTTCAGTGGCCTGCTGTGGCACCTAGCCAACATGTGTGCCATCAATAACCCCTACCACATGTGGGAGTCAAGCAAAACGATAGAAGTCAGCCTTCACATTGGCTAAATCCTCTCATCGGGGGAACCTGAAATAGCTGTCAATGTATTTCAACATTGCTGAGAGGAAATCTCTTAAAACCAGACTGAACATAGGTTGGGACAAACCACCAGATAGGGACACTGTATATTGGAAGGATCCTGTGGCCAGAAAGTGCAATACTGACATGACTTGAACAATAAGTGGTATGCTGTATGGATTGCTGATAGCTGGCATCAGATCTGGCTCTAACTGATGACATAAATCCACTATTATTAGAATATTCAGATGGTAGGGCTGGATGATGTGATGTTCCTCTATGGTCTGAAGGTCTGGCAATCGGCGGTAGACAGGAGGTTGTGTCATCCTCCACCTCCCAGGGTACCTCAGCTGCGCCAATAACAAAGGACAGAATTAACATGCTTTGGAACATTAGTCACTGTATCCACAGCAACATACATGATGTATACCAGCAAAATCATGTGACAAAGCATTTTTGAGTGGAAATACATTACACCCAGTGCACATCACAACTGTCAACTACACAAGGGTCAATAGTGACCCCCATGGTTGTGAACACACCTGTCCACAACATGGATTTGGGCGACACCCAGCTATCTGCTACTCAGTTGTCCCTAGAAATGCGACAGACTTTTCCAACCTGTAAAAATACCATCAGCGGTGGTGGACCGTGCACCGCCTTCATGTGCCATCTGTGCCCAGCAACACACTACACTGGTGGTTGGTTGTGTTGTCGTACTTACACAACAAGACAGATGTAGGATGTTTGTGATGATCCTAAACATATATTGTTGTTGTGACACATTTAACAGGGGCATGTACAGTATTTTAAACAGCCAAAATGCCGGATGCCTGACTTACTCCAGTGGACATGAGGAATCACCTGTGTCTGAAGGTAGAAGCCGTCTGTGTGGTGGGTGGTACCAACCTCAGCAGGCACAGATATAGACAAACAGTGTTGCCTATGGCAATCGCAGCCCAATGGCTGTGTCCATCAGAGGTGATGACCACGTACGTGGCGTATGTGTACACCCCATTGTGCAAAATCACTCACTTGATTCCTGATGTTGCTCCCAGCAACACCTCCACCACTTCAGCTGCTGTGTGCCGCCTGAGGGAGCCATCATGCCACTTCCAGCAGGTGAAAGAGCCCCTGCCTTCTCTCCAGAGGAGCTGGAGAGGTTTGTCAATTAGGTCCTTCCCCTGTATGGTCAGCTCTATGGCTCACCAGAGGAGCAGGTAAGTACATGATATGCACAATTGACTCTGTTCTACACCATCCTTACCCTCCTTTCAGGCTACAATGTGCCCCTGTGTGCCAGTTAGACTTCCTCTGTGCCTGTTGTTGCAGTTTGTGTGACATCAATGAGATGTACATGGTGCAGGTATTGGAGACCAGTAATATATGTTGTTGTCATTCACATTGTGCTGTGTGATTTTTGAGGCACTAGATTCTCCTTGTGTTAAATGCACAAAACTATGCAAGGAGACTTTACTGCCATACAATGTTAGACATTGTTGTATGTGCATGACAGCATGAGCTATGTATGCATCTTGTCTGAGTCATTTGAGGATCTTGTAAGCAATTTGTATTCTACCACAGATCTATCACCCCATTCTGGTCATGCCAAATTGTTGTCTAAAAGGCATATGAATACTCACTCTGCCCTTTAGGTTGCCACACAAACCAAATTGATGATGGATACATGATATACTGTCATGAATGGAAGGTATTGAAATGTGAGTGTAATGTAGGTTCTGTATGCTTAGCCTGCAGAGACCAGGTCCTGTCATATGTATCTCCAAGTATAGCACATACTCCAGGCTGTGGGAGAGTCCCTGTGGCTATGCAACTGCGGCACTGTGCCCACTCCCTGGAGACCTGCAGATCGTGTCATGTTGTCACGGTTTTCAATGGGCTTACCGTCGAAGCTGAGAGGCGTAGGGGAACGGCCCCGGTTCCGGCAGGTTCTGCTCTGGCCGAGGTAGGGGCGACCCCTTCCGGTAGCCACGGTGCTGTTTGGTAAGAGCAAACCACTACAGTCCGTGCCCTCCAGAAGGAGTCCCAGAGGAAAAACCCCAGTAGGGTAAAAAACCTCCACAGGAACTCCCTGAAACGAAAGGAGGACACCAAGGCGTTAGGACTGAAGATCAGGAAGACTGGAGAACAAAGACAGGTCAGGAAACACTGGATACGCAGGAAGAAATCAATCAGAGCGTGACTACCACCAAGGAGTGTTGCAACGCAATGAACAAGCAGCTGAATTCCCCTTATATACCCCTAGACAGGAAGTAGGAAACAGGAAGTAGAAATACCACCATCTTGGATTGGGGAAAAGAAAGCAATAGTGAATCAGGTACGTGCGTCTAATAAAGAGAAAACAATGCATGCTGGGCAGAGAGGAAGTGGTCAGCATGCTGGGAAGGAAAAGGCAGGTATAAAGTATCACCATGTGCAAGGGTTCGGTTTTGTTTTGGAGATATCGGTAAGTGGTGAGCAGAGGTAATGAAAAATGCAGGAAACTAAATGTAAAAGCGCGTAATGCGCTATATGCGGTCAGGCCTGAAACCCCCTCGGGGTTTCAAGTCCTGCCGCGTCTGCCTTTATGGCAGAACTGAAAGAAAGGGGCGCGGCGAATGCCGCGACCCCTAATCAGGCCCCTAGCACTACCCGCGGCCCGCCCCGCCAGCCGCGGTATGAATGAAACGCCGCGGCGATCTGAGTCTGCGGCCGTGGCCGCAGCATGACAGTATGCCCCCCCCGAGGCCCCAGGTTTGTGAGGGAAGAGTCGAAAAAAGCGACGGACTAAAAGAGGAGCATGAACTGAAGGGGCATCCTCCCAGGAACACTCACTCATAGGGTATCCCTCCCAATGAATAAGATATTGGAGGCGCCCAAGAAAAAAACGAGAGTCACAGATCTCCTGGACTTCGTACTCAGGCACATTATCAACCAACAGAGGAGGGGGACAGGGTAATTGCCTATGAAAAGGATCAGGACGGTAAGGTTTCAGTTGAGAGACATGAAATACAGGGTGAATCTTCCACGTCCGGGGTAGGCGAAGACGCACAGACACTGGGTTAATCTTTTTGAGAATTAGAAAGGGACCATAAAAGTGGGGTTTGAATTTGTTCTGAGTGAGTCGGAGAGGTAGGAATCTAGAGGAGAGCCAGACTTTATCATGGACCTGATATTGAGGAGCCGCACAGCGTCTCCTATCTGCTATCCTTTTCATTCGGGACTTGGTGGCCACAAGGTTGGAATGGATAACACGTTGTATACCCCGTAGCTATCGAACATAGGAGGAGATGGCAGGAAGGGTGGAATTATCTCTCAGGGGAGTTGGAAAGGCCTTGGGATGGAAACCGTAGGAGCCATAGAAGGGAGAGACCTTCGAGGCACTGTGTAAGGAGTTGTTATAGGAGAATTCTGCAAGCGGTAAATAGGTAACCCAATTACTCTGTGTAGCATTGCAGAAGCTACGTAAATACTATTCGAGACCTTGATTGAGTCTTTCCGCTGGTCCGTTGGTTTGAGGGTGGAACCCGGATGATAAGGCCACCTTGATTCCCAAGGTCTTACAGAATTGATTCCAGAATCGGGAGATATATTGAGGACCCCTGTCCGATATAATGACCTGAGGTAACCCATGAAGCCGAAAGATTTCTTGAGTAAAGATCTGACCTAATTCTTTTGCAGTTGGTAACTTTCTTAAGGCCGTGAAGTGAGCCATCTTGGTGAAGGAGTCCACAGTTACCATTATTACGTGGTTTCCCATTGAGGAAGGTAATGAGCACATAAAATCTGTGGAGATAGTGTGCCATGGGCCTGGGGGAACTGGTAATGGGCGGAGTAATCCTACTGGTCTGGTTTGGGGTGTCTTGGCTTGAGCACATATAGGACAAGATAATACATATGCCTCAGTATCAGCCTTGAGAGTTGGCCACCAGAAGGAGCGAAGCAAAAGGTCTTGAGTGGCTTTCATTCCTCGATGACCTGCGACAGGGGAATCATGGCACATATGTAAAGCTTCAGTTTGTACTGCTTTAGTGGGTAAAAACAGGGCCTTGTCATGATAATAATAGCCATGATCTGTATGCAGTTGCGGACGCAACTTATTCAGCTCTGTTTCATGTAGACGGGCATATTCGGACTTGACTTGGTCTAAAAAAGTCTGTGCTACCCCAATGATCTTATTGTTGTCAAATAAGTTCTGAACAGTGGAATCGCTGCACTCAGGATAACGTCGGGACAAGGCATCAGCCAGGGTGTTCTGAGAGCCAGGGATGTAGGTGATATAGAAGTCATATTGGCTGAAAAAGAAAGCCCATCGAGCCTGCCGGCTATTTTGACACTGAAAGTTTCTTAAGCACTGTAGATTTCTGTGATCTGTCCGGGCTTCAAAAGGTTCCTTTGATCCCATCAAAAAGTGTCTCCATTCTGTGCACGCGACTTTTAAGGCGAGTAATTCACGTTCTAACACGGAATAATTCCGCTCAGAATCAGATAGAATGTGTGATAGGTAAAATACAGGGTGTTCTAAATCATCATCGTCTTGTTTTTGCAATAGGGCAGCCCCAATGGCTCTTTCTGAGGCGTCTGTGACAACAATGAATTGTTTGCTGGTGTCTGGGTGTCGTAGAATAGGGGCTTGAATAAAGGCTTTCTTTAAATCCTGAAAGGCTAACTCTGCGCCGGGTGTCCAACAAAAGCCCTTCTTTAGATGTTCTTTTTTAAGGGTCTGAGTAATGTAGCTGGTTCTCTGGGCAAAGTCTGCTATGAACTGTCGATAGAAGTTGGCTAATCCCAAAAAACACTGAGTCTCCTTGATGGAAGAAGGGGATGGTCAGTTCAATATAGCCTGCACCTTGTCTGAGTCCATGGCGATTCGGGTTTGGTTTATAAGGTATCCCAAGTATTTTACTTCTGTCTGATCAAACTCGCATTTTTCAGGTTTGCAGAACAAATGATGTTGTCGGAGTCTCTCTAAGACTTGGCGAACGTGCTTGGAATGTTCCTCTGGATGAACCGAATAGATTAAGATATCGTCAAGATACACCACCACTGTTTGTTGCAAAAGATCAGAAAAGATAGAATCCATGAACCTTTGAAAAATGGACGGGGCATTAGTGAGCCCGAATGGCATTACTCTATATTCGTAGTGACCAAAAGGTGTTCTAAAGGCGGTCTTCCACTCATCACCTTCTCTTATTCTTAGAAGATGGTAGGCTCCTCGGAGATCCAGCTTAGTGACTCTCTTTGCTCCTCTGACTGCTTCTAAGATGTCCTTTATGAGGGGTAACGGATACCGATCTTTAATAGTGATCCTGTTTAATCCTCTGAAATCGATACAAGGACGCAAGTCTTTAGTTTTCTTTGGTACGAAGAAAAGAGGAGCCCCGGCGGGTGAAGAAGAGGGAGTAATCAACCCGCTTTGTAGGTTCTCATCAAGGTACTCCTTCAGAATCTGTTTCTCTGGTTCTGTGAGAGAGTACATCCGCCCAAAAGGAACCACTGTATCTGGTTCTAAAGGAATGGCACAGTCGTATTCTCTGTGGGGTGGCAGTTCAGGTTTTTCTGGCTTCTGGAATACATCGGCATAATCCTGATAATGCCTAGGAACTCCCTGTAGAACGTTAATGGAGCCCCCCACCTTAGAAGGTGCTGTTGAGAGACCTTTTGGGGACCAATAATCCCCGGCGGGATAGCAGTGGTGTTGGCAAAAGTGAGAGGACAATGAAATGGTTTTTGTTTCCCAGTTGATGTAAGGATTGTGCCGTGTGAGCCATGGAATTCCCAGGATCATGACGTGGTGTGGTGATGAAATTAAATCAAACGAAAGATTTTCTTGGTGTTTTCCAAACTGTAAACAGAAGGTAGGGGTGGTATATTGTACAGGTCCAGAGGCCAAGAGTGACCCATCCACGGTGTGTACCTGTTCTGGTACTTCCTTAGGTATTTGTGCTATCTTTCGTTCCTTGGCCCAGGCTTCATCTAAATAGATGCCACTGGCTCCGCAGTCCAATAAGGCCAAGGTTCTTTCTTCCCGACCATCAGTTAAATGAAGGATAACTGGTAAGAGAAAAAGAGCAGTTCCTTCCTCCCTGGAAGAGCAAATAGAAGGTATATCACGATATCCCGTCCTCACCCTTCTTACTGAGGACGGGAGTTGGCGTTTCCCAAGGACTTGGTTGGACGAATGGGGCAAGCGCGAATTAGGTGACCAGCTGCACCACAATATAGACAAAGCCCCTTCCTTCGTCTATGTTCCCTTTCACTGGCTGATAAAGGTCCTCGAGCCGTGTCAATCTGCATTGGTTCTTCCTCGGTATTCCCTTTAAGTTCAGGACGGACTACCTCGGTACGATGAGAGAAGGAGCGAGACGGTACTGAGTGAGATGGCAAACGACTCTTCTTTTTCTCCATTCTTCGTTCATTCAACCGATATTCTATCGTCAGAGCCTGGTCCATTAATCCTTTAAGGTTTTCTATTCTAGCAGAGTGCACTAGTTCATCTTTAATGTCCTCTCTGAGACCTCTACGGAACAGTGTCACCAAGGTACGTTCCACCCAGGTTGTTTCTGCTGCTAATTGTCTGAAACGGGTGATGTATTGTAATACATCTTGACTCCCTTGTTGGACTTCGCAAAGAGCCTCTTCTGCTGACGCCTCGAGTCCAGGGCGTTCAAACATCTGTTTAAAATTAGTGATAAAAGTGGAATAATTAGACAGGCAGGGATCGTTTCTGGTTACTAGAGGTGTGGCCCAAGCCAAGGCTGGCCCTGATAAGGCACTAATCAAATACCCCACCTTGGTCTTGTCTTGTACAAATTGCGAGGGGCGGAAGGCAAAGTACACCGTCAAGGCATCCAGGAATTCTTTTAATGTGGTAGGATCCCCGGAAAAGCGAGGTGTAGTGGCAGCTACTGCGGGGACATCTGTGGTCCTGGATGCAAAGGCTTGTCGATAGACAGTATTTTCAGTACGTAACTGTTGGAGTTCTTGAGCCTGTTGTTGTATCGTCATAAGCAGGGTCTGGCTCGTAGGTTCCGTGTTTGCCACTGGATTATCCATGATACCGGACTGCAACTGGAGTTTTGGGCGTTGCAATCTGTCACGGTTTTCAATGGGCTTACCGTCGAAGCTGAGAGGCGTAGGGGAACGGCCCCGGTTCCGGCAGGTTCTGCTCTGGCCGAGGTAGGGGCGACCCCTTCCGGTAGCCATGGTGCTGTTTGGTAAGAGCAAACCACTACAGTCCGTGCCCTCCAGAAGGAGTCCCAGAGGAAAAACCCCAGTAGGGTAAAAAACCTCCACAGGAACTCCCTGAAACGAAAGGAGGACACCAAGGCGTTAGGACTGAAGATCAGGAAGACTGGAGAACAAAGACAGGTCAGGAAACACTGGATACGCGACTACCACCAAGGAGTGTTGCAACGCAATGAACAAGCAGCTGAATTCCCCTTATATACCCCTAGACAGGAAGTAGGAAACAGGAAGTAGAAATACCACCATCTTGGATTGGGGAAAAGAAAGCAATAGTGAATCAGGTACGTGCGTCTAATAAAGAGAAAACAATGCATGCTGGGCAGAGAGGAAGTGGTCAGCATGCTGGGAAGGAAAAGGCAGGTATAAAGTATCACCATGTGCAAGGGTTCGGTTTTGTTTTGGAGATATCGGTAAGTGGTGAGCAGAGGTAATGAAAAATGCAGGAAACTAAATGTAAAAGCGCTATATGCGCTATATGCGGTCAGGCCTGAAGCCCCCTCGGGGTTTCAAGTCCTGCCGCGTCTGCCTTTATGGCAGAACTGAAAGAAAGGGGCACGGCGAATGCCGCGACCCCTAATCAGGCCCCTAGCACTACCCGCGGCCCGCGCGCCAGCCACGGTATGAATGAAACGCCGCGCCGCGGCGACCTGAGTCTGCGGCCGCGGCATGACACATGTTGCCAATATGAGGCTCTACTTGCAAAATGTGTCCTGAATGTCTCAGGCCATTGATTGGATTAGAAATGGGTACTTAGGTAAATCCATGAACTAGTCCACATGTGCATTTTGCATAACTGTCAATGTGTGTCTTTGACTCATGCCAGGTCCCTTACTCCCATAGCTCTGTTGTAGCCTTCACAGAAGTCATATTTGTCCTCTGCAGCCATATTGCACAAATGACAAACCCACAGTGCAGAAAGTGTGTAGATTCCTGGGAGGCTATGACATATGACTCAGTAGCTTGGTTACATAGCAGAAATTGAACCAAACATACCTTTGTATGTTGGATGACATCTCTGTAGGTTTGAAACACATGTTCAAAGGTGTGTACTGTGGTACAGATATATACCACAGAACCCCACCCTGAAGTGGCATAAGTCAGCATTTGGTAGGCCACATGCCCACACATGCACAGGGAAGACACTTTCTGCACTGATCATGCCAGCCCTTTCATTGTCACTCAAGTGCAAGGGTGAAGACTGTACTATGGTAGTTGCCTGTAGGGACCATATGCATTGAGTCAGTGTTGCAGAGTGTAAATGTGCTTGCCCAGCCTGGCCTAGGGGGTTTACCCTTCAGAAGCCACATTAGTGTGTAGTGTTTCACTGTGGCTTACATAAGAGTACATGTTGCTGGAGCATGGTCTACCTGATGTCAGTAGGCTTGCTTAGTCATTGTAGGCCATGAGCAGTGTAGTGGGTTAGTCTGCAGATGACTCCAAAAGCGTGTAGTCATGTCCTCATACTTATTGGCATGTGTGCTTTACACTGGTGGTGTGTTGACAAATTGCCCATTTTGTGCCTGGTGTTTCTGACATTTGGGTGACACAACCATGTGTGCAGAAAGTTGTGTTTGTAATTGATTGATTTGTCTCTTGCATCCATACAGGTCAATACATATCAGAAGAAGGGATTTGGAGAGCCGGAATATGCAGACCCTGAGGGTCCATAGCCGGAGGAGCGCCTACTGTCGCAAGAGGTGGGAGGACCTGTTACACTGGGCACATAAGATCACAGAGGTCCAGCTTGAGCTGTCCTCCAAATGTGGGTGGGGGGCACGTCAGAACATGACACTCCTAATGGCCCGAACTCTGGGCATATTCCTGTCTGTCACATTGCCAAGTTGAAGTGTTAGGTTCTGACATCCCCCCTGACAATTGGGGATGGGCCATGTGTGACACGTAAGATGAGTAACTGTTTGTGTAGGTATGAAATTTGGTGCATACTGATGTGCCTTACCTATTAGCCCAGAGACCTAGAGCACAACTGATTACACAAAAAATGTGCTCTCTAGTGACAACACATGGCTGTGTACATTGATCAATCAAGTAATGTCTGTTGTTGTAGTGGGTCTAAAAACAGACCACTATTCCTCAATGTTACAGCCCGGAGAAAAAGAAGTGATGGATCACTGTCCTCAGGCATGTGTCTGGTCAAGTGAGTACATTGGCATCTTCTCCCCAAAGGCCACTCGTCTTCAGTGTGGACAAGTGCTGGTGCCTCTTTAATGTCTATCATGTGAAGGTGGCTATCATACATGCAGCAGAGTATACATTGTTCTTTGGGTGCAGTTACAGATCAATACTTTTCCTTGGTAAGTGGGGAATGTCCATTGACATGATTTGTATGACATCACTGTTGCCAACATTCCATGTGCCTACATATTAGCATGTGTACCTTTAACTTTTGACAAACTGTGTACACTGCTGTTTCATGCATGGTCTACCTGCGTTCACGGGATATTTTCTGTATTCCATCACATATATGGGCATATCAACTTGTGTTTGAGATTGGACATATTTAATGGAGCTACATTTCATGTGGTGCCACAGACAGGAGTGTGTCACCATTGATTGTTGGATCACACATACCCTTACCCGTCATTGCATGTCATTTGGCATGTACAACTGCAGTAGCAATGAGGGACATGACAGGTAGGACTATAGTTTTACACACAATATGCATTTCCATGCACATGTGAAATGGGGAAGGTTTGTTACTTGACTCAGGGCATGCATCATGGAGTGACTTGCAGTTATAGGGGACTCATATGTAGTTGGGTACAACCATTCATCCACGGACATCTGGGCTTGCAGAACCAAAATGGAGGCAGTGACGCAACATGTTGAGGGCCTTCTACAAGCACTTGAGAATCCATGGGCCTCTCGAACATACAAAGGACCAATGGCTTCTACTGATGTAATAAGAGTATGTCATTGTAAGGGGTGCCATACAGTAGAGGTGATTTCCCTGGGGCTAGCTGATTCCTTGTGTTGTGGATTTTGGAGACTTGCCTCCCTGACAATTTTCACATTTTATCTACAGTGTACATTTCCATGCCAAGTGTGTAATATATCTGAGCAACATTGGTACTACCTACATGACTCCATTAGGGCAATTTATACATGGTGAAGTGTGCATTGTTGATTTTTTTCCAGTGAGACATGGGTATTTCCATGTCACCTTTTTCAGGCTACTGTACTGCTGTCAGCAACATGCCAGGATTTTTAGCATCATTTATTATTGTTTTGGTATTGTGTATTGTAGGAAGTTGGCTCTGTATGTGCTATTTCAAAGTAAGGAATAGCATGCACAGAGTCCAAGGGTTCCCCTTAGAGGTAAAATAGTGGTAAAAAGAGATAATACTAATGCTCTATTTTGTGGTAGTGTGGTCGAGCAGTAGGCTTATCCAAGGAGTAGTGTTAAGCATTTGTTGTACATACACAAGACAATAAATGAGGTACACACACTCAGAGACAAATCCAGCCAATAGGTTTTTATATAGAAAAATATCTTTTCTTAGTTTATTTTAAGAACCACAGGTTCAAATTCTACATGTAATATCTCATTCGAAAGGTATTGCAGGTAAGTACTTTAGGAACTTCAAATCATCAAAATTGCATGTATACTTTTCAAGTTATTGACAAATAGCTGTTTTAAAAGTGGACACTTAGTGCAATTTTCACAGTTCCTGGGGGAGGTAAGTTTTTGTTAGTTTTACCAGGTAAGTAGGACACTTACAGGGTTCAGTTCTTGGTCCAAGGTAGCCCACCGTTGGGGGTTCAGAGCAACCCCAAAGTCACCACACCAGCAGCTCAGGGCCGGTCAGGTGCAGAGTTCAAAGTGGTGCCCAAAACACATAGGCTAGAATGGAGAGAAGGGGGTGCCCCGGTTCCGGTCTGCTTGCAGGTAAGTACCCGCGTCTTCGGAGGGCAGACCAGGGGGGTTTTGTAGGGCACCGGGGGGGACACAAGTCCACACAGAAATTTCACCCTCAGCAGCGCGGGGGCGGCCGGGTGCAGTGTAGAAACAAGCGTCGGGTTTTCAATGTTAGTCTATGAGAGATCTCGGGATCTCTTCAGCGCTGCAGGCAGGCAAGGGGGGGATTCCTCGGGGAAACCTCCACTTGGGCAAGGGAGAGGGACTCCTGGGGGTCACTTCTCCAGTGAAAGTCCGGTCCTTCAGGTCCTGGGAGCTGCGGGTGCAGGGTCTCTCCCAGGCGTCGGGACTTTAGGTTCAAAGAGTTGCGGTCAGGGGAAGCCTCGGGATTCCCTCTGCAGGCGGCGCTGTGGGGGCTCAGGGGGGACAGGTTTTGGTACTCACAGTATCAGAGTAGTCCTGGGGTCCCTCCTGAGGTGTTGGATCGCCACCAGCCGAGTCGGGGTCGCCGGGTGCAGTGTTGCAAGTCTCCCGCTTCTTGCGGGGAGCTTGCAGGGATCTTTAAAGCTGCTGGAAACAAAGTTGCAGCTTTTCTTGGAGCAGGTCCGCTGTCCTCGGGAGTTTCTTGTCTTTTCGAAGCAGGGGCAGTCCTCAGAGGATGTCGAGGTCGCTGGTCCCTTTGGAAGGCGTCGCTGGAGCAGGATCTTTGGAAGGCAGGAGACAGGCCGGTGAGTTTCTGGAGCCAAGGCAGTTGTCGTCTTCTGGTCTTCCTCTGCAGGGGTTTTCAGCTGGGCAGTCCTTCTTCTTGTAGTTGCAGGAATCTAATTTTCTAGGGTTCAGGGTAGCCCTTAAATACTAAATTTAAGGGCGTGTTTAGGTCTGGGGGGTTAGTAGCCAATGGCTACTAGCCCTGAGGGTGGGTACACCCTCTTTGTGCCTCCTCCCAAGGGGAGGGGGTCACAGTCCTAACCCTATTGGGGGAATCCCCCATCTGCAAGATGGAGGATTTCTAAAAGTTGGAGTCACTTCAGCTCAGGACACCTTAGGGGCTGTCCTGACTGGCCAGTGACTCCTCCTTGTTGCTTTCTTTGTTCCCTCCAGCCTTGCCGCCAAAAGTGGGGGCCGTGGCCGGAGGGGGCGGGCAACTCCACTAAGCTGCAGTGCCCTGCTGGGCTGTGACAAAGGGGTGAGCCTTTGAGGCTCACCGCCAGGTGTTACAGTTCCTGCCTGGGGGAGGTGTTCGCATCTCCACCCAGTGCAGGCTTTGTTACTGGCCTCAGAGTGACAAAGGCACTCTCCCCATGGGGCCAGCAACATGTCTCTGGTGTGGCAGGCTGCTGGAACTAGTCAGCCTACACAGACAGTCGGTTAAGTTTCAGGGGGCACCTCTAAGGTGCCCTCTGGGGTGTGTTTTGCAATAAAATGTACACTGGCATCAGTGTGCATTTATTGTGCTGAGAAGTTTGATACCAAACTTCCCAGTTTTCAGTGTAGCCATTATGGTGCTGTGGAGTTCGTGTAAAACAGACTCCCAGACCATATACTCTTATGGCTACCCTGCACTTACAATGTCTAAGGTTTTGTTTAGACACTGTAGGGGCACAGTGCTCATGCACTGGTACCCTCACCTATGGTATAGTGCACCCTGCCTTAGGGCTGTAAGGCCTGCTAGAGGGGTGTCTTACCTATACTGCATAGGCAGTGAGAGGCTGGCATGGCACCCTGAGGGGAGTGCCATGTCGACTTACTCATTTTGTTCTCACTAGCACACACAGGCTTGTAAGCAGTGTGTCTGTGCTGAGTGAGGGGTCTCTAGGGTGGCATAAGACATGCTGCAGCCCTTAGAGACCTTCCTTGGCATCAGGGCCCTTGGTACTAGAAGTACCAGTTACAAGGGACTTATCTGAATGCCAGGGTGTGCCAATTGTGGATACAATGGTACATTTTAGGTGAAGGAACACTGGTGCTGGGGCCTGGTTAGCAGGGTCCCAGCACTCTTCTCAGTCAAGTCAGCATCAGTATCAGGCAAAAAGTGGGGGGTAACTGCAACAGGGAGCCATTTCTTTACACAAGCCCCCCCCAGCCCACAGGCCAGGAGACTCAGCCCAAGCTGGGAGAGTCTTCCTAGTCTGTCAGGCGAGGAAGAGTAGGAGAAATAGGCTGGTTAGTTGCAGGGCCTACTCTGCCTTACATCCTTCTGTTCAGGTCATTCCCTTTGGGGAACTGACCTACTTCCACAGTGATAGGACCTAGTCTGAATTGCCTCTTGTCTGCCTCTTCAATGTCTCCACCCATTCTTTCTATTTTGGTCTTAGAGGTATCCACCTCTGCTAACCTTATCTTGGCCAGGGTTACCCCTAGCTTACCCAGAGAGGTTACCCAGAGCTGGAGTAACCCCACCATGACTAATAGGGTCAGGGGGCCTAACTTGCTATTTGGCATGGGGTCAGACCACCATGCTAAGGATAGTGCAGCCATAAAGGCTAACACCCAGCAGAGGCCACTGACAGCTGTCAGTGCCCAGAACCACACCTTTAGCTCTTCACCTAAAAGGGAAGGGGCTAAGTTACAGGCCTCTTTGGGTTCAGGTTGCCTGTCTGCGGTATTAGAGTGGGGGGTTACCACACCTTGTAGTAAACACCCTTCTTCCACTCTTTCTTCTGTTAGCTGAGGAGCCACCCACTCAGGTTTAACAGTTGCCTGACTAGCCAGGACTTCTTGTGGGTCAGGTTGGACTTTATCAGGGCCATTTTTGGAGTTCTCCCCTACTGGAGCAGAATCTCCTTGGCTTGCTGTAACCTTGGCTAAAGGTTGTCCACCCTTCCTACTCTGTTTTCTTTTCTTCTTCTTCTGGGGCCTGCTTGCATTTACTGCAGAGGCAGGACTTCCAGAATCCTTGGGAGAGGACTGGCACTGGACCAGTTCCTCTCTTGAGCTCTGACTAACCTCTGGGTAGTCATTCCCAAGGAGACAATCAAGGGGGAGGTCTGTACTGACTACTACCCTTCTCCAGCTAAGAGTGCCACCCACTTCTATGGGCACTAAAGCCACAGGCCTCTTAGTGACCCTGTCTAGGCTAACTCTTACTCTGGCAGTCTCACCTGGGATGTACTGGTTTGAGAGCACCAGCCTGTCATGCACAATAGTGTGACTGGCACAAGTGTCTCTCAGGGCAGTGGTTGGGATTCCATTCACCAGTAGGTGGTGGAAGTGTCTACTTCCCTCTGGAATCTCCAACTCACCTGTTGGGCCCTGTTTCCAGTTGAAGGCTAGGAAGACCTCCTCATCTGAGGAGTCATCTCCCATGGCTACACTGGTTACCCCAGGAATTTTGTTCTGGGGTTTGTTTTTGGGACAAGAAGTGTCCTTGGTGTGGTGCCCAGACTGTTTACAGTTGTGGCACCATGCCTTAGTGGCATCCCAGTTCTTACCCTGGTACCCACCTTTGTTTTGGGTTGTGTCTTGGGGCCCACCCACCTGTTCTGGTTTTTGGGGGCCTACCGAGGACTCTTTTTCTTTGTTTCTAGTGTCACCCACTTTCTCCTGGGGAGTTTTTGTAACCCCTTTCTTTTGGTCACCCCCAGTGGAAGTTTTGGTTACCCTAGTCTTGACCCAGTGGTCTGCCTTCTTTCCCAATTCTTGGGGAGAAATTGGACCTAGGTCTACCAGATACTGATGCAACTTTTCATTGAAGCAGTTACTTAAAATGTGTTCTTTCATAAACAAATTATAAAGCCCAACATAGTCACACACTTCATTTCCAGTTAACCAACCATCTAGTGTTTTTACTGAGTAGTCTACAAAATCAACCCAGGTCTGGCTCGAGGATTTTTGAGCCCCCCTGAATCTAATTCTATACTCCTCAGTGGAGAATCCAAAGCCCTCAATCAGGGTACCCTTCATGAGGTCATAAGATTCTGCATCTTTTCCAGAGAGTGTGAGGAGTCTATCCCTACACTTTCCAGTGAACATTTCCCAAAGGAGAGCACCCCAGTGAGATCTGTTTACTTTTCTGGTTACACAAGCCCTCTCAAAAGCTGTGAACCATTTGGTGATGTCATCACCATCTTCATATTTTGTTACAATCCCTTTGGGGATTTTTAGGATGTCAGGAGAATCTCTGACCCTATTTAAGTTGCTGCCACCATCGATGGGACCTAGGCCCATCTCTTTTCTTTCCCTCTCTATGGCTAGGATCTGTCTTTCCAAAGCCAATCTTTTGGCCATCCTGGCTAACTGGATGTCCTCTTCACTGGGGCTATCCTCAGTGATTTCAGAGGTGTTGGTCTCTCCTGTGAGGGAACCAGCATCTCTGACTATTATTTTTGGAGTCAGGGTTTGAGGGACCCTGTTCTCCCTAGATAGGACTGGTAGGGGGGAATTTTCCTCCAAGTCACTATCCTCTTCCTCTGAGTTGCCACCCTCAGAGGGGTTGGCCTTTTCAAACTCTGCCAAAAGCTCCTGGAGTTGTATTTTGGTAGGTTTGGGGCCCATTGTTATTTTCTTTATTTTACAGAGTGACCTTAGCTCCCTCATCTTAAGATGGAGGTAAGGTGTGGTGTCGAGTTCCACCACAGTCACATCTGTGCTAGACATTTTGCTTCTAAAAGTTGGAATACTTTTTAAGAATCTACAACTGGTTCTAGAATCTAATTCAAACTTTTACAAACTTTTAAACTCTAAAAGAAATGCTAAACAGGATCTAACACAAGGCCCTAGCAGGTCTTTTAAGAATTTAGAAAACTTTTCAAATTGCAAAAATCAATTTCTAATGACAATTTTGGAATTTGTCGTGTGATCAGGTATTGGCTGAGTAGTCCAGCAAATGCAAAGTCTTGTACCCCACCGCTGATCCACCAATGTAGGAAGTTGGCTCTGTATGTGCTATTTCAAAGTAAGGAATAGCATGCACAGAGTCCAAGGGTTCCCCTTAGAGGTAAAATAGTGGTAAAAAGAGATAATACTAATGCTCTATTTTGTGGTAGTGTGGTCGAGCAGTAGGCTTATCCAAGGAGTAGTGTTAAGCATTTGTTGTACATACACAAGACAATAAATGAGGTACACACACTCAGAGACAAATCCAGCCAATAGGTTTTTATATAGAAAAATATCTTTTCTTAGTTTATTTTAAGAACCACAGGTTCAAATTCTACATGTAATATCTCATTCGAAAGGTATTGCAGGTAAGTACTTTAGGAACTTCAAATCATCAAAATTGCATGTATACTTTTCAAGTTATTGACAAATAGCTGTTTTAAAAGTGGACACTTAGTGCAATTTTCACAGTTCCTGGGGGAGGTAAGTTTTTGTTAGTTTTACCAGGTAAGTAGGACACTTACAGGGTTCAGTTCTTGGTCCAAGGTAGCCCACCGTTGGGGGTTCAGAGCAACCCCAAAGTCACCACACCAGCAGCTCAGGGCCGGTCAGGTGCAGAGTTCAAAGTGGTGCCCAAAACACATAGGCTAGAATGGAGAGAAGGGGGTGCCCCGGTTCCGGTCTGCTTGCAGGTAAGTACCCGCGTCTTCGGAGGGCAGACCAGGGGGGTTTTGTAGGGCACCGGGGGGGACACAAGTCCACACAGAAATTTCACCCTCAGCAGCGCGGGGGCGGCCGGGTGCAGTGTAGAAACAAGCGTCGGGTTTTCAATGTTAGTCTATGAGAGATCTCGGGATCTCTTCAGCGCTGCAGGCAGGCAAGGGGGGGATTCCTCGGGGAAACCTCCACTTGGGCAAGGGAGAGGGACTCCTGGGGGTCACTTCTCCAGTGAAAGTCCGGTCCTTCAGGTCCTGGGGGCTGCGGGTGCAGGGTCTCTCCCAGGCGTCGGGACTTTAGGTTCAAAGAGTTGCGGTCAGGGGAAGCCTCGGGATTCCCTCTGCAGGCGGCGCTGTGGGGGCTCAGGGGGGACAGGTTTTGGTACTCACAGTATCAGAGTAGTCCTGGGGTCCCTCCTGAGGTGTTGGATCGCCACCAGCCGAGTCGGGGTCGCCGGGTGCAGTGTTGCAAGTCTCCCGCTTCTTGCGGGGAGCTTGCAGGGATCTTTAAAGCTGCTGGAAACAAAGTTGCAGCTTTTCTTGGAGCAGGTCCGCTGTCCTCGGGAGTTTCTTGTCTTTTCGAAGCAGGGGCAGTCCTCAGAGGATGTCGAGGTCGCTGGTCCCTTTGGAAGGCGTCGCTGGAGCAGGATCTTTGGAAGGCAGGAGACAGGCCGGTGAGTTTCTGGAGCCAAGGCAGTTGTCGTCTTCTGGTCTTCCTCTGCAGGGGTTTTCAGCTGGGCAGTCCTTCTTCTTGTAGTTGCAGGAATCTAATTTTCTAGGGTTCAGGGTAGCCCTTAAATACTAAATTTAAGGGCGTGTTTAGGTCTGGGGGGTTAGTAGCCAATGGCTACTAGCCCTGAGGGTGGGTACACCCTCTTTGTGCCTCCTCCCAAGGGGAGGGGGTCACAGTCCTAACCCTATTGGGGGAATCCCCCATCTGCAAGATGGAGGATTTCTAAAAGTTGGAGTCACTTCAGCTCAGGACACCTTAGGGGCTGTCCTGACTGGCCAGTGACTCCTCCTTGTTGCTTTCTTTGTTCCCTCCAGCCTTGCCGCCAAAAGTGGGGGCCGTGGCCGGAGGGGGCGGGCAACTCCACTAAGCTGCAGTGCCCTGCTGGGCTGTGACAAAGGGGTGAGCCTTTGAGGCTCACCGCCAGGTGTTACAGTTCCTGCCTGGGGGAGGTGTTCGCATCTCCACCCAGTGCAGGCTTTGTTACTGGCCTCAGAGTGACAAAGGCACTCTCCCCATGGGGCCAGCAACATGTCTCTGGTGTGGCAGGCTGCTGGAACTAGTCAGCCTACACAGACAGTCGGTTAAGTTTCAGGGGGCACCTCTAAGGTGCCCTCTGGGGTGTGTTTTGCAATAAAATGTACACTGGCATCAGTGTGCATTTATTGTGCTGAGAAGTTTGATACCAAACTTCCCAGTTTTCAGTGTAGCCATTATGGTGCTGTGGAGTTCGTGTAAAACAGACTCCCAGACCATATACTCTTATGGCTACCCTGCACTTACAATGTCTAAGGTTTTGTTTAGACACTGTAGGGGCACAGTGCTCATGCACTGGTACCCTCACCTATGGTATAGTGCACCCTGCCTTAGGGCTGTAAGGCCTGCTAGAGGGGTGTCTTACCTATACTGCATAGGCAGTGAGAGGCTGGCATGGCACCCTGAGGGGAGTGCCATGTCGACTTACTCATTTTGTTCTCACTAGCACACACAGGCTTGTAAGCAGTGTGTCTGTGCTGAGTGAGGGGTCTCTAGGGTGGCATAAGACATGCTGCAGCCCTTAGAGACCTTCCTTGGCATCAGGGCCCTTGGTACTAGAAGTACCAGTTACAAGGGACTTATCTGAATGCCAGGGTGTGCCAATTGTGGATACAATGGTACATTTTAGGTGAAGGAACACTGGTGCTGGGGCCTGGTTAGCAGGGTCCCAGCACTCTTCTCAGTCAAGTCAGCATCAGTATCAGGCAAAAAGTGGGGGGTAACTGCAACAGGGAGCCATTTCTTTACATGTATGTGACAAATAGATGTCTGCATGGACTTGTTTGGGATCTGTGGGAAGGAACTTGCCATTGTCCTACTATTGTATGGCAACAGGTAACTGAGGTATGCTCCATGAGGCAAACCATTTAAGGTGATGAGGTCTCCTACTTGTTCAATGATTACTGTGTTGTACAACATCACCCATGCAATTGGAGTTATCTGAGATCCAGATTTTCCTGTGGGCAACTGTTGGCAGTTCATGTGGCATGCATGCATATGGTGTGATACATGGTACTTTCCTCTGTTCCCTCTACCTCACCTCCCAAACCCAAGAGGTCCCCACCCACATCCCAACCCTACTTTTCCCCTGTCACACCTATACCCCTGCAAGCACTCATGCCCCTCCCCCCAAAGAAGAAGCCTACCCCTCCAAGGAAAAAGCCCCCTACCCCCAAATGCAAACCCACCCATCCCAAATCTGCCCCCCACCCATCGGATGATCCCTGAAGTGTCTGCCTGCCCTCTCGATGCCCCTTCCTGTGCAGGTTCCCCGGCAGTGATTGGAGTCAAGGTTGGGCCAAGTACTGTGCATGAACTCATATTGACTGGCCAATTGCCTTTGACCTACACCATTTGGTGTTAATAAATGCAAGTTGTTGTTTTGGGTACATATTTGTCCTGCCATTACTTTCCCACCTCTTTGTTGTTCCTGAGTAACTTGTGTTGTATGCTTACAGTTGTATATGTTTTACCCTGACTGTTGATCCATTTGCTGTTGTTTTCAAAATCTGACTTTGTGGGCCGTGCTGGTGTCATCCAGGACAAGGGTAGATGTTCACTGTATGGATATGTGTTTTTTAATCCAATTGTGGTGTCATTGTATTGTGTTATGTTTGCTATGGTAAGTGTTTCATCTTGTGCTGGCCTGTGTCAGCATGTATGGTGTTGGGAGTGTCCCCCTAATATCAATTGTATGTTGATCTCATGTGAGGAAGCTAGAGTTTTGTTTGTCTACACATGGAGGATGTTCTATTGTGCGACCTTCTTTTGCGTTTGACTGCCATGTGTCCATTTTGATATATGTATCTTCCATCTACTTCATCTAGATGTATAGCCCTTGATGATGCTGGTGTATTTGCTTCTTTGACTAGCACTTACACATTATGCAGATAGGCATGTCACTTGGCTCAAATATTGTTTGTCCCTGATACACATGAAGGGCCAGTTCCTGTGCAAATTGTGTTTTGGGGCATTTGCAAAGTGAAATGTGTCCCAGCTCAGCATCCTTCTAGGAATGCTCCTGATGCCCCCATCCCTATTGTGCAGGGATTGTTTGCATTGTGAGCTTTGGATATTTGTCTCACAAAATATTATGCATACCATTGACGTTCCATTGTGTTGCAATGTGGATGATGTGTGGGTCTATTGCAGGCTGTTTCATGGGAGGGGTATTTGTGTTCCATGACACATCCATACATATGTGTCTTCAATTTGATGACAGTCCTTATCATGTGTGCAATGTGAGAGTGTCAGTTGAATTGGTAGATGTGGTATTGATGTGGTGTGACACACTGTTCTGTACACTCTACTGTACCTGTGCCGAAGATGAGCAGATGTATGTTATTGTGTGGTGTGGCCATGCAGTGTCAATGACCTGCCCAAGGAAAGCATTTAATGGCTGTGAATGTGTCATTCTTTATGAATGACTCCAACCCAGAACATACTGACATGTATACTTGGTGCCCATAGCCTGAACCCCAGATCATGTGGATGACGGCGCAATGATCGGTTGTTGAGCCTAACAACACAGGTAGGTGTGTGCTCTTACCATTGGTTGCGTCCACGGCAGCATTAATTTTGGGCTCCATCGATGAGCAGCTCCAGCGGCAGGACATGTGTGATGGGCTCCATGGCAGCACAGGACATCAGAAGCTGCCTGCAGGTGAGTTGCTTCCTTTATACTCTCTGTTTCCATCTGCTGGGATGTGGTGTTTGAATATCCATGGTCACATTAGCAGTAGGCAACATCATAATGTGTCTGGCAGAAACACTGGCTCCGTTGGCCTAATTAGCCTGTCTCACTACAGCAACAGTCTGTGTTGCCTGGCGGTGACGACGGGACAGCAGCTTTCTTTCATCTATGGGCTGCAACCATCACAATATGGTGGTCTGACCGCCAAGCCAATGGCATTCGGACTGGCGTTGCAGCCATGGCGGTCAACAACCCACCCACATGTAATCAGGCCCCAATCCTGAAGTTTATGTTGACCCAATACACAGTCCTACTTAATTCGTAGGAACCGTATAACAGTACATTCAATCCGTTCTCCTTAGATTCAGAAAAAAAGTAGAGACATAAAGTGCTCAGTCACCTTCATGTTGCCCCTGCCCTCTATCTTTCATGCAATTACCCCCGCAATGTGGTAGAGCTTTGGTGCAGCACTGCAGCCCACATGCTCCTCTGGCATGTGGCCTCTCTGCAGCCAGTTACACGGCTCAGGGGGTTAATACACCCTTTGCAGAGGTCTAAGGAAAGTCAATATGTTTAATTTCCTATCTGCTCTGTCTTTCATCCTCCTGACGTTGATGAAAGGTAAATTATTGTAAAAATGCCTGCTGTTTACAGTGCCATGAAGTGGAAGTATTCAGCATACATGTATGCATTATTACAGTCTCTATTCTAGTGCCCATATATAATGGGTTACATGGTATATAAAACAGGTACATAGCTTGGCGCTTACTCTAGGCTTATTCCAGTGGTGCTATGCCCGTTTTACCCCCTAACATCACTTTGAAGCTTGCACGCATCTCACACATGTAGGCTGCAGTGCTCAGACATAGCCTGTTGCTGACTATTCCATACACCCACTGAGCAGTGTGCAGATGCACATTCCAAACAGGCATTGGTAAAACCAATAGGTTTTGCCTATGCAAGGTCTCTTGGCTTTGTCTTATTTTTTTACATGTCACACAGCCAATATAGCTTAAAATAAAAAGAAATAAGCATCAGCTGCTGTGCAACATGTAAAAAAAAAAAAGGCAAAGCCAATAGAACTCACAAGGGTGGAAACTATTGGCTTTGCCAATGCTTGTTGTAGTTTATTTTTAATTAGTTTAATATTTTTATTTATATTTTAAGTTTTTCAAACTATTAATGTAGTATATTTGTTTTACCTTTTTAAATTTAACAGTAAGAATTTTTCAGTTGTTGATAAGTGTTTAGATATTTGTGTTCTGTTGTGTTGTGTTGTATATGTTTAACTTGGTAACAATATTTTGCGTGTCTATTTTTGTTTCTGATACATAAGTATTTTAGATGGTTTTACAGCAATGTTTTTGTAGTAGATATTTGCGTAGAATTTGTTTAAGTGTGGAGTCACAATATTTTTATAGTACTTGTCTTTTTTTACATTGTTTTCCTCAGTATTATTGTGTAGAAGTGTAAAATGTGCACAACTGCCCTACATCGGAAACCAATGATGATGGCCTTGACCAGCCTGTTGCTTTCATTAGCAGGAAGTTACTTCCCAGGGAGCAGCATCGGAGTGCCATTGAGAGGGAGGCCTTTGCTGTGGTTTGGTCACTGAAAAAGCTAAGACCATACTTGTTTGGTACTCACTTTACTGTTCAAACTGACCACAGACCAGACTTCTCAGATCGCTAATGCAAATGATATGTGAGAACCCTAAACTTTTAAGGTGGTCCATAGCCCTACAGGGAATGTGTCAGAGTCACCAGATCCTCGGGGTCTGTGCACGTTCCCAACACGTCCACCACTGAACAGCTGCAAGACAGTGATAGATAAATCACAGAGACAGAGAGAGTCCAAGAGGGGAAGAGGGGATTAGGAAGGGAGCAGCTAGGAAGGAGACCTGTAGTGAGGAAAAGGTTAGAACACACAATATGAAAATTATATCTCCTGAAATCAATACTAGACTATGATTCTAAGCCTAGTCACTCTGAAAACATGAACAATCTAAGAGTTAAGTTTAAAATGACTACGTTTCAAGATGGCCGGATACCTGTAGAGGAATCAAGATTAATTAAATGAAAACTTTCTTATTCAAGTACTTTCCTTTACATGAGAATCAGAAAAAAACATTCTGACTACATTTTAAACCAATCATATAAATCCTGTTTTGAGAATGTATACTAGGACCATACAATATTGCATCTAGAAACTCTGGCCTTCTGTGTACTCTTAAAATGTTTCAACACAAATTGTGCATATTTCATATATATATATATATATATATATATATATATATATATATATATATATATATATATATATATAGTAAACACCATAAAAGGATTGTGCACCATGAATAACACAATATGGATTCAGGAAACAAATCACATAACTTGTCAACTCGAATATTACATAATAAATATCTTAGAATAGTAGCATACAATAAACAACATGAATTAAACTTGAGGAGAGAATTGTGCGTCTTGCCAATTCGAGTGTTACCATGTAAAATACCAAGAAATGGTAGCACGCAATGAATATCAAAGTCAAATCATCATTAATTGAATCGCGCGTCTTGCCGATTCGTAAAACCCGATGTAAATGCCAAGGAATAACAGCTCACAATAAATAACAGGATCAAAGTACAATGAAACGAATCGCGCTTCTTTCGCCGATTCTTAAGCCACCATGTAAAATGTCAAGAAATGGTAGCGCGCAATGAACAACAAAGTTAAATGCTCATGAAACGAGTTGTGCGTCTTGCCAATTCGTAAAACATCATGTAAATGTCAAGAAATAATAGCGCGCAATGAACAACGTTTAAACACCATAAAACGAATCGCACGTCTTGCCGATTCTTAAGCCACCATGTAAATGTCAAGAAATGGTAGCGCGCAATGAATAACAAAGTCAAACCTTTATGAAATAAATCGCACGTCTTGCCTATTTGTAAACTACCATATAAATGTCAAGAAATGGTAGCGCGCAAGTAATCTGTTACTCATTTAAGAATTTAAACCAAGAATATGAAAATTCTAAATAACGGTGTCGGGACAGTCCAACCACCGTCTTACCGCCTGGAACAATGATCACAAATGAAGGATTAGGACAGAAGACTGGAAGATCCAAATAGGTTGCCGGGACAGAAGCTCAGGAAGAAGCTGCTGCTCTGCACCGGGACCTCTGAATAGTGAGCACTGGGAGTTGGGCTGGCTCTCTTTTACAGAGTCTTGGCCCAGCCCAGAACCATGCCCAGGCATGTTGCAGGGAAAGTCTCTGGAAGGCCCTGGAAAGGTGCCACACCCTACTACACTCTGAAAACCTGCAGCAATACATTGCAAAGGAACAGTATTTGTAAGCATATTAAAAATAAGTTTTCAGGATTGAACTCTGCAAAGCAAAAGGTTACACCACCACATATCAGCACAATGCAGAAATTACTTTGTTTTGAGAGTGCTGGGTTTTTGCATTTTTGTCGCCAATAGAGCGCGTATTGCTCTGGTGTTGACAAAATTGACTTTTCAGTGGAACGCAGACCTGGGACTGCCCAGGCCAATGCAGATGGACTTTCCAGGTTCTTCCTCTTAGACAATGAAGACTCTCTTGGCAAGGGTTAGTTTCATCCTCTTTTGTTTGGAGGGGGGCATTGCGTAGGAAAGTGCCCTTGTTGGGATGGTTACCCCCCACTTTTTGCTTGATACTGATGCCAACTTTGACTGAGACTTTGCTGGGACCCTTCTTAAAAAGGACCCAGCACCAGGCACACAGTTAAGTCCCTTGTAAAAGGTATCCAGGGTACCAAGGGCCCTGTGGACAGGGAAGGTCAATAAGGGCTGCAGCATGTATTATGCCACCTTGGGGGACCCCTCATCAAGCACATGCACCCTTCCTTTGCAGCTTGTGTGTGCTGATGGAGAGAAAAAGGAAAAGTCAACATGGCACCCCTCTCAGTGCCAGCCTGCCACCAAGGGACAAGTTTATGACCACATGGGATAAGAGCCTTTGTACTCTTGTTGGCCAGAACCAAAGCCTGCACTGTGTGGAGGTGCTTCACACCTCCCTCCCCTGCAGGAACTGTAACACTGGTGGTGAGCCTCAAAGGCTCAAGCCTCTTGTTACATTGCCCCGGGCACTTCAGCTAGTGAAGATGCCTGCCCCCTGCACAAAGCCCCACTTTTGGCAACGAGTCCGGCGGGAAAATCAGGGAAAGCAGGGAGGAGTGACCACCTCAGATGGGACCATCCTAAGGTGTCCAGAGCTGAGGTGACCCCATTCTTGCAAAACCCTCTATCTTAGTTTGGAGGACAGGGACCAATAGGGATAGGGATGTGCCCTCACCCCAAAGGGAGTGGACACAGGAAGGCTGTAGCTACCCTCAAGGACAGTTGCCATTGGCTACTGCCCTCTGATCCCTGTAATGCCCCTAAATCCAGGATTTAAGGGATCCCCTGAACCCATGTTGTCAGATATCTGGCAAACTCACAAGAAGGAAAAAAAAAGGAAGGACTGCTAAGCTGAAACCCTAACAGAGAAGAAGGAAGCCGAAAACTGACTTGGCCCCAGCCCTGCTGGCCTGTCTCCCGCTTCAAAAGCACTGCAAAATAAGGCAACACGTCCTGTGGGTCCAGCGACCTCAGCCAAGCTTCCAGAGGGCTTCCTGAACCACAGAGGACCAGGAACTCCAGTGGACAGCAGCCCTTTCCAATAAGAAACAACACCCAAGGACTCCATAGCCTCCCCAGATCAGCGAGTCCTGACCACTCTGCCCTCGACTCCCACAGCACGTGTCCAGGTGGCCCAACCAAGAACCCCAGGCGATTCTGAGCAAGTGCCCACCCTGGGTTGACCTCTCCTGTCCTCCAGAGGATCCCCCTGACCGTGAAAGCGCCCGTCGAAGATACCCGACATCAAAAGGTATACCGCACCCGCAGCCCCCTGGCCTCGAGGAACCCGACCTCTGGTGCAGCAACATGAGCAGGCGGCCCTCCTACTTTGTCCAACTTGTGGTTTTCTGGAACCGACCCCCTGGACCCAGCCTGCAGCTTCTAAGTGACCCGAGGTCCCCTGATAGGAAAGCATTGGGAGCCCGATGCTGTGTTTGCATCCAGCACCCAGCTGTCCCTGCACCGCTGAGGGCGTGTGTTTGGTGTTGTCCCATGACCCCCCCCCCCCCCGGTGCTCCTCTAAACCCCCCACATAAGCCCTCTGAAGACGTGGGCACTTACATGCAAGCAAGCCTGATTCCGAGTGCCCCCAGTCTCCATAGGAGCCCATGTTAAGTTTGTCTCTTCTTTGACTTCTGCACCTGGCCGGCCCCGTGTTGCTGGTGGTGGGTGATTGGGGTTAACTTGAACACCCAACCTGTGGACTTCCTAACTCCCGGAGACTGGGACTGTAGGTCTTGTACTTAGCTGTAAATGTACTAACATTTTTTTTCTCAAGGAACTGTTCTGAAAATTGGAGTGTGAACTTTTAAAACAGATTATTGCCATTTATTTAAAAACTGTACAACTTACCAATTCCAATCAAAGTGGTATTGATACATATGTGAAACACATATTTAAGTATGTACTTACCTGCAACTTTAATCTTGTGGTTCTAGAAATAAATTAACAAAAGGTATTTTTGCTATATAAAAACCATTGGTCTGGAGCTAGTCATTAAGGGCCAGATGCATGAAAACTGGGGTCTGCGAATCGCAAAATGCGAATTTTAAGAAATCGCAATTTCTGAGTCGCAATTGGCCATGTAACAAAATTGCGATTCGGAATTAGCGATTACCTAAAAATCGCTATTTGTGGTTTGCGAGGCCCATTTTCCGAATCGCAATCTGCATTCTCGCAATTTGCGATTTTTTTGCGATTCGGTAAAAAATCGCAAAATGCAAGAAAGTTTGAGAATGCACACCTGGAGGGGCTTGATGACTCATCAGCAGGAAATGAGTCATCCCAGGCAGGTACAAGAGCCACACCCAAGCAAGCATCCAGAGTGAGAGCAGCCCAGCCACTGTGAGGAGCACTGTGAAGGAGCAGCAGCATCTGAGCCACCATGGAGCCCCAAGGTCCAGGATCTGAGAAGCAGGAGAGGAAGCGCAAGCTCAAGTTCAGTGAGCAGGAGCTGGAGATCCTAACAGAGGAGGTGGTGTGGAGCCATGACCACCTGTTTGGCAAATCATCCCTCCAGGTGCCAGAGAGTGAGAAGAGGTGACTCTGGCTGTATATCCAAACCAAGATTTGCGCCATTGGAGTGGCCCAGCGCTCCATGGATGAAATCAAGAAGCGCTGGTATGACCTGCGGTCCCGCGCAAAGGAGAGGGTGGCAAGGCGACTTGCAGAGGCCAGGAGCACAGGAGGTGGACCACCAACGGAGCCACCTGCCACACCACTGGAGGACCTGGTGGAATCAACCCTCCTACCAGAAGCAGTGACAGGGGTCACTGACATAGACACCTCGGCCCAACCAAGTACCAGCCAAGGTAAGTGCAAATTCTGTTGTGTGAACACTGTATGTGCATGCATAAAAGCCCCTTAGGAATTAGCATGTAATGTGAAGTAGTGTGTGAAGTAGTCCACTCCACATCTCATTAGCAGCAAAAACATGCATTATGGGAGTCGTGGTCCACCAACTAGAACAGACAGTGGCATGATAATGTTAGCAAGCATAGTGACACCCAAGGTAACACAACACACACTTCACCATGTACAGCAGTATGTATAGTATAATTGCCATTTCTGGACAGATAATGTAACATACAGAACTGACATGCTGCATATTGTTGTTGCAGGTGGCCTGGCACAGCAGCCACAGCAGTGACAGGTGTAGCGGACACGGTCACGCAGCTGCCCTCTGACAACAACACCAGTGGGTCCAGCAATCTCCCAACTGTGCGCCGCAGGCATAGGCCGTTACCACTACCAGACCTCAGTGGTGACTCTGATGTGCAGCAGGAGAGTTCAGGCACACCATCTGCATCCGGGTTGCGCAGCCAGGTACCGGAGGACAGGGGTCCTGCAACGCGTCATCCACGTGCCCCAGTGTCACTACAGCAATTGCAGGAGGCAGCTGAGGGTACATCCCTGTTTGGTAGACTTGAGGCTGCTATGTTGCAGCAACAGCAGCTGCAAAATAGAAGGATCCAAAGTTTGGACAGGAGCCTCAGAGTCCACAATAGGAATATGGTTGGACTGCATCGGAGACTGGACACCCTCAATGATAACATCAACCAGCTGCTTGAGGGACAGGTACAGGCCTCCCAGGACGCTAGGGAGCTGACCACTGCTGTGCGTGACCTGTGCGAGGAGCTGCAACAAGAACGCCTGAGTAGACGCAGACATGAGCACCGTTTCCGCACCATGTTTGCGACATACTGCCGGTCCTCCAATTGCATGGCCAACTCCACCGCCCTCATCGCCCGTCGTGCTGTGGCGGCCCAGGTAGAGGCTTCACACAAGAGTAGGGATGTGGTCCAGGCCCTTGTCCAGATCACCACTGTGATCGAACAAGTAATGGGACAGAGGTCGGCCACTCCCAGTGAGGTTGCCTTGGGGGACACGGAGGACACCTCAAGCCTCAGCAGTGTGCGCTTACCAGCTCCAGACCACAGATGGCGCAGTGCCAGGCGCAGCACTGCCACAGAGCCTGACATTCAGGGTGCCAGTGATTCAACTGGGCACCCCAGTGGTGTGCGAGGGAGGAGGAAGTGACTTCTGCCTCATTGACTCTGGTGTCCCCACTATGGAGTAATAGTGTGGGACTCAGTTCATTTGTTCATTTTTGTTTTGACAATCCCCCTTTTATTTTACTCATCACAATTCATAACCTTCTGTAAAGGAATAAATATTTTTTTCTCACTATAGCTACAGTAGTCAGTAGAGTTTGATTGTACATACTCACGTCTGAAATGGTTGTGTGTGATGTCAGCACGCCTTTGCCGTCCCTCTGCTGCACTGGTCCTGTCTGCTGGCTGTAGAGGTGGTATGGGATCGTCATCCTCATCTGATTCAGTGTCACTGATTCTATAGGTATGCCCCTGGTTGTAGCTATATTGTGCAAGATTGCACAAGTAGCCACTATTCTACATGTGGTTTCTGGACTGTACTGTAGTGCCCTTCCACTCTTGTGGAGGCAACGGACGCGACTCTTCAGGAGGCCAAATGTGCGCTCCACCACGTTGCAGGTTGCCCTGTGTGCTGCATTGTATCTCCGTTCTGCCGGTGTGGTCGGGTTGAGGTAGGGTGTCATCATGTAGGTGCGCACTGCATAGGCACTGTCTCCTGAAAGGAACAGAAGGTTTGTTGGGTACCTCAGCCATCTGACATGGGTTTGTTACCTATGCGCCAGTGTAAGAAGTGACAATCCCTAGTAGATATCCTTCACCAAACTCCCCAGCTAGCAGTCTTGTGTGAATGCCGCTGTGACGAAAGATGTATGAATCATGTGTACTCCCTGGGTACCTGGCCACGAGATCAGTTATGATGTAGGTGGCATTGCATATCTCCTGTTTATTCATGGAATGTTGGTGTTTACGGTTTCGGTACACATACTCTGTGACTGATGGTGGACATATTGCCACATGTGTGCCATCTATGGCACCTAGGACGTGGGGGAACTGTGCTATCTGATAAAAGTCAACTTTTTTCTGCTGTATTTCCTGTGGGGTGTGGGGGAATCTGATGTACTGTTGGAGTTTGCTTAGCATGGCGTTGAGAAATGCATTGACAAATGAGGAGAGGGTGCTCTGTGAGACCCCCACAGCCGCTGCTATAACCCCTTGATAGCTCCCTGAGGCAAGTAGGTGGAGGGTGCATGATACCTGCACATGGGTGGGTATGCTATGTGTCCTTAGTGTTCTGCGCTGCAGTATGGGTTGTAGCTCAGCTATCAGATCAAGAATCATAGCTGAGTTCAACCTATACCTCTCAAATATGTCCTCCTCTGTCAGGTCAAATAGTGTAATGCGCACTCTGAAAATGCGCTCCTGTCTCCTCCTCCCTCTCCTCAAACCTGCCAGGATCCTCATCCTCCTCGCCATGACGTAGAGTGCAGCCATTGTGGTGGGGGGTCTAAGGCATTCTGGGCCACTTCATATAGGTTGCACCTGGCTACCACCTGCTTTCACTTAGTGGTATTTTGCATGTGCAAAATCCCATTCTGCGAAAAATCGCTAATTGCGATTTTTTGATGCATCTCTTTGCGAATCGGATTTTGCAATTCGCATTTTGCTCCTCGCAATTTCCTACTGCAAAATGCGACTCGCAAAACCAGGTCGCAACGCAAGAAATCACTAAATTTGCGATTTCTTGTTTTTGGTCTGCAAATGGTTTTCATGCATCGCAGACCACGTTTTTGCACTCGCAAACAGCCGATTTTTGCGATTCGCACCGTTTGCGAGTGCAAAAACTTTTCATACATCTGGCCCTAAATGTGTGCTTCTCTGATTGTCTGTGTTTGTACAATAAAAAAAGAGCATTAGTATTTTCTACTTTAGCCTCTGTTAAGCCTCTGGGGAACCCCTGGACTCTGTGCACCCTATATCTCATTTTGATATATATATATATATGGACGGAGATGTCTGAAATGCGTTAGGCCTGGAGAAATGAAAATGCTAAAGAATTCCTTGCTGCATTCCACAATAAATAATAAGCTGTTTGGGAGTGCGCTTTCATCTGAGGACGTCTTTTGCACATATATATATATATATATATATATATATATATATATATATATATAAAGCCAGCAACATTCAGAGAATTCTTTAGCATTTTCATTTCTCCCGGCCTAGTGGAGAATGAGATACTCCATCTATGAGAATGAGATACTTCTCATATATCTGCCCATTAGATGCCTCTTCCTTAGGAAGATGTACTGGGAAATTCAGGGCCTGAAGCCCACTTGTCAAATTGTGGACTATTTGAATATGGCCATATATAGTCATGCCCATGTGGATGTGGTGGTGCATGTGGGTATGGTGCCCTCAGGTGCTCTGGTGGTAATGGTGCATATGGGTGTGCTGGTGGGTGTGGCGTCGATATGTTTGTGTGTGTGCCTGTATTTTTTGCTGTGTCTGTGTTTAAGTGTGGATGTGCTGCTTGTGTGTGGTGGAGTGGGTGCGTGAGTATGCTTTGGATAGGGTGGGAATAGGAAATTAGGATGCGGAAAGGGTGCGAGTTGGGGCGCAAGAAAGGGAGAGTCAGGAGGCTGTGGTCAATGAGGAGGCCAGACCGTGGGATGATCTCTGTAGGCCAGATGTTGAACTATGAATGCCTTCCAAAAAGGCCAACATTTGTTGCATCTGGCAACACAGCCCCTGAATGGCTATCAGGAGTGCAGTCTGCCCTACAGAGATAGTCCTCAAGAGGTCAATAGCTTCCTCTCTCAGTGCAGCCGGGGGCAGGAGGAAGTGCCTGCCGTGAAGAAGATGCCACTGCTTTTAGGGAGGGCTGGTTTGGCCAGCTGGGGGCGGCAGAGTGCAAGAGGTAGGGTGGAGAAGGGAACATGGGTGGCAGAGAAGGATACAGATGGTAAAGTTGCAGTAGGGTCTGCCAACACTAGGAGCTTGTCTTCTGTGGAGGCCTCCGAAGATGATGTTGATTATCTCATGGCCTCCATGCCAGTCCCCTCACCCTCCATGGTACTGAGTCCCTCAGTGTTAATGGTGTCAGCACCGGACAACAGTGGCCAGGTGCTTCCCCACTGACATTGCCAATGTCTTCTCCGCCTGTCCCTGATGATACTGAAATGACAGATACAACAGTTTGAGTGTATCTGTGTAAACAGAATTGAACATGACCTTTTCTCACAAAACCTTGCCAAGTCTACATATTTAACAATCTTCAAGGCTCTCAAACGTGGCTTCTTTATCAACAGTATCTCAGGCATGTAGGGAACATTTTCTGAAACCATTTTGTCACAGTTTTGAAATTCCCCATGCTGGCTTAAAATCATGTATGCCCTTGTCTCTTATCCATTTTAATTTCTCTGAAGGAACTGTTTAATTCCTCTGATTGCTAGTGCTTTGTTGCTTAGAATAGTGAACTCATGTCCCCAAAATTTACATAACCCAGAAATACATTTGTACAGTGTGTTTACATGGACAAATAATCTGTATCAATACATTCACAAAAAGTAAAATATGGATTAATGTGTGTCCACAAATACTGCAATGTTGTACCAATATGTATATAAATGGAAAGCCCGTTTCCTTTGTCTGACCATTTCACAATGGTAACACTTACTTCAAGTAACTGAAGTATATTTCAAATGTACTATAAATGATGTGGAGCCTGTACTGAATTAGTGTAGCAATGTATTACGCCCTAAATACATACATATGCTGTTAAAGATATTTTTAACAATACGTTTTGAGTGGATTGCCAAATGGCTTCAGCAGGATGAGCAAATACATAGGCCTTGACACATTTCTATTCCACTTCAGTACAAAGCAAAAACATTTTCATATTTGCAAAAGACTCATGACTTTTCAAGATGGAATACTCCAAAATATATGTGATGTAACCTTCCATCTGCAAATGTCCCTTTAGGCATCACATTTCTCACCATCATTGAGTTCTTATCTGGATATAACTAAGGACACTAAATTGTTCTTTGGGATATGTGTAACTCTGTCAACAATGTGGACATATTCCTGTCTGTTTCAGTCAATACACTTTGCCTAAAAAATTCATGTTGGTTGAAACAGACTGACTTACATGCACATTTGGAAAGGACTCAGGCTTCATGCCAATCTGCTTCTGTAAGCATGAATTGACTTGAATCGTGCTGTGGAAACATATTTTTAACATGTTTGTGAAAAGGAATGATGCCATTGTACACATTTTCAGTCCTTTTATAACCAGATGCTCATTATCATTTGGTCATTGTTCCAACTTACCAATGTAAAATCTGAAACATCAACAGTATCATAAGTGCTTAGTATGCCATGTCACCTGTAATAGGACCTACATTACATACACATATTTGTGATGGAGAATCACACCTGACCCAATACTGAAATGGGGCATGTTTGGTGCAACTGTCCCTCATAATATAGAAAAAATGCAGGTACCTCTTTTTTCTTATGCAGCCATGAGTCTGCTCAAAACAGTACTTGCCTTGTGATAAGGAATCTAGTGACAACCTTTAGCACAAATCAATACACCAAACACATCTTCAGACACCGTCTGAAAAACGTACACCTCCAGAAATCCTTGCGTGCATTTGATGCCATAAAACATCACTGTAAATAAAAACGTAAACTAACAAGAATAGCTACAAACAATAACTCACCCCCTTGATGCTGCTGTACGGCCCTCAACTGCCCAAAAGCTCCAGGTAGGCTAACGCAAGGATGCAGGCCATTAGGGGGATCAGGGTACGGCAAACATGCTTGCCTTAATAAGAGGACTATTGAGCTGGACTTCAGTTGTCTTGCGGTCCAGCGTCATAGGTCCTCCCACCTCTTTCTGCAATGCAGGCTGCGCTGATTGAGGACCCCCAGGGTGTGAACATTCCTGGCGATGGCTCTCCAGATTTTGCACTTTTAATGGGAGCTAACCTGTATGGATGAGAAAAAATAGAAACAAAATATGCTTAGAGTGATTTTGTTTGTCTGTAGTTCTGTGATACAATTATGTTGCATCTCTCACATGCATTTCTAAAACAGCCAGTACTGATTATTTACCAACAATTAAAACTTCCTTGGAAATACTCATTTGCAGTGATCTGTTGAGTACCCTCAATGCTTTATTTCGCCTCATGTTATCAATCCAGGCCACAAACATCATCTAGGCCAGGGATATGAAACCTTTCCTGTAGTGAGACCCACTCCTAGTTAGTCTAAATCAGTGTGAGCTACTAAAGATTCTACTAAACAACCTGTCCATTATGTGCACATATGCCCACGCACAACTACACTGGCTTAATGCCTAATCTTATAAAGGTTAGATACTATTGTTTGAACCACATACAGTGACTAAGGGCAGTATGGAAGGGCTGCCATGTGTCAGTGAGAGCATGTTTTTTGGTGACATATAACAAGTGTTTGTGTAGTAATGGTACATACTTGATAGGGTGAGTGAGACCCTGTGTCATTTAGACTTTCAGCACAGGAAATACATTTTCCCATGTGTGGCACCATGACATGTCGAAAACATACAATACTTTTCTTACAAAATATGGGCTGTAGTTTAACTTGAAAGAAAAACATCTGACAACTTCATAACTTAAAAGTTTCTTCTTGCATTTTACATTTCTCTCATTTCCACATGGGCTGCATGGTTTCACTTATAATAGTGGTGCAGTGTCTACTGGCAACTGGAAGAAAGGGGCCTGCAGTTTGGCTAACGAAATCTGGAATTATGAGTAGCATGAACTGAAAATTCAGCTTATTCTTCCAGGTGACTTTTCATTTCAATGTACAGACATATCTAACATTGTGAAACAACATTCTGTACCCAGCTAAATTATTCATATCACTACACTCCAATCACAACACTTCACTCTATAACAAAAATGGAGGTAGACCCTTGCAACCTTCAAATCCGTCACAAGATCCCACCAGAAAAACTGCCCTGCGGGACCACATCAACACCATCACACACAACACTAAAGAACACTTCAACGTCATCGAGGAAATAGCTAAACCACAAGCCGAGACCACTAACATCTCTCCATCTCAGGATCTGTGGGACAGACTGGTCACCTTCTTCCACTGGAAGATCAAAGGCATCTATGACAGCTTGGGACCCCAAGACTCTCTGAGCTCACCAACAGCATCCCTGCCAGCATCTACCGAGCCCCCACGACTCCTGCATGCCTGGACCCTCCCTCATGACAGACGGACTCAGTTCATTATGAGCAGAATCCACTCTGGAGCCCCTACTGACCCCTGACCCCACTACATCTTCAAAGAGGCCAGCACCTCGATTGTGCCCATTCTGTGCAAGAGCATCAACTGTTCCCTAGAGTCAGCAACCTTCCCCGAACACTGGAAGCACACCGAGATCCACCCACTTCTGAAGAAACCCACAGCTGACCAACAGATCTCAAGAACTACTGCCCCATTTTGCTGCTGCCTTTCCTAACTAAGGTCACCGAGGAAGCAATCACACCCAACTATGCCAACACATTGAGGACAACAACAGCTTGGACATCTCCCAATCAGGATTCAGAACTAACCACAACACAAAACCGCCCTGCTTACCACCACAGATGACATCTGATCCCTCCTTAACCCCAGCCAAACAGCAGCCCTCATCCTACTTTCCGCTGCCTTTGATACAGTATCTCACCACACTCTATATGCCAGACTCCACGCAGCAGGCATACACATCAAGGCCCTTCAATTGATACACTCCTTCCTGACAGGCAGAACACAGAAAGTCGGGCTCCCGTCACACCTGTCAGAACCTACAGACATCAACTGTGGAGTACCCCAAGGATCATCATTGAGCCCCATGCTGTTCAACATCTACATGACCCCGCTCGCCACTATCGTCATGAACTGCAGTATAAACATCGTCTCCTACGCTGATGACACCCAGCTGATCATCTTGCTGACTGAGAACCCCACAACAGCCAAGAAGAATTCAGGGACAGGATTTAAGCAGTCGCCACCTGGATGAGGGAGAGCTGCCTTAAGCTGAACTCTGACAAGACCGAAATCCTCATTCTGGGACGTTCCTCCTCAGCCTGCGACAACTCCTAGTGGCCCCAACACTCGGCAGGCCTCCCCACCCCCACAAACCTAGCGTCATCCTCAACTCAATGCTTCCAATGACCAGACAGGTCAACTCCGTCACCTTCACCTGCTTCCACACCCTCCGACTCCTAAGGAAGATTTTAAGATAGATACCAACCGACTGCTGAAAAACCGTGACACATGCCCTAATCACAGCAGAATTGACTACCGCAACATCCTCTGTGCTGGAACCTCTAAGAAGAACCTGAGCAAGCTGCAACAAATTCAGAACGCCACCGCCAGACTCGTCTTGAACATCCCCCACCAAGAACACATCACAGGACACCTGAAAGACCTACACTGGCTCACCGTTGAGAAGAGGACCAACTTTAAACTCCTCGTACATGCCTACAGAGCCCTCCAAAACATCGGGCCCAGCTACCTCAACCACCTCATGACCTGGTACTCCTCTTCCAGACCACCCCGCTTGTAGCAGCAGTTGTTCACCAACGTACCCCACATAAAGAAGCCCTTGGCTGGAGGAAGATCTTTCACCTACCTGGCAGCAATAGGTTGGAAAACCTTACCTCTTCACCTCAGACAGTCGCCATCACTGCCTCAATTCAGGAAGGACCTCAAGACCTGGCTCTTCAACTGAACTCTGGGAACACACCCCTCAGCACCATGACACCCTATGGGTGAGTAGTGCACTCTAAAAATATTTGATTGATGATTGATAGCCTGTGTATAAAGAAGGAGCAAATTACTTAGTAAACCATTTCCCACTCAAACATGTACCTGTTTCTCTGGGTTCCCATAAAGCTGGCTGTACAGGAACAGGACCTCCGTGATGAAGAGTTCCAACTCTTCAGAAGAGAAGGCAGGGTCCCTGTCTCCTGCTTTGCCTGGCATCCTGGCTACCAAAGATTGGTAACAGCAGCAAAAGGCGAGGAGGTGTTGTTGGCTGCAGTGTTAGGAGGTAAGAGAGCTTTTTTTCGTGACGCCGCATACAAGTACACTGCATATGCAATCTGTGATGGAGATAACCAAAGCCATTGCCATTCGTGCGTAGCTATGGCTGTGTCCGTCGTGGACTGTTACACCTAAATGCGGTCATCTTCCACCACTGGCCGTCAGATAGCCAATGTCCTGACATCAAGGTCAGGCATCCATCATTTTAGGATGTTAAGTAGGGTATTTTTAAATAGTTTCTGCGTCACCACCACTCAAAAATGGTGGTTAGTTTGTTTACCAATGTCAGATATGTACAACACTGCTTTTCTAAAAATATGACACATTAACAGAAAACTATTACTGTTTTCAACATCGATAATGCAGTGGTGTATGTTATACTTCTGTTTACAGTTATTTTTTTTTAAATCAATAGAAAATAATGTGCAAATAATACATTTCAAATGTATTATTTCCACATCATTTGTTAAAAATGTCAGACATGTTAAAAATTGAGATTTCAAGTTGCAACATTATGCAAAAATTATGTGTACATATATGACGCAATATTTTTACATTAAGATGTGTTATTCACCTGAGTGTAAGTTTACCTTTACATATTGTAATGTTGAACGTCAGAACTACTTGTGTTGTACTGAACATATCAATCTGTGATGGTAATTTAGTAAGAATGGACAGTTCAGTAAAGTCCAAGGCAAAGATGTTTGTTAATCAGTTTCCCTACATTGACTACTGTTTTTATTAATTATCTTTGGTTGTGCAAAGTATATGCATCCTCCTAACTTATCACTTAAGTCAAATTTCCTATATGAAATAATTTCCCTTGTTATCTGTTTTTTTAGATCCTTCACCATGTCATCTTCATTTGACCTTTAATTGTGACACAGTGATATGTTGCTGTTGGAAAGTACAAAGGGAACATGGGTTGATACTTTAACAGGCACAAACTTTGGATGTACAGATCGTGTACAGAAACAACTTGCTCAGTGATTGAATGGAAGTTCTTGAGATTGTATCAGGCCTGTTTTCTGTTGGTTGTTGCCACCAAGGCAATATGTGCTGCTTATCTTACACCACCACATGTATATGTCAAGCCATGGCTTACTGAGCTCCCTTCACATTGGCTATATCTTCAATTTGTGTTCAGTGTATGAAGCTGTTGATGTGTCTCATCTTATTTGAAATAACGTTTTGTAGCACACCACTGAAAGGTGGTTGTGACATTCCACCAGATATTGCCACAGCGTACTGAAATAATTATGTGGCCTCAAATTGTATAACTGCCAGGATGTAGACTGTTGGTCTTATTGATGTAGGATTCCAATTGTGGGGCAGGATGTCGAGCTCCAGCTGAGGTCATGAACCAACAGTAGTTTGCCTAGTTAATTAGGTTTTATGACATTTTCCCTTTCTTCCATGGTGTTAAGGTTGTGAAGTGTCAACTTCTAAATGGCACAGACTATTTAGGTTATGCATGGTTTGTGAAAATAATCTATTCTTTTTTTAAAGACTTGTTCCCTACAAATGTATGACACCAATATATTGAGATTTCAGGACTTAATTTTCTAGGTTTTTATTTAATATGAAACATATGACCAAGTTGTTACCTCTTATTTGTTTTTGAATCCTATTGGTTGACAGGTTTAAAAACTGATGGTGTAAGGAAGACAAAGAAAAGGAAATACCACAATAAATACTACACCAGTCTTTGACTTTGTGTTATGTGTATTTATTTTAATGACAAAAATGAGTGAAATATCTTTGACACCAGAATAAAAAGGAACAAAAAAAAATAACTAGAATCCATCATGGTGGATGGAACTATTTTTGATGTGCACAAATTGTTTGGAGTTTAATGTGCATAATACAACTATCTTTGAAAAAGGCAAACGTGTCCATGAAATAGTCCACAGAGTGAATGGCAGACACACTCTAGAGGAAATTAGGTTTCGCGTTTCTTGGAAGTGGTGGTGGTGGAGGTCTTGCCAGCCATCCTCTCCTGGTGGTCCGGAGGAACATCCCCTCCTGTGGGAGTGGGGGATTCACAGTTGCAGGGACTGGGGTGGGTAGAGTCATTTGTGGCAGAGCCTTTCTGTCTGTGCTAGGTGTAGTTTGTCTTGGTGTTGAAGGACCACAGAAAGAGGTAGATGGTAGAGGAAAAGCCCTGCACATTTGGTGGTAAACATCAAACATCACCCCAGTCAGGGAGCACAAATTAGAGTTGAGATTCTGCATCTCTACATAGTGATCCCTCTGTACCTGCTTCATCTCCTGGATTTCTGTTATGGCCTGGCCCATCATAATTTGGGACTGCTGTAGTGCTCCCAAGACTCAGTTGATGGTGGTCTGGGTGACAGATATCCTAGTGGTCTCAATTTACTGGGCCTCCCATGACCCTCTACCCCCATTACTCGGGCCTTTGAGGCAGTGTAGCCCATTTCACTGGGTCCTGGCACAACTGGGGGTGGTTGCTCAACAGAAACCAGTACTGCGGGGCAGAAGATGGTAGTTGTGTTCCTCTGGACACAGAAAGTGGGGGCATTCTGAGACTGAGGTGTTGTATCAGCTGGGGTCGAAGGTGTAGGTGCGGACTGAGTATGACTCACTGGAGCTGACAGACATTGATGCTTATAGACAGTCAGACCAGATGGACCAGGCATGTCCAAGTCCTCTGGACTTTCAGGAGTAGTGTCCTCACTGAAGGCTTGATCCTAGCCTGGATTGGAAGTGTCTTCCGTTACAGACGGTGGCCCACTGGCCCTGGGTGTTGGACCTAATATGAATTACGAACAAAATGAAATTAAAGGTCTGTATTGTACCTCAACTGTGTCTTCAGCTACAAATGAAGCAACCTAAAAAACAAAAATAAGGTTTATGGAATGATTAGGCCTTTGTGTGATTTTCAACGCTTTACAAATGCACGTTAACTTACACAGATGCAAACTTCAGTAACAATGATGGGGAGATGTCCTGAAATGTAAAATGTTATTTAGAAAGTGTGTACATTATATGTACCAGACATGCAACTCAACACAGCAGAGAGGAGATTTGAGAGTGACACCATTTCAAGGCCTAGCAGTCTCAAAGACAAACTATGATACAGCTTATTAGAAGTAATGGCATTGGTGATCATATGAACACTGCAGAGTCAATTGTGTATCAATACTACTTATATCCAGCATGCCATGGAACATGATTGGAAATCTTTGAATCAACAAACTATGATTTATGCAAGCAAGTAGATCAATTCAATGGATTAAAAAGAAGGCGACAACATACTGAATCAATACAGCAGAGGAAATTTTCATACATACCATGAAATGATGAATGGCAAATACATAAAATGTTGTCATTTGTGCATGTATGGAAAAGAAGGGAGGTAGAATAAGCAACATCACATTGCACTATTGTTTTCCAGAGACAAAATAGGGCGTCATGGTAGTTGTGGTAATTTGTGAACACCATTGACAAAACTTGGAGAAAAAAAAAGTTACACATGCCTATTTAAATACCTTCAGTGAAAATGAACTCACAGTTGCAATATGTACACATGTGTATAATGTGACTAGGTGAAAATACCACTTACAGGCACTATAGCTTTATGTGCAAATTGATGGAGGTTAGAACCTGTTTTTTGGAGTACAAAAACCTACATTGAAATAAAGCAAGGGGCTAGGCAAATGCAAGTGGTGATCCATGGAGAACAACACTCAAGAGATACAACCTTGATGCTAGTAATTTGGATGAAACACGCTATTTTAGAGACTCAAATGTAGATACATATGTTGACTAATGGTCTTGAAACATTCTGAACAGTTAACTTAAGGGCAACAACAATTCCATTTGTGATTCGTGAAACAGTGCTGAGTTCAACTTACCTGTCTCCGCTCGACCAGGATGTAGGATCTGCAAGGCCTTGTCCTCCCAGGGAAAAGAAATGTAAAGGGGACTGGGAGAATCACCACCAGTCCTCTGGGCCTACAAATGATGCGTGGATGCCAGGAAAAGCACCCTACCCCGCAGGTCATTCCATCTCTTACTAACTTCCTCCTCTGTGCACATATTGTTAGTTACAGCAGTCACACTGTTCATTATTCTGCCCCACATTTTCCTTTTCTGAGATATGGTTGTATTTTGTACTTGTGCTTCAAATAATTGTGACTCTACTCTAATCTCATCCATCATGACCGACAATTCTCCCTCTGTCAAACGTGGATTCCTCCTCCCTGCCATAGTGACTATTAAAAAACAATACAGTGCCCCAAATGTTTGTGAATAAACAATGAAATCAAAGGAAAGGAAAAAATACAGAGGGAGACAAAAAATGTGCAAAAACCTGCCTTCAAAATCTGCATCAAAATGCTCTGCTGCAGTGAAATGGCAAAGTATCATGGTCTGAAATGGAGTGTGTTTTGCAAGTGTTCACAATTGTCCAAAATACATCAGGTGTGGGCTTCTAGTATTCATACAATAGCCATGTAGTGAATCCTAGTTTGTTTTACAGGAGTTAGCTCAGCCTTTGCCTTGCAGACTCGTGCCCCCGTCACCTAGTGACTTTTACCTACTTAGCTTGCTCTGTTTTAGCACATTTATTTAATTAAATATTTTAAGATGGTTGCCTTGTTCTTAGTTAGGCCCATGTTTTAATTTGTGTTATCAGTGCCACTGCGCTAAGGCGTAAATATCAAGCGACAAAGATAAACAAACTGTAGGTGTTCACATTAGGTACTTTCCCTCTTTACGCTTTTCATAGAATTGTTTTTATAAATTATGTCCCAAGCATGTCTTGTTATCTATTGTTTGGGAACAGACCTACGTCAGGGGTCCAAGTAGATCTGTATAAATACTCTTACTTAAACAGATAGTCAGAGGGATTCCGACCAGATGCCATCGCTGCTATCAATGCTGCACGTCGCCTTGATGCTGACCCAGGCTTTGTGTCCTTACGGAGTCTGAGCTAGAGACCTTATTCCAGGTTAACAAGGGTTGGGGGCTTTTCTCATGGACATGGCATTGGCAGATTAGGTTTATCACACCTAGCTCACTTTTAAGTTAGAGATTAGGTACATGACATTAGGGTATTAGGACATATTTCACATCTCATGTCATTTAATGTCACTGCGAGATGGGGGGGGTCTTTGTATTAATGACTATTGTCTTTACCATTCTGTTTCTTGCACTGTTCATTATCTTAATCTTAAACCTATTGAAACTTTACTGCATCTTCTTAATTGCCTGTGTTTGATTGAGACAAGGTGTTTATGTGAGAAAAGGGTAATCTCCGTTTAACCACGACACTTCCTGAGATGTCACATTCTCAAATCCATGCGTAAAGGTTGCCACAAATCACCTTTTACTATTTGGGTTTTTGGTGAGGTGTTGCTTGTGAGTCGGGAGGGTTGGGACAACAGTTACGATGTGTTGTAGGACTGGCATAGTCACCTACAAACATAAGTACTGTCATCCTTAAACCAGCAGACTTGTATAGGGCAAGAGTCAAACTACGACAGCCACAGCCATAGAACAATGCTGAACAGGTTCTGCACCCGTAATGGCCTACTGCTGTCATGGGACCGCCAGCACAACTGTTTTATCTAAATATGGTTGGCACAATGCTGCAGTCCCAACAGCAACAGAGCAATAATCAACAACACTGGAGTCTGTCACGTCGGCTGAGGGTAACAACTGGTGCGACAGAGTACACTCCATCAATGCCAATGGTGTTGAAACAGCCATAGATCAAAATACGGCATTTGGAACTCCGTCAGCTTGACAAAGTACTTGGGACTGGAACCGCCACAGGACCACGCTATTACCATCAAGATCTAAATCAGGCCCTTTATTTTATTTTATTTTATTGAGTGCACAGTTACTAAAGAGTGTCCTGACACTATATTGAGAAGGGAAAGAGAAGCTGCTTATTGCTGTAAAAGATACGTTTTCGGAATCTTAAAAGTGTTCAGATTGAGTAACAGGCAGGAGACTGTTTCAGACATGAACAGTGACGATCAATGTGAACAGGCCCCCAGTCTATATCCTGTAAAACCTCAGAGCAATCACAACATGGGAGCCAGAGGAACACAGAGATCTAGAAGGGAAGTATCTTAGATACAGCTTCAACATGTAGCTGTTTGCAGTAGAGGCATGCAGTGCTCTATGGCAAAAATAGAGTACCTTAAACACATATTGCTTATGAACAAGAAGCCAATGAAGGCTTGTGAGATGAGCAGAGATCCTTGCAAATTTAGGAAGATCCATTACAAGCCTGGCTGCAGCATTCTGTAGAAGCTGCAACCTATACAAAAGTAGGCTGACCTACAAATAGTGCATTACAATAATCCAGTCTACTTGTAATGAGAGTCTGGAAAAGTAGTTTCTTGGAAGAGCTAGGAATGAATTGCAGGATTTTCTTCAGGACCCTCATCATAAAATACACAGGCAGCAGTCCATTTATTAATATGTAGTTCAAAGCAAAGTGTGGATTCAAAGAGTACTGACAGACTGCGGGAACAGGGGGAGAAGAAGAACAAGTACCTAGGGACTGAGTCCATTACTGGGACGACCAGTTGGCAGCCGAAGACTAATACAGCTGTCTAATTGGTCTCAGAGAGTTGGAATTAATCCATCCGGCCACAGGTTCAAGGCAATATTTAAAATTGTTCTGAATAGAAGTCTGACTCTGGAAGAACCCTAAAAGAGATTGTTTGTTTTCCTTTGAAATCGTGTTTCTAAATGGAAGGTGAGTACAGACATGTATTCTAAGGCAAGTTGTGTTTAGAAAATGGACTTAGATAGTTTGAAGTACTGATGCTGAATTCCCTTGGAGTAGTATAGAACTAATTTGTGTTGCACATTATTGGGTCCTATTTTTGTGAGGAAACAGAAAGGATCCTCTTCTTTTTTAAAGACAGGAGTGCTACTTTCCGTACTCCAAACTGCCTTTCAGAATTGGCCTCCATGTTTTTAAGGTAGTAGTGGGATTAGGGGTACAGAGTAAATGGTATCAGTGTGAGCTACATAACTCTGATAAACGGTTATTATATTAGTTTTACAAAAAGATAACCAGCAATGTACATCAGCAGCATAGAGGATGCAGTGACAAAATTATAATGTAGTTACCTTGCCAGAGAAGAGCCAAAACATAATATTCAACGTCCTGCTCTGCCAAGAACACCAACCCTGGTGAAGACGATGACGTTGAGTACAGCCGTCTAGCACACAAGGGGGGGGGAATGAGAGTGACACACACACGCACCATACACACCCGAGACACACACACCACACACACAAACAGCTGCCCAAGAAAACAAGTTAATCCCCATAAATTGGCTCAATAATGCAAGGACAACAGGAATTGACCAAAGTGACTGTAATAAGATCAACACAGTTGAAATAATAATTTTGCCAATGCAAAAGATATGTACAAATGTACAAAAAAGAAACACTGCCCAGTCCTCAGTTCGCGTTGGCCACATGCCCACAGGACAAGTCCAAGGCCCCACTTGTTACCTGCATCAATACGGAGAGAACACTGCAGGGGCATCAGTTGGCAAATAGGCAGGCACCTCAGGGGGAGAGGGGACACCTCAGCCGGATGTGGAAACAAGACCACTGATTCTGGAGGGGGCAACATGCCCTTTGATTTGTCCTGGGGAGTGCAAGGCCACAGTCTATCAAGTGGGTGAAATGTCCACTGGTTCTGGAGGGGGCAACATGCCCTGTGATTGGTCTTGGGGAGTGCAAGGTCACAGTCTCTCAAGTGGGTGACTTGCCCACTGGTTCTGGAGGGGACACCATACCCTGTGATTGGCCCTGGGGAGTGCAAGGCCACAGTCTCTCGAGTGGGTGACTTGCCCACTGGTTCTGGAGGGGGAAACATGCCCTGTGATTGGTCCTGGGGAGTGCAAGGACACAGTCTCTCAAGTGGGTGACTTGTTCTGGGACTGGTTCACAGCAGCCCATGGAGGCTGGATCACATTGCGTCTGCCGGCGATGACGGCTGCACCCTGCGATGCCTGCACTGTGGTGGTGGTGGAGGTAGTGGGAGGCTCCTGGCCCAATATTAGCCAATGAGGAGTTGCACGGCGGTTCCAGACCGCCTCCCGCCATGCGCACAATGTCAGCGGAATTACCTCATCTCCACCTGTCCCTACACACAGGACAGGCAGATGCCATTTAAGGGTGGGGGAGCCCTATGGAATAATGTTGCATCACAGGAGAAATAGGCACATACTGGACAATTCACACTGACCCATTATGTGTTCACAGAATGCAAATGACTGTTGTGGCTCCATTGTTCAGTTTGTGACAGGCTCCTCACTCTTGTGTCCCATAGATTCCTACCACTGCGGATGAATAGAAGATGGAGACATACCCCTGTGAACAGACCCTTGGTGGACTTGGCTACACTGGAGGACAGGCACATAATACTCACCTATATACTGGACAGGGCCACAATCACAGAGCTGTGTGCACAATTGGACCCTGACCTGATATCTGCTACCAGTCACCCCACTGGGATCCCCCCTCTGGTGCAAGTTCTATCAGTGCTCCATTTCCTGGCAACTGGTTCTTTCCAAGTGACAGTGGGCTTGACAGCAGGAATGTCACAGCCAATGTTCTCAATAGTGCTGACAAAAGTGTTGTTTGCCTTGATAAAACACATGTGCAGCTACACTGCACTCTCCCAGGTTGAGGTTTTGGCCACTGTGAAGGTCGAGCTTTATGCAATGGGACATATCCCCAATATAATTGGTGCAATTGATGGAACACATATTGAATTTGTCCCCCCCGCCAGAATGAACAGGTGTTCAGGAATTGTAAGAGTTTCCACTCCATGAGTGTGCAGATGGTGTGCTTGGTGGACTAGTATATCTCCACGTCAATGCTAAGTATCCTGGGTCGGTGCATGATGCCTTTGTCCTAAGGAATAGCAGCATCCCAAATGTGATGGCCCAACTACAAAGGAACAGGGTGTGGCTTATAGGTGAGCCCTGGTTCCCACCTAGTATATGTTGGTGTATGGGTATGGTGGCCATATGGGATAGTGTGTGGCTTAATGTTGTCCCTCAATAATTGCAGTTGACTCTGGTTACCCAAACCTATAATGGCTGTTGACCCCTGTGAGGACTGCCAGGACAAGGACAAAAGAACATTATAGTGAGGCACATGGGTGAACCAAAAGGATAATTGAGAGAACCTTTGACCTCCTGAAGGCTAGGTTTTGGTGCCTCCATCTAACAGGTGGATCCCTGTGCTACTCACTCAAGAAAGTCTGCCAGATAGTGATGGCATGCTGCATGTTGCACAACCTGGCCCTCAGACGACATGTCCCTTTTATGCAGGAGGAGGAGACTAGAGATGCCCCTGTGGCAGCAGTGGGCCCTGTGGACAGTGAGGATGAGGAGGCAGAGGATGAAGATGAGGACAACAGAACATCTGTCATCCGTCAATTCTTCCAATGGCACACAGGTAAGACAGTGTAAATTTACATTTCAATGACTTTGGTTGTATTCTGTGTGGCATTGGCATGCTGGTAATTCCCAATTCAATGCCCACTTACTGGTCCCTCTAGCTATTCATTTTGCAGACATTGGTGATATGACAAATACTCCTGGTGTGATCACTACAGCCAGCTACAGGTCATTAAATCTATGCTCATTCTATGTACAGTTCATTTGCAGTGGTTGTACCTGTTTCAAACAATACATATTTGATATACATGACATACTCAAAATCGTTTTTTGTCAAAGGGTGATTATTGAAGTGCTAACATATAGGGGGAAAGTGCAATGGGATGGGGTGATAATGTAGAAAAGTCCAGGATATTGTTCTAGTCTGTTTGTAGCACAGTTGCATTGTCCAAAGGGACATAGGAAGAGGAGCAATGGCAGTTCAAGGTGGACAGGGTGACTGAGTGGGACACAAGCGAGACAATCAGGAGAGTCTAATTTCCTGGCGAGGATCTTGGCAAGTGTCTATCTTAGGGAACTTCTGTCTGGATCGTAGGGAATGTTTGCGGGTGGTTCACCTTCTGCAGGGGGAGGGGTGCTGGTGGCCTGTGAGTCCTGTGGCGGGGCCTCCTGGCCACTAGCGGCAGGGGAAGGCATTTCAGATGACTGGCTAGTGCAGGGGCCCGCTGGTGTGAGACTGCCTCCCTCATAATGTTGGCCATGTCTGCCAGCACCCCTGCTATGGAGATCAGGGTGTTGTTGATGGCCTGCAAGTCCTCCCTGATCCCCTGGTACTGTCCCTCCTGCAGCCGCCTGTTCTCCTGCACGTTGTCCAGGATCTGGCCCATCGTGTCATGGGAATATTGGTAGGATCCCAGAATCTCAGAGAGTGCCTCATGGAGAGTCGGTTCCCTGGGCCTGTCCTCCCCCTGGTGCACAGCAATCCTCCCAGTTTCCCTGTTGGGCTGTGCCTCTGTCCCCTGAACTGTGTGCCCACTGCCACTGACCCCAGGTCCCTGATTGTCTTGTGTGTGAGGTGTGGCCTGGGGTTCCTGTACAGGTGGACACACTGCTGATTGACATGTCCTGGGAACAGAGGGGTGGGTGCTGTGGTGGTGTTTCCTGAAGGGGGAGGCTCTATGGTGGTCTGTGACTTGGCTTGGGTAACCGGCTGGCCAGTGGTCCCTGATGGGCCAGGTAGGTCGTCCAGATCTTGAAGTCCAGAGCTACTGTCAGCACTGTGGGCCTCTTCAGTTGGGGGACTGGATAGTGGTGGCACCTCCTCTCCAGTGACATTGGCTGGGGTACCTGTGGAGATGTGAATGATGTGTTATGGTTGATGTGTATGACATATTGTACATCCCTGGATTCCCCTCTATGGTTGGTTTTGTCCTGCCAGCTTTCACTTTCGATTGTTGGTGTATGGTGGGATTGTTAGTTCTCTATGCTGTGCATGCTTTAATGATGGGTGTCCATGCAGGGCTGTGAGGGGTGTCCATGCATTGGTACAGCATGCAGGGCTTGGCATTGGGAATAGTGAGATGTGATGGTGGAGTGTGTGGGATGGAGTAGAGTGATGGGAGTGAGGGTATGTGATGGCATGCAGGTAGGGGGTGATAATAGTAGAGATTTGACTTATCAGGGTCCAGTCCTCCTCCGACTCCAGCCAGGCCCTCAGGATCCAGTATTGCCAAGACTTGCTCCTCCCATGCTGTGAGTTGTGGGGGAGGACGTGGTGGTCCACCGCCAGTCCTCTGTATAGTGAGCTTGTGTCTTGGTGCTATGGAACGTACCTTCCCCCGTAGGTTGTTCCACCTCTTCCTGATGTCGTCCCTTGTTCTGGGGTGCTGTCCTACGGCGTTGACTCTGTCCACGATTCTCTGCCATAGCTCCATCTTCCTAGCTATAGATATTTGCTGCACCTGTGCTCCAAATGGCTGTGGCTCTACCCTGACAATTTCCTCCACCATGACCCTTAGCTCCTCCTACGTGAAACGGGGTGTCTTTGTGGTGCCATGAGTTTTAAGTGAGGTGTGTTGGTGAGGGTGTGTTGGGTAATGTTTTGAGGTGTGTGATGTGGAATGTGTGAGTGGTGCATGGGTGTGAGTGGTGTGTGGCTCTAGTTGTCCATGCTTGGGGCATCTCTGGTGTCAATGATTTGTAATCGTAAAGGGTTGTGGGTAATGTGGGTGTGTGTTTTATAGTGGTGTGGGTGTGGTGTGTGTATGGGTGTCAGGTGTGTGTTGTTTGAATTGTCCAATGTGGAGTTGTTTTGTTTGTGGGTGTCCATTGTTAGCGCAACGGTGTGTACCGCCAATGGTTTTCCGTTATTGAATGCCCGCAGTGGTGATTCGTGGGTCATAATGTGATGGGGTTGTTCTGTTGGCGTAACGGTGTAGGTTTTGATACTGCCACTTTAGCACTGACCTTTGGACTGGAAGATTTGTGTATGTGGCTGTATTCTGTCGGATTGGTATGTGTGTGTGTGTGTCATAATATGGTGAATGGATATCCGCCGCCATGGCGGTAAGTTGGCGGCAGTCAACGTGGCAGTAAGCGGAATTTACCACCAATGTCATAATGAGGGCCTAAGGCTTGGTCCAAAACCGTCCAATCTCTCTTATTTCACTTTATGGTCTGTGCTTGCAGGGTGGGGTAGTGGGGAGCCACGTGTATTAGAAATCCCTGACGCCTCGTGGATAATTACCAGACATGCGAGGAAATTGAATCTTCAAAAAATCAAATTAATTGATTACCTTGTAAATGCTACACAACCACAGAAATTCTGCATGTGAAACGTTACGTGAATTTAAGCACTGGAGAAAACATTTTTTATCAAAGCATTTCGAGGAGACCAGTCTGCAGAACATTTAAACACTTTTCGTAGTCAATGACGTTTAACAGTAATTTTGTACCAATTCGAAGTTCAGCACAACCATTCCACAATGAAGGTTTCCTACAAAAGGCGAGCATTTCTAATTTAATTTTCTTATGTGTGTGTCTGTAAATGTTAGCGTTTAGTGTGACATCCATCTCTCTAATGCAAGCGTATACGCTAATCAAATTATACCTAAATGAGTCTGGTCATTTTAGGTGCCACTTATATCCCATTTCCCTAAACCGGGCCTGGAACGAATAGCACCATTTCATCAGCAAGTGCTTCTTGAGAACAAACAATTTTGCTAATGTGGATGTTTGGTTTAAACTGGTGCAGCAGTTCTTAAGCTACAAAACAGCATCTGAAAAATATACTGTGTGCATTCATGTACCGTTACAGACATACACTTTGCCGTGGCACATAAAAGCAAATACCAGAATAGAGTAGATAGGAGTATCATGTACGTAGGTAGTGGGGCTTTGTAGCATAGCAGCACTTACAGCATTAACTGCATCGTTAACTGTTAGAAATGGAGAACACTTCACATGTTGATTCTCACCCAAAGCTCACCCGATGCATACACTTGTCAAAATAAATAGCTGGAATTTAAAGTTCATCCTTTGTGCAGACACTCAAAGCCAATGCTGTAGTAGGCTGACCCATTATCCCATGCTGTAAGCTCTGGTGGGGAAAAGGGAAATGCGACTGACAATCCAACAGACCATTGGATAAAGCCATCTAACTGAAAGGCCATCTTAATATGTATGTTATGTACTAATTCTTTTGAAAAACAATAGCCTGAAGAGACAATAAAGCAGACTTTAGGACAAACCTAAAATTGGGTATGTTGGACTTTGTAATTCCTCATGTTCTATTCTATTCTGTTGCATTTCTTCTTGTATGGTACAACGCCCAATATGCTGGCTTTAGCAGGTATAATATTATATTAATTTTGTTTTCCTACAGCGCCTGCAAATAAGGAAAGGTTAGGCATGTGGGATTCGAAAATCTACTGTCAGAGAATCTATTTCAATGTATCCATTCAGATGTTTTTTACGAGTTATACCTTTTCTTTAGCATCCACTTTGTACCAATGAGTGACTGATAAATGCTTGCGCTAGTAGCTGATACATGTTTTATGACTTTTAATGATCTGAATTGTACCTGTTCTTACGGAACCTGTACTACAAGAATGTCTCCTGTTTTATGACCTGTAAACTCTTGTTTTATGAGCTGAATTTACTTGCTCATTAATATTCTAAACTTTATTGTAGAGCTTTTTGCCCGGGGTCTTGATGAATTCTCAAGAACCAAAATAAATAAAAATAAATAAGTGTTAGACCGCCACTGAATTTGTATGAGATGTTCCACTCTGCTTTGTCAGTAGACTTCCAATTACTATTGCAGTCGCTGCGGTGTCTTTCTCTCTAGTGACATCCTTTTGCTCCTCAGCAACCATCACTTTAAGGGCAACGGTGTATGCACCTCTCTGCCCATTGTTGTATTTCACTATATTTACTGTGCCTCTTTTGAGATCTTATTTAAGTTTACCAAAAGCCCCTATTTTATTGTGAAGTTTCACAGGTTTGTAGTGTGGTTTCATACATTTGCAATGGATACTCCTGTCAAATGTGACCAAACTAGTTGCTTTTTATCATTAACATTTGAGATTAGAGTTAGTATGCATCCTGCTAGACATTTTCTTAAACTGGATGAATTCAAGTGTTTCTAGTGATACAAATTACATTCTTATGGGCACACACCGAAGATTTCTGCAGCATTCAGGAGGCATTTTTTGATTCATATCCAAGGTGAAAGCAACTTTTGTTACAACACAGCAGAGATGTCACAGGTTTCCTTATCTAGTGCAGACATATACTCATTGACATCTGTCTACTTTCCATCTATTGTATATGTAAGATATTGGGTTATTAGTTAGGATGGCTACCTACCTTAAGCAATAACTACAATCCTTCTCAGAGTGAACCACTAAAGCCACTAAATTAACATGAGCTCAACTCCCCGGTAGCTATCGCTTAGGACAGGCTTAACTAAGAGACAATGTGTAAAGTACCAAAACGTCAATAAAGTCTAAACATATCACAAGAAAAATCCCGAAACAGTTTTGAAAAATAGAGTAAATGTTAAAAGTAAAATTACACCAAAATGACAAAAACACAAAACGTTTTACATCAAAATAGTACCACAAAGTAGTAGGTGGCAACCGCCATCAACTAGTCATGGTAGACCAGGACCTAGGCGCGATTTGAGGCTGACCGTGATGGAGTGTTGGTCAGATTCTATAACCAGGTTCAACCCAGTCGAAAGTTTTACCTTGTGATTTAGTCTAAAAATTGGAAGTTGTACAGTGGCATATAGTGAGCTAAAATGTCATACAGTGGAGTGGAGCTGAGTGGGGTAATCGGAGTGGAGTAAAGTGTGATGGAGTGGACTGGCATGTTGTAGAGTGGAGTGGAGTAAAGTGGAGTGGTGTATTATACAGTGGAGTAAAGTGTCAAAGAATGGATTGGCATGTTGTACAGTAGACTGAAGTGGCGTGTTGCAGAGTGTTAGAAAGTGTTGTAGAGTAGAGTGGAGTGCCATAGAGTAGATATGAGTATTGTAGAGTGGAGTGGCACGGAGTGGAGCGGAGTAGAATGTGGTAGAGTACAGTGCGGTAGAGTATGTTAGAGTGGAGTGGCATACAGTGTCAGAGTTCAGTGGCATAAAGTAGTGCAGAGTGGAGCGGCAAGGAGTGCAGTAGTAGAGAGTACAGTGGAGTAGTGTGTCATAGACTAGAGTACAGTAAACTGGGATTGAGTGGCATAGAGGGAATTACATAGAGTGCAGTAGAGTGCAATTCAGTGGCACAGAGTGGAGTGGAGTATCATATACTGACATAGACTGTAGTAAACTGGTGTGTAGTGAAGTGCTATACAGTGGAGTATACTATGGTAGAGTGGAGGGGCATAGAGTGTCGTAGAGTGGAGCAGGGTACAGTGGAGTATCGTACATTGGAGTGGCATAGATTAGAGTGGAATAGAGTGAAGTGGTGAAGAGTGGAATAGCGTTGAGTGGAATGGCATGGATGGGAGATGAGTGGAGTTGGAAAGAGTGGAGTTGCATAGAGTGCAATAGCATAGAGTGGAGTGGTGTAAAGTGAAATGGGGTAGAGTGGAGTGATGTACAGTAGAATTGCATAGAGTGTAGTGGCGTAGAGTGGAGTGGCATAGAGTTGAATGGTGTACAGTGGAATAGCATATAGTGGGGTGGCATAGTTTGAAGTGGTGTATAGTGAAGTAGTGTGTTGTACAGTACAGTGAAGTGGCACAGAGTGGAATAGTGTAGAGTTCAGTGGCATTCAGTGGAGTGTTGTACAGCGGAGTTGTGTAGTGTGGAGTGGCGTCCAGTGGAATGGCATAGAGTTGAGTGGCTTTTAGAGGAGTGATGTAGAGCCGAGGGGCATACATTGGAATAACATAGAGCGGAGAGGTGTAGAGTGGAGTCACATAAAGTGGAATAGCATAGAGTGGAGGGGTGTACAGTGGAGAAGCAGGAGTGGCATACAGTGGAACAGCATAGGGTGGAGTGGTGTAAAATGAAGTGGTGTGTCATAGAGGAGAGTGGAGTGGAGTGCTGTAAAGTGGAGGTGTGTACACTGGAGTGGAATATCGTAGAGTAGTGTGTCGTAGATTAGAGTGGAGTGGCATAGAGCGGAATAGAATGCAGCATCATGGAGTCACGTACAGTGGAGTGTCATGGGCTGGAGTCATATACAGTAGAATAGCATTGACTAGAGTGGTGTTTAGTAGAGTGGCATAGATTAGAGTGACATACAGTGGAATAGCATAGAGTGGAGGGGAATAGAGTGGAGTTGCATCAAGTAGAATAGTGTAGAGTGGAGTGGTGTAGAGTGAAGTGACAGTGTAAAATCGAGTGGAGTGGTGTAGAGTGGACTGGCATACAGTGAAGTGGAGTAGAGCGGAGTGGCATAAAGTGGAGTAGAGTGGAATGGCATGGTGCAGATTGGCATACAGTGTAGTGGTGAAGAGTGGAGTGGCATAGAATGGAATAGCATAGAGTGGAGTGGCGTAGAGTGGAGAGGTATGTCGTAGAGTTGCATCAAGTGGAGTACCTTGCTGTAGAGTGTTGTGTGTTACACTGGAGAGTGGAGTGGCATTTTGTTGTGTGGAGTGTTACACAGTCAAGTGCATTGTTGTAGAGGGCAGTGGCATGCTGTACAGTGGAGTGGCGTACAGTGGAGTGTTGTAGACTAGAGTGGAGTGGCATAGAGTAGAATAGCGTAGAGTAGAGTGCTGTAGAGTGGCATGGCATGGAGTGGTATAAAATCTAGTGGCATTCAGTGGAATAGTGTACAGTGAAGTGTGTAGATTGGAATAGCGTAGAGTGGAGTGGCATGTGGTAAACTGGAATGGGAATGGAGTGGCACACAGTGGAATGGCGTGTCCTGTAGAAGAGTGGAGTAGGCTGTCATAGAGTGGCATGTGGTACAGTGTGTTAAAGTGGAGTGATGTTTGCAGAGTATAGTAGTGTGTCGCAGAGTGGAGTGGTAGGTAGTGGAGTGGTGAGGAGGGTCATAGAGTAGAAGTATGTTGCTGAGTTGTGGGGTGTGTGATAGGCTGGAGTGGCATGTCACAGAATGGAGTGGCGTGTGTTAAAGCGTAGTGGCGTGGATTGTCATACAGTGGAGTCAAATGTCATTGAGTGGAGTGGGTTTTCGTAGAGTGGGGCGGCATGTCAGAGTGCAGTGTTTTGCAGTGGAGTGGAGTGGAGTGTTGTGTTATAGAGTATTGTTTATACAGATGTAGCGTCAAAGTGGCTGAATAGATTTAGATGAAATGTGTCAGAAATATAGATTATTGGGTATAAAGTGCCCTTTTTCGCAGTAGATCTAAATTGTTTCAGTAGTTGTAAAGATATAGGGCCTTATTTACAAAGGTAAACATACACTTTTGTGTAAATTTTGAAGTGTTCGCTATTTAATAAGGTATTTTATGAGTAGTATCTTTACGACTGGGAAGTGTCCGCACCTAAAACATAGAGACTTTGCAGTCTTAAAGATAGTGCTAGTAAAATGCTTTTGTGAATAATGCACAATTGCTAACTTACAAAAAAGTGTAAGTTTACCATTGTAAATCAGACCAATTAGACAGAAAATTAGTGATATATTAGGTCGCGTATAGAGGTATAAAGCAGTATAGGCCTATGACAAAGCAGTAGAAGATTGGCTAATAACTTCCCTCACAAAAGTAAAATGCAGCCATATTGTTTAGATCACACTTTGGCTGTGTTCTGGCTGTTAAGTGTTAATAGAGTACCCTCCTACTGTTTATAAGTGTACAGGAAGGGATGCGTCAGTTTATATAAGCATGTAGAGGTAACTAAAGTTTTTTAAATTAAATTATATAATTTAAATAAAGTTTGCGGCGACCACGGAACTACTATATTGTTTTGACCACACTTAGGGAGTAAATATAAGTTTGGCACTCCCACCATGGAACCGCCAAATTTGTAGGGATGACGCCACTGCCATGGCGGTTCCACCCCGCCAGTGTATTACAATGTTCCAGGCCAGGCTTACCAGCAGGAACATTGTAATACGCGTTCCTGCCAGGCTGACCAGCGGAAACAGTGCTACCATATTGGCCTCGGCTCCTTTAAGGAAGCCAAGGCCAATATTGTAGCACACAGCACCCTCGGAATGCGCACTGTTTGCAGAGAAGCAGTGCCCCCAACACACCCTTACTGCCAGCCTTTCCATGAAAAGGCTGGGGGTAAGGTGAGTTGTAATCAGCCAGGTGGCACAGAATTCAGCGCCGTCCTGGCTAAGTACAACTCAGACCACTGTCACCCCGTCAGGAACAATGTTCCTAGCGGGAGTGGCGGTCTCTAAGTCGGTCGGTCCGTCCGTCAGGGTTGTAATGTGGTAGTCAGACTGCCACAGTTGATGCTGTCTGACCGTCACTGCGAGGATAGCAGTCCTTGGACCGCCAGCCTTGTAATGAGGCCCTTAATGTGTGTTGTGGGTTTTAATTGTAAATATAGTGTAGTACAGTGTTTTTTTTCAATTTGTACAATTTTTAGTACATTGTACTACACTATATTCCCTCTTAAAACCTAGAACCCAGACTACGTGTGGGGTAAACAATATTTTGCTCTTCCAAAATTGAATGTGCAAAATATAGTTTAGACCACGCTTAATGTGCATTCTGGGTTGCAAGAGAAAATATAGTGTAGTACAATGTTTTAATTTTTTTTTAATATTTGCATTTTTTAAAATGTTGTAGGTAGACTTTACTACACTATATTTTGTCTGGAAACCCAGGACGAAGATTAAGTATTTAAAAAAAAATGTAAATATGTACAAAAAATGTAAAACAACACAGAAATCCCCTTAAATGTAATTTAGCAGTGGCTTTCATAATTTTTTTTCATATATATTTTTTTGCATTTTTTAAGTAGATAGGTAGTATTTAGGTATTAACACTGTACTGCATAAACTTTGAAAAAAATGAAATATGTAAAAATTTGAATACACTGTAGTGCACAATATTTGTAAAATATAGTGTAGTACAGTGCATTTCTTTTTCTTTTTGCATATTTATTTTTTAAAATCTTTTTTTAAGTCCTGCAGTGATTCCTAGGTGGTAGCGTTATACTCCATTAAGTTTTTTTTAATATACAGAAATATGTGGCAATTTGGGTTGTTGGCCAAGTGGTTATTTCTGCTACACCTGTAGCACTTTGTGTTGTCCTTTACTTGTATTGTCTTCACCGTAGTATTTTCCTTGTTGGAATTGGATAGTTCCAGTTTTATTACTTCCTAATCTACACTAACAGTCTCAGTAGACATTTTCTTTTCTCTTACTTACTCACTAGGTATTCCGCTCCCTTGGCAATGCCTATAGCTAATTTTAGGTCAGTGTTCTTGGCTAAGAGATTCATGGGTGCACAGATTGTTTATGCATCGAAGCAATTGATTTCTGATAAGGAAGTCACATAGTAGCCCAAAATCCTCTAAGCACTGCAAAGTAAGTGGCCACTTTTTCATTTTCACCCTGGATACATCCAAATAACTTGTGCCTCTCAAACATGACATTTATGTCTTCATAAAAATGCACTTCCAAATTCCTGAAAGTAATTTGATAGACATCTAACTGAACATCAAAATCTTACCCTCCCCCCTTAGGTTAATGCTGTTTGAGTAGGGGTGAAAATTGCAATAGGGTATGACTCCAATAACTGTATGTACTGTTTCCACGTAATAGTGGGCTCTCCTTCATCATTCTGAAAAGTTGAGGATTGGGGCATTCTAGCCACTGGCATGTCATAATAAAGCAATCAAAAACTCAGAAGGTGATGGGAGGAATGCTTGCAATAAGTCTAACCACTGGCAACTGCTCAGGGAAGCATTCCAATCCTTGGTTTAATCTGAGGGGATATGGTGGGCAAAAGAACAATGGGTTGGAATGCTACTGTCAGGGTTCCTTTCAGAAGGCCATAGGGTACGCAGGGGCGACTGGGCCCAACCGTGGTGGTTGAAGCCTTTTACTCCTGATGCCCTGGGGACCGGCCTACTATGGATCTCGATCAACTATCACTGGACCAAGTATTCTTCTGCACTTGACTCAGTGGAAGGAGCAGATAAGCAATCAAAGAATCTCTTGGGGGTGGTGTAGACAGAGGTGTGTGAATATAATTAATAACTCAGAGTTCACGCAGTGCTGTCATTAAATCAATGTCCAGTCACATACTTGCTTTTATAGAAAGAGAAATGTTTTTATTTTTCACGCATCAATATGTAACACATTCAAAGGAATAACAACATTCATAAGCAATAACACAATTCCCCTGAGGTCAGGGCTTTAGCGTTTGTTAAAAATCCCTGTCTCACCCCCTTCCTTGTAACATGGTTGGGGTTATTCCCCATTCACTTGTGGCTGCATCCAGGGGATGCTTACTAATGGGCAGTACTCAAGAGTTCTCCTTTGACTCTAGGAATTAGTCAAAGGTGTCTATGGTTCCACAACACCTTCAGCAGTGAGTCCCCAGGGGCCCCACGGGACCAGATCAAATCTTAACTGCTCTTGCAGTATGGAAGTGTTTAGCTGTACAGCGACTGCCCTCTCTGCGGGAGCTAGTTCTGATCCTTTTCTGATTCTTTTCTAAGAAGTCAGGCTGCTCCTGGTACACGCAACAGAACCCAGCAGGTGCAGGCCCCCTCCCTCCCTTCAGCAGCTTTTCCCAGCTGATCCTCAAGCTCCTGACCGGAGCCTGGCGGGAGTGAGAGGTCTCTTGTGGCATCCTTCAGGGTCCTTTGGGAATCAGTCAGGGGACGGTCTTGGCTTGCAGACTCAACCCGTCGGTCACAGCTGCAATCTTACTTAGGGGCAATGACCCAAACTTCTGGCAGTGTTAGTACCAGCAACTCCTCAGCCACAGTATTTTAAGTCCTATGTGCAGACTCCTCCAGTGAGACCACCCACACTAGTGCGGCCCCTCCTGGCATACAAGGTTGCTGGATCACTCCTGCACACAGACAACAACCCTATTGATGCACAGTCATTTGCTCACACCTCACACAGGAAGTCCTCTCGGTAGGGCTTTCCCACTGGACCTCGCTCCCTCAAACGCTACCCTCCTCCTCACAGGGCAGACTTGTCTGGGCAATCAGGTAGGCACTGGTGCTCCAGGATCTTGGTTTAATTGGGTGATGTCCCCTCACACAGCAGGGAGACTAGCAGGCCTTCGACCCCAGTCCTGGCCACAGGCAGGAGTCTTGCAGAGCTTCCCAATCTCACACAGCCCATGTAGCTGCTTGGCAGATGACAATCAGATGAATCAACCTCCCCTTCGTATAGTCCATTCCCAAACACCAAATAGATTTGTTTTCTGTTGTTATTTTTTTTTAAGTGTACACTTTTCTTTTTCTTCTCTCCTCTTGAAAGGATGTTTATCATGTCAGAAAAGACTCTGATGCTGATTGCCTAACAATACAGGCTATGGGAGTTACTAGAGTTCACATCTGGATGTCAGCCAGAGTGATATGAGTGTAAAAAGGTTATCTCTGTGTTCCCAGCACCACTCTTTATGGTTCCCTTATCAGCCCCATCTTCTTCTTGAGATGTGTCCAGGCACATTCCCTGTGATCTATCTCTGAATCAAAGAGCAGCCTTTTGAAGTGTAAAGGAGGAGTCTATTTCTCCCTGCATCCAGTGGGTGTCCTACTTGCCCAGTTCACAAGAACACAGCAATACACAAATATGTCAGGGGGGATTCATCTACTCCTCATGTCTTCACCAGGCGTGGTAGGCTTCCCAAAATGGAACCCAATGTCCTCCAAGTAATTTACTGTTGGAAATTGCACTTTCTACAGGGTCACCCCAGACATTTTGACTTCTTCCACCTATTTATGCTGGATTTTGCTCTTGTTGGCCTTGGGACTCTGTGTATTTTACCACTGCTGACTAGTGCTAAAGTGCTTGTGCTCACTTCCCTAAACAGGGTTTCATTGGTATACACCTGATTGTGACATTTAATTTACTTGTAAGTCCCTTGTAGAGTGGTATATCATATAACAAGGATCTGTAAATTAAATGCCACCAGTGGTCTGCTGCACTCATTGTGTCACCCATGTAAGTAGCGCCTTACAACATGGCCCAGGCCTGCCATTGCAGCAAGAATGCAGTTTCCCACTGCCATGTCAACTTGGCATTCAAACCCCTGGACTAGCTGTAAACTCAATTTCTTTTACATATATGCCACCCATAAGGTAGGCACTAGGTAGCCCAGATAGCAGGGTTCTGTGTAATTGAAAGGTAGGACATGTACTTTTAACTTTTACATGTCCTGATAGTGAAACACTCCCAAATGTGTTTCACTACTTTGAGGCCTACCCATCCCACAGGATAACATTGGTATTCCTTATTACAATTAATAAGCTGTGATTCCTAAATGAGAGGAGGTGGATGCATCATGTTTGGTACATTTGGAATGGTAATCATCGACCCTCTTTAATGGTAGAGTCAGATTTATCATTACAATTTTGAACTGCTACTTTTAGAAAGTTGGTATTTTCCTGCTCTTAGCCCTCTACGCCTGAAACCTGTTTTAGGTCATATGACCTAACTGAAAGTTAGGATTTTGTGAATTCCTCCCAGACAGTCACACAATAATGGGATTAGCAGAGCCTTAATGGGCCACTAATTGACTTGATGGGGCGGCAGAGCAAAGCTCAGCCCCACTTATACCTGAATAGGCTGTGCTCTATCTCCTTACAACAGGCTTAACAGCCCTGTATTTTCAGTGCAGCCAGCTTAGAGCCAGGGCAGTGGAGGCAGGAAACTCCCAGAACTTTAAAGAACATTTCTAGAAACTTCTCCCACCTTCTAGGGAACCATGGGATGAAAATAGGGCTCTTAGGCCCACTCTTCAGTTCACTACTGGACTTGTGGAAGGACTCTCATAGGACTGCCTGCTACTGTGACCTGCCACACAGCTGCTGTACCTGGAAGGACTGTTTTGCTGCCTGGAGCCTGCCTTGAACCCTCAGAGGCCAGCCCTGCAGATGAGCCCTGCATCTTCACATGCACCCAGGATGTCCAGAAGTGATTCAAGGGCTAGTTTGCTGGGACATAACTGTCTCCCACCATCTTGAACCTACCCTTGTACCCAGCCTGAATGAGTTCTGAACCACTCCTGGACCCTTGGTTGTGGTGCTAAAGATGACTAGATGTCTGTGGTTGTCACTTTTACCTTTTAGGCGCTATTTTGAACCTTAAAGTTTAGAAACTCGTAACTCCGGTTCTACTGATTGGATTTTTATTGTTTTACTGTCAAATGATTTATTAAAATTTACTTTATTTTTCTAAATTGGTTTATGATTGTTCTTGTGGTGGTTAAATACTTTACATAATGCCTCTAAGTTAAGCCTGGCTGCTTTTTGTGTCAAGCTACCCAGGTTTAAGCAAAGGTTAATTTTGTGACTTTTTGATGTTTACCTTGCAAGGGATTGTGGCTGTTGCTTGGCCAGGGCTCACACCCCAGTCAACCAACAGCCCAATTTCTCAGTGTACCATTCCAGGCACCCTTGTGCCCAGTGTACTTTTACAGCACACATACTCTCCAGCACTGTTATCTCCATGAATTATGCCACTACAGACACACAAACATTGAACACACACATTCAGTCTGTGCACACTGCTCAGTGCTGTAGCTTCTCTGCATTGTACCAAGTTGTGCTATTTGCAAACACACACAATGCCAGCACACACACACTCACTGTGTGTGCCCTGCACAACACTTCACCCTTCGTGTGCTGTACTTCCCACAAGCAGACATACACCCAGCACATGCTTTTCATTGTGCACGCACTGCACAGCACTACATCTCTCATCTATGTATTCCTCACAGGCATACATACACTCAGTACATGCATTAACCACATAGATACTATGCAGTACTGCTCTGTCTCTGTAATGCAACCTTCCCAGGCACACAGACATCCAGTGCAGTCACTACTCCTCCACTGCGCAGCACTCTGCATTTACCTGATGTAGAACAAGGGTGAGTTAAGCACACAGCAAGCCTACGTCACAACGCACACTCCTGGCCCATGTTTGCCTATGACAAAAAAATCTGCATTAGGGATCCAGACAACAGTACAGTTGGGCACTCAGGGCAGGGGTACATGTCTCTTCCCATGCAGAGGACGTTTTAGTTCCTACAGCAACTCTGAGGGATTGTCAACGGTAAAGATTAATTGTAAGCATTCCTCCTATCACTTTTGTATGTTTAATGTATTTCCCTAAGTGGCCTGGGGTACACCCCGGCATGTGTCCCATGCTCACTGTGCCACTGGAACCAAGCTGCATTAGACGCGATCAGGGTGAAAACGGTCTTGGGATGCTTGTGCTCTGGCTGAATGAGGACCTGTCTGTCAGTTTGGGCTGGACTGTTTGTACTAGAACTGGGTCAAGTCCGATTTGCACATGAATGAGTAAACACTGAGGTGGTATTGTGGGCAAAAGAGTGACAGGGATAGAATGCTATCCTGAGTGAATGTCAGTGATAAGGCTTATCGCAAGCATTTCTCCCATCACCTTTGTGTGTTTGATAATAAAGTATTTAACAGCAATGTGGACAAGGGGGGGAAAATACAACCTCATGTTGGAAGAATTAGTTGCATCCGTAGAAAAGAGTCTACCTTAAGCAAAAAGGAAAGAGGAGAACATAGGGAGTAGGCAGTCAGTAATTTAAGCTCCTGCAGGAATAATGTAGCTTAGTCCTTCTGTGATAATGATAAAGGAAGTGGTCCTCTTTGGGACTGAATGAAGAAGTGTGGGAAGTTCTCCTTCTATGGTATACAGTATCACTTCTGGATGTAGGTAGGCAGTGAGGAAAAGTTCAGTCCCACCTTCAGCAAAGAGTGATGACAAATCAGTGCCTCAGCGACACGCTGACAAGATGAGGAGGAGGGACACAGTAGGCAGAGAAACTTGAAGAGTGTGCCATCCTGGAGATCAGCTACAAACAGGAAGAGACAAAAACGGAACTCAGGGGGAGTGCCATGAGATCATGGAGACTGCTCCGGCCTGGTCATAAGTGATAGATTTGGCAAAACAAAAGCTGCAGCAAAACAATGCTGAGGAGAAAGCGGCCCTCCTGCAGTGTACTTAAGTTCTGTGTGGCTGTTGCAGTGGTCACCCCAGTCTTTAACTCACTTCAGTGACTTAGATGACAAAACCAAGTGGCCTTCAAATGCTATGTGGAATGGCCAGTTCAAGGAATTCAAGTAGGCTGATGGTACAGCAGTGGAGCCAGAGGCGTAGCTTCGAGGGTGGGGGTGGTGTTTCGGGTGTCACCTCCCCCTAATAAATGTATTTTCTGATCAATAGTTGGGTACAAGTGCCTTCATTCGGGTATTGTAAAATGTCAGCCTGATTTCAGCAGTAATTTTTACTTACACACAGATAAAAACGCACACACACACACACTTTCTGTTTTGAAAGTCCTTAAAAATATTGGTTATTTTACAGAATACTGTGTTTTCTCTCTTAGTACTCCTACCAAACCACATTCCTCTCCCTTTCAACTGTCCCTTAGGCTACTCTCATTTACACTGCTTACCTTACAATCTATTTAAACATTATAGGCCAGGCTCATTGTCGGAAAATCTGAAGCTCACCTCCCCCCCCCCCCAAGTCTTGTGTAGCAGGACTCTGTGGAAGATCAGAATATCAGGATCTTAAGACAGAACAGACTAGAGTTGGGGGTGTGGTTTTGCCCAGAACGAGATGGTGGCATAACATTGAGGCTCCGCGGACAAGGGAGGCTTCAGCTGTTATTTATGCCACTGAACATTGCTTCCTTGAAATAGACAAACATGCGTCTCCTCCGGATGTTCTGGTGAGTCCCAGGAGAGACTTTTTATTTATTTATCATCACTTGTGTGGCCGGCCCCAGGGGAGTTTCTTCAGGAATGGAATTCTGCCCACCATTTTAAATGCTGACAAACGTGTTTTCTCCTCAGAGCTGCCTAACCTTGAAGTAGTTTCTGCTTTATACTTGCGGCAAATCCTCTTTCTAATCTGTTTTCCTCTCTATATATTTGAGAATAGGAAGAGGATAATCTATTTTATTTTTCCCTTCATCTTGGAAGTGTTGTTATTTATTTATTCAGTGACTGTAAGTATAAGGCTGATTATTTATTAACAAATTTTTATTATATTTCATTGTTTTTGCATATATTTTCACTTGCCACTTTACTGAATACTATCTACCAGGCTTCTTGACTTCCACAGATATTTAATATCTTTATGGTGCAACATAGACTTTAAGTGCGTTTAATCTTGTTTGCATTTCTATTCTGTTTCAAGTTGAAGCTGATGGGAAAAATAAGGGGCCATATTTATACTTTTTGATGCACAACTGCGCCAACGCAGTTGTGCGTCAAAACTTTCACCACCGGCTAACGCCATTCCAACACGCCATGCAGGAGCCTTATTTATGGAATGACATTAGGGAAAATGGGGGTTGTGCGTCAAAAAATAGTGCAAGTCAGGTCTGAGGCTAAAATCATGCCTCAAACCGGACTTGCGCCATTTTTTTGACGCACAATCCCCATTGACATGACTCCTGTTTTAGCAAAGACAGGAGTCATGCCCCCTTGCCCAATGGCCATGCCCAGGGGACTTATGTCCCCTAGGCATGGTCATTGGGCATAGTGGCATGTAGGGGGGCCCAAATCAGGCCCCCCTATGCCACTTAAAAAAAAGTAAACAAATACATAACCTGAACTTACCTCTACTTCCCTGGGATGGGTCCCCCCATCCATGGGTGTCCTCCAGGGGTGGGTGAGGGTGGGAGGGTGGGAGGGGGGGTGTCCCTGGGGGCAGGGGAGGGCACCTCTGGACTCCTTCCGAGCCCACAGATACCTTAACGCCTGCCCTGACCCAGGTGTTAAAAAATGGCACACATCAGGCTGTGCGCTGTTTTTTAGGCCCACCCCCTCCTGTGCGTCAAAATGACGCTGGGGGATAAATAAGGCGCACAGGCCTTAAAGTCATTTTTTGGAAGGGAACGCCTACCTTGCATATCATTAACGCAAGGCAGTTTCCCACTTCCCAAAAATGATGCACATGATGGAATTTTGACGTCCGTGGAGTCGGGCACCAAAGTATAACTATGGGGCACGGTTTGCGCCGAATGTGCATCAAAATGTTTGACACACATTCGGCGCAAACAGAGTATAAATATGCCCCAAGGAGTCTTAAACTCTCTAATACTCCTCATATTACTCCTTAGTCAGATTCAGACTCTAACTGCGACAACATGGATGGCACGGTTTCCTCAAGATCTGAGTCCCACTCAGGAACCATTCCAAAAATGACTTCATCAAACAAAATACTGACAGGTTCAAACAAAAGACCTAAAAAAGATCCTCCCTCCCCAGGGAAGCCCTCGTCAACTTCAATGGATTTGATTTTGGAAGAAATTCATGCATTGAAACCCTTTATGTAAGAGACCACAAAAACTTTGCAGCACTTAGACGATAAATGGTCTTCCATGAAATCACGAGTTTTGCTGGTGGAACAGAAAACAGAAAATCTTCAACAAGTAGTTACTCTTATTTCAAACCTGGAATCTGAAATTTCACTACTCACGAAGCATACTGAGGATCTTGAAAATAGAAATCGTAAGAACAATCTATACTTATATATGGTTTTCCCGAAAACACAGAGGGCTCCAATCCAACTACCTACTTTCAAACATTTCTTCCTAAACTTCTGGATTTATCATCAATCAATTCCCTCACTATCCAGAGGGCTCACAGATTGGGTGCGAAAGTCTCTAATTTTCTTTTTGCAATACACAAACTTACTTCAAGTCTTGTCTGCTGTTAAGGCTAAAATACAAATAACTTGGAACGGTCACAAACTGTATTTCTCTCAAGATGTTGCCAAAGCTACAGCTGATCGACACAAACAATTTTTAGACTTGCATCCTCAATTGAGAGCCATCAATGCTAGATTAAGACTAATTCATCCATGTCTATTCAAGGTGAAATACAAAGAGAAAACAACCACTTTCGAAGATCCGGCCGCACTTAAACAATACTTACAACAACCTAGAGCAGAAGAAATGGACAGTTCAAAAGTCACCTAATTTGGATTTATTCCTAAAATTATCATTTGTCTCTATTGTGTTTCTTCCATTAGTATAATCTTAATTCAACGCAGTCTTTTATCTTTTAATATAGGTTTATGTCCTTGCGTCTCGTTCCTGTTTGCCACCCTTTATGTGACATCTTCATCCAAGTTGGGGTCGTCCCTGTGTTTTTGTGGACCTTCATGGCTGTCGTCGTCATCTTCTGGTGTTGCCACCCTCCTCTTCTGTTCTGTATTTTCATAGGTATGTCCTTAAGTCGTCATTTGTATGACTTGTACTGTCTTTTTGACCTTTGCAACTTTCTAACTTATTACTTTATATTTCTAATTTATTCTTGAACCTTTTTTGTTTTATTCCCCTCAGTCCTTTTCTCTTTCTTTCCTTCTATTCATCAACTTTCTTATTTTTGTCATTCTCTACTTTTTATCGTAAATATTTATGAAAATGTAAGCATACAATATATGCTTACTAATGTTTTTATGGTACATTCCGGATTACTACATGGAATGTCAAAGGGTTAGGTAATCCTTTCAAATGACAAAGGGGGTTATCTCATTTAGCCAAACTAAAAACAGATGTTGCACTTCTTCAGGAATCACACCTTTCTGAGACAGAAGTAACTTAATTAAAAAAATGTTGGGTAGGCAATGTGTTTGCTTCTCATGCTCTGGGGAAGGAAAATGGAGTAGTGATTCTTTGCCATAAACAGTTGCATCTTACAAAAATACACCAAGAAACTGATTCTGAGGGTTGCTGGGTTATTGTCAAACTCCTGATAAGTAACATACCTCTTACCATTTTTAATATTTATGGTCCAGTTTCAGTAGATAATATTTTTTGGTCCAATATATCGGATAAGTTACATCTATGTGATGATGAATATCTTATATTTGGCGGCGATTGTAATCAAATTCTGGATCCTGTACTGGACCGACACTCAACAGTTAAGCTTGTACATTCCAAGAGGCACTCTCAGTTTAAGTCTTGCATACACCGTAACTCCTTAGTTGATATTTGGAGATTATGTCATCCAGACCTTTCGCCATATACCTTTTATTCACACCCACATCACTCACAATCTCGGATAGATTATCTTTTCTTTAGTAAATCTCTTACCTAAAAATGTTCTCCATTCAGACATAGGTTCCATTTTGATTTCAGATCATGCACCAGTTTATACAGCCATTGACCTTACTCCTTTTTCATCTCATGCAAGCAGATGGCGTTTTAACAACACACTTTCAGATTCTAAATTTACTTCTGAATTTGAAACCTTTACCCATGAATACTTTACTTTAAACACTACACTTGACACCTCTTTCGTTTCCATCTGGGACTCTTTTAAAGCAGCAGCTAGAGGTTTTATAATAAAATGTATTCCCACCAAGAAAAAACATATAGAATCCCAAACTACACAATTACTTAAGAGAATTCCAAAAAACCTGAATATGATTATTATCATTCTAATAATGAAGCATCATTAGGTTCTCTTACTGAAGCCAATTTACATTTAATAATAGATTGAATACGCATGTGGCTTCCTCGTATCTCCTAAAAAGTAGTGCAAGATATTATGGGGAGAAAACAAAATGGGAAAGTTACTTGCTAATTATCTAAAGGTCAGGAGAGAAATGACTAAAATTTAATCCCTACGAAATACAACTGGGAATGTTATTTATAAAGATAAAGATATAATGCAGGTATTTGTTATTTACCCCAATTTATATTCCTCTGACGCTTATTCATCCCAACCAGATTTATCAACATACTTTCAATCCATCCCCTCTGCACAGCATATTGATTTAGACTCACTTGGGTCAGATATCTCACTTTCAGAATTATCTCACGCAATCTCTGTCCTTTGCAGAGGGAAAGCTTCTGGTCCTGATGGGTTTACTATTGAATTTTATAGTAACTTCGTGAAATCCCTTTTACCTAAACTTTTACAGTTATTTAACTCTTTCACCAAAACCGGCTCTTCCTACGGCATCTTTCAGGAGGCTATGATTTGTTTAACCCCAAAAGATAATGAAGATCCCACACTTTGTAAAAATGATCATCCCATTTCACTAGTTAATACAGGTTATAAAATATTTGCAAAGTTTTTGGCCCTACGAATAGATCTCATCTTACTGGATCTTATAGGTCCTGAACAGTCAGGTGTTGTTAAAGGCCGTCTAGCCTCCGACAATGCTTGAGTTCTTTTTAATATCCTAACCAAGGCCTCTATGTTAAATCATCCTATTGCAGCTATTGCCTTAGATGCTGAGAAAGCATTTGAAAGGATGGAATGGAGCTTCATGTTTCAAGCGTTAAAGTGGCTTAGGCTTCCTCCTAAACTAATTCAATTGATATCCTTACTATATTCAGGTCCTAAAGCTACCATTTGTGTAAATGGTTTGCTCTCAGATTGTTTTCCCTTATTGAGAGGGGTATGTCAAGGCTGCCCATTATCATTTTTATTGTTTATTATAGCACTTGAACCTTTTCTTACTAAAATTCGACAAGATACGCATATCTCAGGTTTTCAACTAGGATCAACAAGTTAAAATGTTGGTTTCTGCTGAAGATATTTTTTTATACTGTTCTAATCCCACTAACTCTCTGCCTCCCTTTTTCCATCAAGTTAATACCTTCTCTCATCTTTCTGGATAGAGAATGAATTCTGATAAATGTGAGATATTACCTTTAAATGTGTTGTGTCATAAACAACTTTTTATTTCCACTGGATTTACTTGGCAGCCCTCTAAAATAAAATATTTAGGACTATGGTTCTCACAAACTATTAATGACACTATGGCGGTCATTCTGACCGCGGCGGGCGGCGGGCGCCGCCCGCCATGCGGTTACCGCCGAATGACCGCACCGCAGTCAAAAGACCGCAGCGGTCATTCCAACTTTCCCGCTGGGCCGGCGGGCGACGGCCAAAAGGCCGTCCGCCGGCCCAGCGGGAAAGCCCCTGCAATGAGGAAGCCGGCTCCGAATGGAGCCGGCGGAGTTGCAGGGGTGCGACGGGTGCAGTGGCACCCGTCGCGATTTTCACTGTCTGCAAAGCAGACAGTGAAAATCTTTGTGGGGCCCTGTTATGGGGCCCCTGCAGGGCCCATGCCAGTGGCATGGGCAGTGCAGGGGCCCCCAGGGGCCCCACGGCACCCGTTCCCGCCATCCTGGTTCTGGCGGTGGACACAGCCAGAAACAGGCTGGCGGGAAGGGGGTCGGAATCCCCATGGCGGTGCTGCAAGCAGCGCCGCCATGGCGGATTCCCTGGGCCAGGGGAAAACCAGCGGGAAACCGCTGGTTCCCCTTTTCTGACCCCGGCTGTACCGCTGTGGTCAGAATAGCCCAGGAAGCACCGCCAGCCCGTTGGCGGTGCTTCCGCCGCCCTCCGCCATGGCGGTCATGGACCGCCAGGGTCGGAATGACCCCCTATAACATTACATTTTGAAAGCATCTATAAAATATTAAATGTTAAAATTTCTCATTGACATCCACTTTTCCTCTCCTCTTGGGGCAGACTTGATTCTATTAAAATTATGCTTTCCCCCATGGTATTATATATATTTCCGATGATCCCTGTCCATATTCCTTTCTATTATTTTAAAAAAATAGACTCATTACTTTCCAAATTTCTATGGAAAGGCAACCCCCGTATGGCATTGTCTCTTTTAAAAAAAGATATGTCAAATGGAGGTCTTAGATTTCCTGACTTCAAAAAATATCATCATGCTTTTTCTTTAAAGCAATCTGCTAGATGGCTTTCCCTTGACTTACCCCTACATCCTCCGGTATGGCTACAGCTGGAGAAATCTCTTATTTCTCCTTTTGATTTGAAAGAATCTCTTGCTTTTACAGCCAATATAGCTCAATTCCATAAACCAGTTATTTCTCACAGTCGCAAACTCCTGTCACCTCTTTTGCTCTCAGCTTGCCCCTCTAGTACTAACTTTTTACAACAATCTTTTTGGCATAATAAACGTATACGAGTCAACAACCGATCTATATATTGGAAATCATGGCACCCCAGAGGATTATACTGGTTGTCACAACTTTTTGCTCATAAGCTAGCTATATCTTTTACAGACCTTCAAAAGACATAGGGGGTCATTCTGACCTTGGCGGTCCATGACCGCCATGGCGGAGTGCGGCGGAAGCACCGCCAACAGGCTGGCGGTGCTTCCTGGGCGACTCTGACCGCGGCGGTAAAGCCGCGGTCGGAAAAGGGGAGCCGGCAGTTTCCCACCGGTTTCCCGCTGGCCCAGGGAACCCGCCATGGCGGCGCTGCTTGCAGTACCGCCATGGGGATTCCGACCCCCTTCCCGCCAGCCTGTTTCTGCCGGTGTCCACCGCCAGAACCAGGATGGCGGGAACGGGTGCCATGGGGCCCCTGGGGGCTCCTGCACTGCCCATGCCACTGGCCTAACAGGGCCCCACAAAGATTTTCACTGTCTGCCTGGCAGACAGTGAAAATCGCGACGGGTGCCACTGCACCCGTCGCACCCCTTCAACTCCGCCGGCTCCATTCCGAGCCGGCTTCATTGTTGAAGGGGCTGTCCCGCTGGGCCGGCCGGCGGTCTTCTGGCGGTCGCCCGCCGGCCCAGCGGGAAAGCCGGAATGGCCGCCGCGGTCTTTTGACCGCGGTGCGGTCTTTTGGCGGGAACCGCTTGGCGGGCGGCGACCGCCGACTGCCGCCGTCAGAATGACCGCCATTATCCTTACTCGCAACATGTCAACCACAATACAAGCTTTTACACACCTCCATTGCTCAGTACATTTCCACTTTGTCATCTCTACCTTCTCCTCGTTCTTTGTTGGCTAACCTTTTCTCCTTATTACACACTAATCCTTCAGCATCTTCTAATTACAAGCCTCTACAATCAAACCTGGTTAGAATCAAATCTAAGACTGACTTGGCCTGGGAAAAGGATTTAGCAGAATGCTGGCCAACTACTTTATGGGACAGATTTTGGCTTAAAATCCATTAAACTACACACGCGGCTAACACTACTCAAACACTTTATTTTGCTTACCACAGACTAGTATTTACTTCTACATTCCTTAATTCCTTCTCTACAAGTAGCAGCCCATCATGTTGGTCTTGTTCATATCCAGATGCAGATCTAAAACGCATGTTATTTGAATGTCCTCCCATTTCCCTTTTCTAGAGATTAGTCTTCTAGACTTTTAAGCTCAATGTTCCTTTTGCCCTGACAAATATGTTTCTTGGTAGTTTGGCTCACACAACCCAGATGTAACTTTGAAATATAAACTGATAGATCTACTGTTTCATTGCATTTAATAACATCAAATTGTAAACAAGCCAGTTTTGTAACTTTTCAAAGCTGTTTGTTTTCATCACAGATTGGACACTAACTATGTTTCCCCTATTTCATTGGCTATTAACAGGGATTTATTATGGCTTCCTCTAACTAATTATCTTTCCCTAATCTCCACTCCTATTAGTAGAATTATTACTGTATCAACTGAGGTTAGACAAATGCCCTGTTTTTACCCTTTATATTGACATCGTAATATTTTGAAAATTGCACATTATAGATGACCATACTGAACTTGTTTTAGTGTTTACAGTTTTTTATGTATAGCTTGTTACATCGTTTCAACATGATCAGATAACCCTCCCTTTCCTTACCAATCCCCCTCCCCATTAATCTTTTTCTAATTCTGTTACTTCCCAGCATAGGTACACTGCATTCTTTTCATATATTTAATTGTATTTTCATTTTTTTCTATTATATTTAATGTTTTATATTTCTTGCCTTATCATTTTTTGCATTTATCCTATGTACTAGAATGTTTCTTCTGCTGTTTTACATTAAACGCAAACTCAAAAAAAGAACAGACTGGAGTCAATACCACAGAGTACTCTGAAGAACACAGGATAAAAATACCAACCCGGAAGGCATTGAGGGGCTGGTGAGCCATAGCCACACATGTCCCCTGCACAGCATGATGCGTCTCCTGTGTTATTATAGAGAAATTCACTCAGGAAGGAGGTGGAGAATCCAGATGTACAGGTCATCGCCAAGTGTTGTAACCAACTGACAAGATCACTAAAGGGATAGTCACACACCATCAAGATTCTGTGGCACCCATTAACGGGTAAGAATGGCAGGAGGGAAGAAAAGAGAGGAAATTAAAGGAATGGGAAGAACGGTGACTAGGTGGTATAAGGGTATTTATTGGAAGAAGAATATAACTGACCCATTCAATGGAAGTAATTTTAATTTTTAGTTCGAGCGTGCAAACTCTTTTACCTGTTGTAAGTATTGTGGGCTTTTAATCACGCACACCGCACGCCCATTACTTTCACTTGATTGTGGGCTTGCCTTTCAAAAATCCTTTATCAACATTGGTAAATGCTTTACTTTTGTCCCTTTTTGGGGCAATTTTGTGACTGCCTTGCAGACTACCCCTGTTACATGAACGATTGCACAATTGCTGATACGTTTTACTGCGAGCAAACTTCTTTTACTTTTTGCGTCTCACACTTGTGGCGGCCATGGCACTTAGAATCGGCTTGCTTATATCAACTGCTTTACTTTTAATTTTCAAGTTATGTGCCAAGAAAAGTCCAGTTAGGAATTTACAACGCTAATACCTCTAACTCGAACAAATATGAGACCCATTGCATTGCAAATGCTCATCTATCTGTGCAAGCCTCTCACTTCAGGACTTTATATATAACCAAAGAGCCATCTCCTAGTACTAGAAAGCAAATATTGATCTAACTGTTTTAAATATTTAAATATTGCCTGTGTTTCCTGGTAGGTATAGACGTGTATTATGATTGCCTGTCTTCACAGTTATTTTAGTCACAGAACACCATCATTATGCCATTTGGCAGTCAGTCACTTTTGTCTATTTTGACTATCCAATCTGTCTATTACACTGTGCACTCTCACTGTCCCATTCTACAGCATTTGTGTTTGAAATGTTTCCACTCTCAAAAAAACACATACATAAATAAAAGAAAAAACATACATTAATGGATTTATATGTTTAAGGGAACTCTGCAGATTTTTATACATGGAGATCTTATTGTTTACATAAGCCACCTACTGTGAGCGGTGTAGGAAACCTGTAAAATGTGTGTCAAGGCAATGAGTCACGAAATAAAATGAATGTATGCACATGCTGTCCTAGCCCGCATTCTACCTGGGTATTGTGTGCTCGGCTGGATTTGTAGTAACGGTGAGTGGTTGTTGGGAGAGCCTGCAATGAGCTGCTACAAAATATCAGCGGTTGCTGTTAGGCTTTGTGGTAACCAGTGCTATTCAGACAAGCTCTACAGTTTCTCCTGCATTAAATGATGTGGCGGGTAACGATTCTCTCTAATGTATGATGATCCGCATACTGCACAGCCTACAGTACCCATCTAGTGCATTGTGAATGGCCACATTGGCATGCCAAACATTAAAATCTACTGGTGGTAGTGGCGGTACGAGGCCCAACGCTGTATTCTGGACTGGCTCACCCACAGTGATGACCAAGCAAGACAGTGAGGTGTCCTGAGCAATGTTCAAATGGACCCCAATTGTCCATTAATGCAGAGATCACCTTAGAGTGTTGCTGCAGATGTACTGATGCCTTCCATTTTAGAACACTTGTTCCAGGTCTAAGACGGTTGTGATCATGAGTTCTGTGGCATGTATGCCAAGGGATTATAACTGGTTCAATCTGCTAGTTGTGCAACCTTCGAGAATTCCTTTTGGAAGGCCCAGATCATCACTACCTTCCTGCATACAAGGCCGGATTGGATGTTTCTTGTGGAATGGAATAGAGGAATTACTGAGTGTGACATCTGGCCATGGGTTTACGTACTGACATCACATCAGGCGTGTCGAGGCTTAATGACTGGTATCTAGTTGAGGGCCACTTGAGTGGGAGAGGATTGCTTGAGAGGTGGGGGCTCGAAAAATCTCACCACTGGGAAAGGTTAAAGATCTACTTTGTTGGTGAAAGGCTCGACCAAATGACAGGACATGATTATGGGGATTTATAGAGGCCACGATGAAAAGAACAGGCATTTCTATCTGGGGTTCACAAAACTGCAGAAGGGGAACAGCTGAAGAGTCAGTGGGACCTCATGAACCAGAGAGTATGACAGCTGCTGAGGGGTGTATACTCCCACACATACAGGTCGAGCTCAGGCTAAGAGAGCATCAGTGGGAGCAAAACAGGACTGAAGGAAATGAACATAAGGAGGGGAAGTGATACTGGATGAGTCACCGGGTATGATGACTGGAGGATGGTGCACAGGCAGACACTACCATATACATTGAGGGCTGAGACAGGCAAGATTGAGGGAACACTGGAAAGGAGAAGCAGGACAGAAGGAAGAGAAGGCATTTGATGAAAGTGCCAAGGTGGGAGAATGTATAGCCAAGTATGTATTCTAATTTATTCTATTCTAGAGTAAGATTTATAGCACATTCAATCGTCCACAAGGGGCAGCTAGATAGCCAGACAGAAAAAAGAGAGTGTGATTAAGAATGAATAGCATGTTTTAAGAGCTTTGTGAAAGAACAAGCGCTTGTCATTGTGCATAGCTTAACAAACGGAGAGTTCCAACTTTGAAGGCCAAGAATGAGAAACAAGCTTCTCAACCTATAGGTAAAGACTGCTAAACTTTAGAAAGGATTATGGGTAGGAAGGAGAAAGATCTGAGGGAACATGAAGGAAGGTACTAACCACAGATAGGACGGGTTGTGGTTAAGAAAAGCCTGATGAAGCATACACAGAGATCTGAAAAGTATCCTCTTTGAGATGAGCATGCTGTGGAAGCCTAACAAATAGTCAAAATGCAGCATGTTAAGTTCTTTGTAAGTGAACAAGAAGATAAGCAAGGAAACCAAGGAGAAAGGAATTTTAGCAGTCAAACCTACATAGAATAACAGTCTGCAACACAACTTAGTAAATCAGAAGACAGGGGAAATGCATAATATTTTGAAAAAAGGTTTAGGCTGATCCAGCTACAGATCCTTCTTCGCTCCTACTATGTCTGGATGATGATGGCTTGCGTGGTTGTGGACAAACAGGGTCCTTCTACCACATCCTCTGGGAATGCCCAGTATCTGCAGGAATTCTTGCCTACAGAGGTGGACTGCAGGAATCAGGGGCACCAGACATGGGGTCATAGAAGCGGGACATGGATTGGTGCATGATGGCAGAGTGGGTGGTGTACGAGTCTAGAGGCTGCCCCTGGAAATGGGAGAACATTTGGACAGGTTGGAACAAGGCCAGATATGTAAAACTTCTGAATTTCCTGAGGCATTCAAGGGACAATGAAAGAAACGCAGACAATGAATGACGAAGCACAAGTGGTACAGATGGGAAAGAGAAGGTGGATTGAAGATAATGTGAGATATATAGCAGGTGCAAATTTGAAGTTGGTTGTTGTTGAAATTCCAATAAAAAGATATGTAAAAAAATAATTTTCAAAAAGCAGGATTGTTCGAAACTAGACGGCATGATCTTCGTACGCTATGAAGGAATTAATGCTCTCAAACACAAAACCAAAATTCTGAACTTTGAGTAGGCGCAGAGGATGTTATAAGGTACATTGTCCACTAAAGGCAGACCAGAATGAAGGTTGCTTTCCTAGCACTAATAACTGAGTTTTATCTGTCTCAACCATTTTAGGTCTGGGAGAAGTTTTGTTCATCCAGAACGACTGTGATGAAACGGATCAATAGGTCAAATGTCAACAGTGCAGCAGAAAGGAGAAATCACAAGATACAACTACTGAAGGTAGATGACATATCTGTTCTGCTGGAGAATGACAGACTGGCAAGAAGAATTCTTCACCTGTTAAAATGCACAGTCTCCTTGATCAGCACCTGTGCCAGGGCAAAAACTAACTTTTTTGTCTCACAACCCATCCCCTTTGTATGGTGATCTTTCCTTTACCCCTTTATTGGACCTACTTTGTTCGCAATGCCATTGGAGAATATTTCAAACAGGGCTGTCGACAAGAACAGTTGCATCCAAGCGTTACTCTGACTGAAATGGGTAGGAACAATCTCTGGTGTTATCTACAGATAGCACATCCATAACATGTCTTGTTTGTATGTAGACTTTGGGTTAACGCCTGTCACAATGCACCCTAGTGGTTAGTAGCAGAGTGAAAGAGCACGGGAGAATGTGCTGAATGGCGAGCTTACCTGGATGTATTTATGACGTTGTGTATCACATGTCCATTCTTGTGTGGTAAGCTAACCAGCTGTGTCTATGGGCCCAGGCCAACTCTCTACTATGAGGTTGCAGAGTTCTAATAGCAGTTTTGTGACATTTCAATTCACCATAGTATTCTCTTTATAAGTGTATGTATTGCAGAAGAACCTTGCACAGTTTAGGTTACCAAGGTCAGCAAATGTACCTTGCACAGTTTAAATCACTGAGGTCAGCAGAATACCGGTGGAAAGATAACTTTGTTTTGAAATGTTTTGGAACTAGGAAATTCGGTATTTTCAGGAATTTTTGGGGGAGAAAGCTACTGAATAGAAGGGCCATCCATGCAGTTTGTATTCACATGGTGCACCAAACATACGAAGAAGGAACTCCCACAAATCTCGTGGCTAGTTGGCAGGCCTCCTGATCTGAAGTCTTAGGACCATACAAGACTTCCAACCACCCTGTCTCTGCACCTAGACTCAATCATCTGTGAGTCTTCCCTGCCAAGTGGTGTCACTCCAATCTTGGACCTGTAGAAGAGGGCCTAAGGTGTTTGCTAGCGGAACCAACACATCCCCTCTGCTAAGCGACACGTCCCAGAGTATAACTGATGCATCTCCTTTGCTGAGGGGTGTTTCCCCTAGCAGAACCAATGTATCGCCGCTGCTGCATGGATTGGACCCATTTCAAAAGACTCACATTGCAGTCACACCCTGCCTCTCTGGAGCAGATCCTCCCATCTCTCATCGACAGAAGACTCGACCATGGTGCCGAAACTCTGCATTGCAGCTTCACCGCTCACCAGAATTGACGCATCACCTTGACTGCGCATCGCATCCCTGACACCACCCTTTACATTGCAAGCCCTGTTGATGGGATCCTTGGTACAAAGGTATCTTGCACCACAGCCTCGCCGCATCTTGGAAAAATGCATCGCCTTGGCCGCTTGATGCATCTTCAATGCAGATCAACACCATGCTCCACAACCAGGATTTAAGGTTCTTTGTGCAGTGGGCCTAACCTGGTCCCTGTAGCAGACCCGCGCTCCATTCCAGTCAGTCTGAACTTGTAACTTTGGAGATATCCTCAATAGCGCTACTTGCTTATTGCCGCTATTTTTAATTGAAACTTTAAAATTCAATACCTCCAGTTCTAATAATTGGGTTTTTGTCATTTTGATCTTGTGTTTTTTTTTTTTTTTAAATCTACTCTAATTATCTAACACTGTTGCGGGCTCCCTTTTGTGGAATTGCACAAATACTTTATTAATTGCCTCTAAGTTAAGCCTGACTGCTCTGTGCCAAGCTACTAGGGGTTTATTACAGGTTAATTTCAGGTTGCTGGTATCTTAGCCTGACAAAGAGATGCATATTTTCTCTTAGGCCCTCTCAGTCTTTTTCCTTTTCCTAAACTTCTTGGCCAGCTTTCTTTGTGAGACACCTATCTATTTGATGTATCTTCAACTAGCTGTGATTCACAGTGATAGTGTTTGTCTTCAGAACCGTTTTCTTCCACTGATAGCAACCTCACTTCATTTGCCACAGGTTGGGGACTGCTTTGGATTTGATCATCTTGACCCGCTATAGCAAACCAAGAATCACCAGGTTTTCAGGAGATATGGAGCTTAAATCTTGGTCTCTGTTTCTTTCTCTGAAATTCAAACTCTTGAGTATCCTCGCCCCAATCTTTCCACGCTAGCTTTAGGGCTTGATCCGAGTGGACCTGAGGGTTGGTGTCTGACTTGGCAAATCAGTGGCTGTTGTTACCACTTCTTCATCAGCTTGTCTCAGCCTCTTCATGTGTGACGCATGAATCCCCTTGCCAAACTGGCACATTTCACATTAGTGTTGGTCACATGGATCACCTGATGAGGTCCCTTTCAGCAAAGTTCTAAACAGGTCTTACACCAGAAGCCAGTTTCCAGGGTTGAGATTGTGACACTTCTCTTGCACTGCTCGGGCTATTGCCAAGTCAACTTGACAAGAGATGAAAAGTACCACATGAGCCAGTCCTTTGCAATACTCAAGAACAATGTAATATCTGATGTTTACATGTGCAGCGGCAGTGACAGAAGGAATTCCCATGTTATGTTATGCAGGCAGATTTGCAGGCTCTCATGGTTTTCACCATCAGCACTTCATGGGTAGAAAATCTTCTTTTCCTATTTGGTGTACTTCTCAGGCTCATCAAGACAAGAGAGAATGATTTAGGCCAACTGAAAGAGGTTGAGGCACACACCTTTGCAATTGTGGATTTTAGCATACTGCTAACTTGCTCAACAACGCCAGATGCTTCTGGCCTGTAAATACAACAGCATTTCTGGTCAGATATATACAGTGCTATTCAGAGTTATTTCATCACTTCATTCTTGAAGTGGGCCCCACGGTCCAGTTCTAAAGATGCTGGCTTGCAGAATATAGGGATCAACTTGCTCAATTATTTTGGATAAAGTGAGATTGTCACATCTCCTAGTTGGGTATCCCGGTGCATTAGGTAAAAAGGCATATTACCACCAACGTATATCATTTAACCCATTACACACAGAAATTTCCAAAAATCCCAACTGCATACGATTAAATGAGCTGACAGAATTTTCTGCGTGACTCATGGTCACAACTGCTCTTTTGCAGGAATCGAACTACTGGCATGTAATGCATCCCTGACGCAAATGCTCAGGCATGAAGCAAAACTGAGTGTTAAAGCAATAATTGTGGAAAGTATGAATCATTCAATCCTTCCCATTATAATTAGGGCCATGCAGATGTCACACCATTGCAGGCATCAGCGAATCAGGCAACACAGGTCTACCATCATTTGAAACCCAGGTGTCACTTGCGTGTTTGCTATGTCTTGCTCCTACATACTTCTCATTCTCTGTCTCTGGGGTTCACGTTGCTGTCTAAGCCAAATACATTTCTGAAATGTTGTCAAAAACGTACTAGTCACATGATCACTGTCAGTTTTCCATGATTAATCAACATTAAAGGAGCCTGATGCAAGAACACAATATTTTGCCATCTAATTTGCATATCGCTTGCCCACAATGACAATCTCATCTATACTCATTTGTGCAGCACATTTCACAACCACATTTTCATTAGGTAACTGCAGTGCTTCAAGTACATTTAGAATGTATTCCCGTTCAGTAGCGGAGACCTAGAGCAGGTAATAAAACCTCTCTGCGACCATAACTGGCCAAAATCATGGACCATGTCAAAACCATACTGGCTGTCAGTGTAGATGGAAACACTTGAATCAGTGGCCACAGACCACGCTCTTGTTAAGGCAATCAGTTTAGCTACTTGTGCTGGGGTTACATTGCTCAAGTAGGATGCTTCCCCAATGCAAAATGTTTTGCAAACTTTAAATGCTGCTCCCAAAGTTTTGTAAGGGTCTTTCCAACTGGGTCAATTCAGTGGACATTCAGTATGTCTGGTTTTGTCTTGGTGCATAATTCTATGACATCCACCCAATCATGGTAAAAATTGTTTCCTCATCACCTGCATCTGGAATCGGCAAATGTCTTGTGGGATTCAGAATATTATATTGTCTGACGAAAATTACAAAATTATTTGTTCATACTTTGTCAAATGGCTTAGGGCCTCATTATGACCCTGGCGGGCGGCGGAGGCCGCCCGCCAGGATCCCGCCCTCCAAATTACCGCGCCGCAGTCAAAAGACCGCGGCGGGTATTACGAGTTTTCCCCTGGGCTGGCGGGCGGTTCCAGTTAAACCGCCCGCCAGCCCAGGGGAAAACGACCTTCCCACGAGGATGCCGGCTCGTAATCGAGCCGGCGGAGTGGGAAGGTGCGACGGGTGCTACTGCACCCGTCGCGTATTTCACTGTCTGCAAGGCAGACAGTGAAATACATTTTGGGGCCCTCTTACGGGGGCCCCTGCCGTGCCCATGCCATTGGCATGGGCACGGCAGGGGCCCCCAGGGGCCCCGCGACCCCCCCTACCGCCATCCTGTTCATGGCGGCTTTCCCGCCATGAACTGGATGGCGGTAGGGGGGGTCAGAATCCTCATGGCTGCGGAGCACGCTCCGCAGCCATGGAGGATTCCAATGAGCAGCGGAAAGTCAGCGGGAGACCGCTGACTTTCCGCTTCTGACCGCGGCTGAACCGCTGCGGTCAGAATGCTCATTGGAGCACCGCCAGCCTGTCGGCGGTGCTCCCGTGGTCGGTGGCCCTGGCGGCCACCGGCCGCCAGGGTCAGAATGACCCTCTATTTGTCATGTGTTGAGTTCACATACTAGTCAGCAAAATCTTATGAGTGAGGAACCGTTACAATCACAGTGCAGCCCATCACAATTTCCTTGATCTGCTGAATCCTCCCACAAACACGTGCAACTGATTTCAGGCTACCAGGATGTGGTGTGGCTATGAGATCCACTGTGGCTGAAGAGTAGGCCATTAGCCGTTTCACTTTTCTGTGAGTCCGGTCAAGCACAGATAATGCATACCTGTCACGTTTGTGGCCAGAAAAGGCAAAAATCATTATCGTTGTCTAATATTCCTAGTGCTGGTGCACTGCAAAGTTTGTCTCTGAGCTCTAGGAAGGCACTCATGCATTTGTCATCCTACGGTACGGGATAGCTCACATCATTGTGAGTAAGCCTCTGTAGAAGCTTTGCCACTACCAAAAAGTCAGGAATCCACTGACAACAGTAGCAAACCATTTCCAGAAACAGTCACCTCTTTTTGTGGAGTGGATGGGTTGAATCTCAGAATTGTGGAGATGCACTCTTTGGAAACCTTTCTCACGTACTTCTCAATGTGGTGTCCCAAATATTTAACCTCTTTCTGAAAGTACTGGAGTTTATTAGGAGACACCTTGTACTCATTTTCTGCGAGATGATTAACAGTCCAACTATGTTTGATCTGCAACTTTCTTTTGTCTTAGACACCACCAATAGGTCTTTATGTATTGAACCAATACTGAATTGCAGGGCAACTGTAACGTCTCCAGATTCTTTTTCAGTATTTGCTTAGAAATCAAAGGGCTTTCTGTAGACCCCTGAGAAACCCTATAACAATAAGTAAATAAGACTTTTGTTCAAAATGTTAAATGTGAAAAGAAATTGCCTGCTCTTGTGCAGGGGAATAGAGAAGAGGGTTGGGCACAAGTCAATGACTGTGAACCTTTCCGTGTCTGACAGAGATTGGAAAAGGACTACAGCAGGATTCTGTACTGCAGGACAACATGGGATTACAATTCAGTTATTTTTTTAAGGTCCTGTACTATTTTTCAGTCTTAATTTGCTTTTTGAAGTCCCAGTATAGCTGAATTGCTGAGACTGCCGAATACATCTTTTATGATGCCCAGGTCTATTAACTGTTCAATTATTGGGGTAATTCCTACTATTGCCGCTGGAGTAAAGGTTGTATTGTGGCATTTGAGGATAAACTGCACCTGGTTTCAATTTTATTTTAACTGGCTCAACAACTTTTTTCATTTCAAAGTTCCTGCCTATAAACTCCCAAACATCCTCCTTTTCTTTACATTTTAAATCAGGAGGTAAGTACTTTTTTGTCAAAACGGGGAACAAACAGACATCTGGCTCTTGTAATTTTAGTTAATGGCAGCATCTTACTCTTGGTTCTGAATTACCACTGCATCTGGCGTACAGAAAAGTGTGCTCTAGCTCTTGCACAGAAGGTCCCTTCAAATACATTTTACAGGACTTGTGTCAGACATTAGGAACACATAGCTGTTTTTACTAGGTTAATTCTTTACAGGGACATTTGCTGAAACCTGCAATAGTGATCCGCCTATTTGAAATTCCTAATACTGGGATTTCTTTTCCCGAGTGGAGTAGGTTCGGAACCTCCATTGGGCATACGTGGAATGTATTGCTCCTGCATCGATCAAAAATGATACTAGATGGCCATTCACTTCACGTTTTACATGTAGATCACTCTGATCAATCTCTTAGACTTCACCAAACATGCAAAACCCCCTCTCCCTTCAGGCACTGTAAATTTGATTGATTAGGGCCAAGTCCAGTGGGACTTTCAGAAGTGCTTAAAAACAGGAGAAGACTGGTTAATAAAGGGTTATCCTGAGTTCTAGGATTTAGTTGAAAATGAAAACCTTTATTCTGTGTGTTTTGTAGTATCATTGAGGCATGTGGCATTTTTGTATTGTATGGTCTCTGATTCTGCATGTCTTACAGAAGGGTCAGTCATGCTGGGACTGCTGACTGCATTACTCCATTCTGATATATCACATTCTTGTTCTGAAAAGGAGAATTCACCTGAGTATCACTCAGTATCTCCCAGGGTTCAGTCTACATTCTCGCTTCCAATGTCCTATCTTGTTACAATAATGGCGAGGTGTGCTCCTTTCAACTGCGCTAATGCTCACATTCACATTTGAACTATCGCCATAAACTATATTTCCTTGAGGAACAACATTTCCCGTTTGTGCACACTACACACAACCTTGAATACAACTCCTTACACATCAGAACCAGTGCCTGACCATAAAGGGAATCAAAAACTGATTCTAACAAAAAAGAACCTTGCTGCCCACTCCTCATTTACGACAACATGTACTTCTACTTAATCTTCCACATAAGAGTCATTACATAATTTTGCATACTTCAGGATTTCATCAAGTAATACTATGACAGCAATAGTGCTAACAATAGGTGCCACCGTTGCATCAGTAGATGTCCCTGATTCAACAGGAAGTGCTTCTTCTACCAATTAACTTTTTACATTCTTTCTCAGAGGCAGCATGCTCCCATGCACATAATGCCTCAAAATAAACAGGTTTTTGTTAAGGGTTAATTTGATACATCATTTGTCTCAAATTCTTAAGCTTTCTCACTTTACAAGTACCATTCGAGGGAATTGTCATGTTCTTGTGTTCAGAAGTGTTCCTGTTTTGATCTTTCATCCACAAATTAGTGTATAAACCCTTGTTGAGCGCCATGACATAGGCAGGTGTGCCTTCAGGAGGTAATTTTGCTCTCTTACAAATGGGTTTGGAATGCTTCCCAAACAAGACTCCTGACTTACTGCAAATTCACTCTACTGAAACACAAATTATAACAATAGCAATCTATGATTTCTAATGAAGCACTTAGCAATAATCAACCAATTACAACACTGCACTTGACACCACAGACCAGTCCAAGAATGGTACGCCAATAACGTAATCAACCAATCACGGCGAGGCTCAGAGCACAGACAACTAAATGCAGCACATCCAGTTCAAAGGTTAACTGATTACAACACATATCGGCATGCCACCATACAGCAAACAAGAAATCACAGTGCAAATTGCCATGATGTGAAATCTATGTTGAAACCTCTTAAAAAAACTCAACAGTTAACAATTTGGAGTGGCAACAGATGGACAATGATGGCATTGTGGTCTTAATAAATCTTCTTTATTCTTCGTCAAGAAGTCATGGCAGCCACTAATCCCACAAGACTAAACAACAACCTCATAGTCAGATGTAAACATTCTCAAGCAGAACATAGAATCATTCTGCATTCGAACCTGGACATGGCTGGCTCAGCTACAGATATAATACATCTTTCATTCAACAACAAATGACAGGAAGCAAACAAACACAGACATAACTAAACAGGAAACTGACAACCATACACCAACAATCATACACCGACCATACACCTACAACAAATAACAAAAAACAAACAAGCACATAAATAACTAAACAGGAACATGACAACTGCACACCAACAACCATACACCTACAACTAAAGAGTTAAACATTCTTAAAGTAAATATAAATGTGCCCTAATGAAAACCACTCAACAGTACTAAACACCCTGGAAGACTAAAAAGTCAACTTACTAAATACCAATTGCATGACGTCTATGTCTCCTTTGCAATTCCTTAACAGTAGAATATTTGTTAGTCACATTGAAGTCAACACTGGAACTCAACACCCTCCACTGTCCTACATTTCCTTGTGTTACGTTTGATCATGCTGGCGAAGACCTTCCTAACAATTCTAAGTCAGACATTAAAGACTATGCACAATTTTTTTCTTTTTCCTCAACTTTCTGATACAGGGCAAAGTGCCTCAAATTTTGTCACTGGACAATCTTCAATCTGAACCCAATTCCCTCTCACAGAATGCACTTTGAAAGGTCTTTTGAACTCTGTGGAACCTTCACACAATACACCAGATTTCACCTTCATCCAATCACCTCCCTGGTTCCCCCTTTCTGCAGTCTATCCATGGGTAATTCACCCATGTCCCTATGTCTACAACTTTCCATCCCTTTTGGATTCAATTTTATACCTGCTGACCTACCTCTCATCAGCTAAAAGAGGTTGTTCCCTGAAAAACTAGACAGTGGTGGAATGGGCCCACAACATATCCTTCAACTCCTCTTCCAAATTAAGACCAGACTTCAGTACTATTTCCATGGTTCCCTTTATCAATCTATTGACTCGTCACATCAGTCCATTTCCTTCAGTATTGTACCAAGTAAACTCTTAATTTCATCAGATGTGAGTTGCATATCATTATCAGTGAGTAGATAGCATGGTGAACCTTCCCTACCAAAGATGTTGTTCAATATTTTCACAGTGACCTGGGTGATAATATTCCTCATAAAGGCTACTTCTATCCATTTTGAATAAACATCTACACAAACAGCAAGATATATTTGATGTTCTGGAAACAAAAATAAAAGGCCCAACAAGGTCAAACCCAAACTTATTGCAGGGTATTGCATTTCCTATGATGTGTTGTTCCTCATTTAGTACTCCTAATCCCACTTTCAACCACTTCTCTGCCTCAGTACAGAGACTGCACTCAGACACCCACTTCCTTGCTTGCACATCCATGCCAGGCCACCAATATATCTCCTTGAACCTCTTACAAGTTAGAGTTTGTCCAAGATGCCCCTCAAGTGCTAGTACTATTAACTTGGTCCTCAAACCCACATTCAGAACAAATCTATCACCTTTCATTATCACAATGTCATTATGCGTAGACAACTCATTTAACAGTTTATGATACAGTCTGACACTTTGGGGAAGGGTACTTTCGTTTTATGAATGCTTTTTATCAGATGCAAAAGTAACAACAATGACTCATCTTTCATCATATCATTTCTACCATCTCCTTACAATATACCATCCTGACACCCTCTCACTGCATCACCTACATTTGCTACAATAACATCTGTTTCTAATCCAATATCGTCTCTGCAATCTGCAGCCTTACGTTTCCACCCCAGAACAGATTCCACTATGTAGTTAAACAATTGCATTTTTGCCAACAATCTGGATTAACAAACAATCCCACCTTTTAACACCTTGAATAAAGGTTTGAGATGAGTCCCTAATATTTTTTGTTGTCCACAAACATAGGTACGGAAATATTTTGTAACCCATGCAGCAGCCAGTGACTCCTGTTCGATCACCAAGTAATTCCTTTCGGAACTTGACTGTGAACAAGAAGCAAAGGCAACTGTCTTTGCAATGTTAACACATATCTTGACAATTACTGCGCCAATGCCTACTCCACTGCATTCACTGTGATTCTTGTCTTCATACCCATTTTAAACAGAGTTAACACACCCCCACTGGTCATCCCACTTTTTACCTCATCAAATGCCTTCATTTCTCTTTCTCCCCATTCAAAAATGTTTCCTTTCCTTTACAGTATTCATAATACTTCAGTCTAATCAGCAAAGTCACTTATGAACTTGACATAATATTCAACTAGCCCCATAAATGACCAAAATGTGTCCTTGTCATCCAGAATTGCAGCATTTATTATGGCATTAACCAGATCTGACTCAGGTCTGACCCCATCTTCGGAGATAGAGTATCCCAGGTATTTTACCTTTCTCTGCATTTTTACTTCTTGAGGATGAGACCTGAAGTGGATAAACAACTGAGTACTTTTTGAAGCACTTTGTTATGTTTGGCAATAGTCTCTCAAAATAGCAAAATGTAATTGTGGAAAAATACTGCATTTTTAAGGCCAGCCAAACATATATAAAATTAACCTTTGAAAGATGCTGGTCACTGATGACAACCCAAAAGGTAGCAGAGTAAACTGAAAAGCACCTTCAGTTGTGAGAAAAGCAGTCAATGCTCTAGATTTCAGATATTATCTTATTTGGTGGTATGCACTTCTCAAGTCTAACTTGAAGAAGTACTTGCCACCCGACAACAATAAAACCACCTTGCTTATGCTTGGTAGTGGAAAACAATCCTAGTCAGGGTAAGTCACAACACAATCCAAATTATTCTATGCCCACCCTCTGGTAGCTTGGCACTGAGCAGTCAGGCTTAACTTTGAAGGCAATGTGTAAAGTATTTGTGGAATAAATCATACAGTAACATAGTGAAAACACCACAAAAATACACCATACAGGTTTAGAAAAATAGATAATATTTATCTGGATAAAATAAGATCAAAACGACAAAGATCCAATAAGCACAGGTTGAAATATTACTTTTAAATGGTTTAAAAGAGTCTAAATCCTTAAAAAAGGAATAGTGTTTCTTTGTTAAACACAGTCCCTGGGAAGCTTAAAAAATAATGACGCACAGAGACCGCAGAGGAGGAGATGCATGGAAAAATAAGGTGCTGCATCAGATTTTTAGACGTAGCACAGACAATGCGTTGTTTCTTTCCATGCTGCAAGGGGTTTGCATCGTTTTTCGGCACGCAGTCTTGGTTCCTCACTATGATGTGGGGTATTTTGATGCCCAGGGACATGCCGGATGAAGGAGCAGGCTCTGTGTTGATCCTGTAGGCGATGCATCGAATTTTCAGTCGCAAAGCAGGCGCTGCATCAAATTTTCAGTTGGGAAGTCTGTGCTGCGTCGTTCTGATCGCCTGTGCAGCGATTGTTTGGCCATGATGCAGGCTTTTCATCAATTTCTGCAGGCGTTGGGTCGATTTGTGATGCACAAGGATCTTCTTGAAGAGGTGAAGTCTTTGTTGGCCCTGAGACTTCAGAAACAGCAGGCAAGCTCAATCCAAGCCCTTGGAGAGCACTTCAGGGGATGGCAGAGTTGTTGCAGCAAAGTCAGAGGTCATCAGGGCAACAGCAGGGCAGCAGTCCTTCTCAGCAAAGTAGTCCAGATGAGTCCTTTGGGCAGCCAGGCAGCTCCTCTGACAGGGTGTAGGTGTAGGCCCAGAAGTGATTCCTATCTCCCCCTCAGATCAGGAAAGACCTGGGGTGGTGGCTGGAAAAGGAGCATGCCCTGAAGGGTGTTCCTCTATCCCTCCCCCCTCCCAGGATTATAACAACAGGCACCATTCAGGTTGGGGAGCATGGATGGGGGTACATCAGGTCAGGAGTTCTTGGTTCCAGTTTCAGGGCATGAGGTCTTTGAACTGGATGGAGCTGGAAGCTGTCCTTCTGTCTCTGCTGGCTTTCTATCAATTTCTAAAAGGGGCTGCTGTTCTGATATGGACAGACAGTGTTACGGAGATGGTTTATGTGAACAGGCGGTTGGGACCAGGTCTCTTTTTCTGGCAAAGATTGTAGGCAAGTTGTTTCATTAGGCAGAGTTCCGTCTGTTGGGACTGTCTGCGATTCACATTCAGAGGGTATCCAGTACTCTGGGTGACAGTCTCAGCAGAGCTATTTAACCATCTGTGGATGTTTATCTCTGACAGGAGATGTTTGCAGAGATTACCGCTCAGTAGGTAGTCTCTGTGATAGATCTTTTCACCAATTCTGCCAATGCCAAGGTGCTGATCTTTTGCTAAAGGACAAGGGATTGTCTAGCATGGGAAGTGGATGCTCTGTCTTGCAGGTGGTCTTGTGGTCTTCTTTCCGCCTTCCCTTCCTTTCCCCTGCTTCTCCGGTTCCTTCTCATGGTGCAGAAAGAGAGGACATCAGTTCTTCTGATTGCCCCAGCTTGGCCCTGCTCCTCTTGGTATCCTCTTTTGGTGGAGACGAGGTGGAAGGTGGAATGGATTTTGCCTCTGAATCCTTCTCCCCTATTGTTCCCAGTGTTGCAGGCAGAAGTTCTGTTCAGAATCACATTAGCGGCCTGGAGGTTGAAAGGCTGGGCTTGCTGCATAAGGGGGTTTCGGATAGTTTGACTCCGACACTACAGGCTGCACGTCTATGCTAATAAATATTATTTGCGGCACTGGAGTTCTTTCAGTTAGTGGTGTCAGTGGATCCTACTTCCAGTGACTTGTTTGATGTGATGGTGTTTCTACAGGATGGGGTTTCTTTGGGATTGAAAGATGCCACCCTGAGGCTTCAATGGGCAGCTATTAAAGCTTTCAGAAGTTCTTGGAACAATCTGTCCAATCCATAAGGTTTGGTGGGTCTTTGTTCAAAGGGTTGAGAATGTTTTTCCTTATCCTCATAGGCATTTCCCTTCTTGGGATCTTTCTTTGGTTTTGGAAGCATTGATAGATTTGCTTTTTGAGCCTCTGGATTCTGTTGATCTCAGGATTTTGTCCCTTAAAATGTTCTTTTTGTAGGCTGTTTCTTCAGTTAGGCGTTTGGGTGAGCTGGGGGCCTTAACTTTCAAGCATCCTTTTTGTCGTTTTTTTTAATGATAGAATCATTTTGAGGCCTCTCCTTTCTACAGTATGCATGTCTGGTGAGACAGGACGGCCTTAATATTCAATACTGTAATAAATAGAGGCGAGTAATGCAATGTAATTATTGAGTAAGTAATTGATGCGTCAGAACCCATCAGAGACACTGCTTCAGAAAGATTACACAGATACTGATTGGGTTGTCCTATTACTCTCCTGTGACATGCAGTTAACGAAAGCCAGACTAAAATTCTTCTATTTTAAGATACTACACAATTGGTTCTGGACAACACTTAGACTTTACAAAGGAAGACTTTTAAACCATTCTTTTTGTTGGAGATGTGGCAATCCGGACGCAATGCGATTTGGTACTCATTGTATGTATTCGTCCCAAAGTTCAATCATTGTGGGCGGTAGTCTGGGTGGTACTGACCGCACTGGGTGAAGATGACATTCCCTGGGGGAACATATAGGACTTTTACATGATTTTTTAAACATGCAAGGATTGACAAGGCACAAGGTTAGATGGTTAGCAACTTCTTTGGCTTCTGTCAAGGTGTGTATTCTGCAGCACTGGAGAAATCCCACACTAATTGCTAGCGAAGAATGGTTATTAGAAATGACTATAGGCATGCCACAAAAAAGGGTGATGTAAACCATTAGTGACAAATTAAGCATCTTTAGACAAATACCTAATATGACTTGGGATCCGAGAACCTCTTAGACAAAGGTGTACTAGAAAGTGAAGTAAAGCATCTAAATATGCAAATGAATATGTGATTGTTAGAGATTTAGCAAAATGGTAGCGAAATTCACATTACCCTTCCCACTCCAAACTAAGGGGCATAATTATGAGAGGTTTGCGCTGCTGTTGCGTCACTTTTAGTGACACAGCAGCAGCTCAAACCTCTCAACCATATCTATGTGGCCACACAAAGGTACTTTTCGTGGCTTTGAATGCCCTCATACATATGGAGTAAGGCAAGGCAGAGCAAATCACTGTGTTACCTTGGTCTGCACCAGGAAGGCGTTCCATGTGCATTGCAGTGGGTTTTCCCAACACAACACCAATGGATTGTGCACATCCCCAGACTTACAAGAGCCTTAAACCTGAGGATGCACAAAAACTTTGTGCATCCCCAGGAAAGGCGCAACAAGGAGAAACATCTTTATTTCTCCTAATTATTTCCTCTTTCAATGTGTGCTGCAGAATGCAAAAAGCCTCCCAAGACTGTTTTTTTGCAGGAAGGTTCCCTTTCCTGCTCAAAAACAATCCTGCCTACAACGCAGACACCCTTGCATCTTGGTGTAAGGGTGTCTGCATTGGTACTGAGCTACCAAAACGGCTCCAGGGTAAGGGGAAAGGACAGGAGTGTGCCATATGCCATAGATGCAGTGAATTCCTGCCCTTTCACTTTGACACAGAGCAGCGCAGCAAGGTGACTTGCTGTGCTGCCCTGTGCCAAATCCTGATAAATACGGGCCTAAAGGCCATATTTATGGCCTGGTTTGCATAGTTCTTGCACCACGAAACGTGTTGCAAGAGCAGCAGAAACCTTAAGTGAGATTTGTGAAACCACGCAAGGCCACCGGGTGTGGCCCTGCGTGGCTTTATCAATCTTGAGTAATGTAACGCAACCCAAACCACACACAATTGGTTCATATTCTCTTGCTTTTTCCTTCCCTTCCCTTTTCATTACTTTTGCACATTTGTTATTTAGCGTGCTCGGATGTTTGGTTGACAGTGATATTTAATTAACATGTGACCTTAATTGGCCTTAGTTATATACTATTAGGTACCTATTTTTAAAGGATGAACCATGATTGTACTCTATGAACTCATGAACTCATGAAAGACATGAAAACATTTGAATAAATAAAGGCTGTAAAAAACGAAATTGTTGTTGGAAGATACAATATTTAGCCACTTACAATGCCTGTTGTATGTCGAGATTCAGTTATTAGGTGTCAATAGGCATACTTAACAATGAATACTACAACGTGGCATGAGTTTTCTAAGGAGGACTCAAGGCGACGTGTTGGGCCAAAGGATCGCCAAGTAAGCAGTTGGGAGTTTGACAGTCCCACTGTGAGTGCTGGAGTGCAGGATCTAGGTAGCATATCAATGATATTTGAAGGAGTTTGCTCCTAGTATTTCTTCCGTTCATACCAGTTGGCAAGAAAACATGCCTAGCATGGAAAGTGTCTAGATGTAGCCTGTGGATCTTCTTCACGGAAGCAGCGGGGGCCCATGAACCCAGCAGCTCTGACGCACAGCGACAGAAACCATCTGGCCTGTTTGAGGCAGGGTTGGGGAAAATTGAAGGGAATGGAACCTGTTGAAATGGGGCAACAAACGCACAACACTGAGGTACTGTATTACACCATGCTGGACCACTTCCCATCTCACAACAAATAACATGGAATCTGCTGGTAACGTAAAATAAAAGCATCTCTTTCTGTTTAACTGGAAGTCTTTAAGGCACTGGCTTTTGTAAGAACTCCATGACCAGCTAAGATAGTGTCTGGATATACGATCACTAAATATCTAAACATATGTGACAGTTTAACAAATTATTAAGCACCTCAGAAGTATTGCAACATGCAGTGGTGGTTATATAATGAGGGTATGGGTCACACCGACATGTTAAATGTACATCTGCAAGATGCAACAAACCCTAGGATTTCCACAAACACCAGGACTTAAACAATTACATGATCAGAAGGTGGATGGCAAATATGTCTTTAGTGGATTGGCGCAGGTACAGATGTGGTACAGATGTGAATTTGGTAATAGGTGACCCTGACAGTGGAATTGTTTTTTTTATTATAAATTATTAATTCATGTTTATAAGTGAATTTGTGTGAGGGATTGTAAGAGCACCTCTAAAGGTGTTTAATTATTTGCACTTTCTTTTGGCAGCCCCTAGCTCAGTGGTGTACCAAAGAGCCAAAGGGGATGACCGAATCAAGGTTTTAGAGGGCGTTATATCCAATGCATTGCGAATCCACTTGTTGAAAAGGGCTACGTTGGTGTTAAAATATAACACAGGGTCGTTAAAAAGAGAGATATAAAAAAAAAAACATGGTTGGTGAGAGTAACAGGTAAATGGAGGTTGGCCATATTTAGCAGAGGGAGGTTAAAGAATATTGAAGCGGATAGCTCGGTGAGTGGAACACAACACCTTCTCAGGTAACAAAAAATGATCCAGGTGTTGATGGGAAAAGAGGAGGTCGATTATGTAACATTCCATGCAGGTGAGTCTGGTGATGAATTAGGTAAGGTGAGTATGGAGAAAGTACTCAAGAGATGTTGGGCAGATACATTGAACGTGTAATCCATTTGGATATTAAAATTATCAAGGGCAATGAGATTATTGGTTTTGAGCTGGATGGCAGCAATAGTATCAAACTCAGCTATAGTATCTGTGTGCAATGACCATCTTTTGTGTGGGACTCTCCCAGATGTTTGCCTTTACTACCCTATTGTTGTTGAACCAATTTTTGTTGCCATTAGAACTCTGCTCAATTTACTCCTAAACGTTAGTAAAGTGTTTGTGCTCTCCCTTCCAAACATTGTAAAATTAGTATACACCTTTAATTAACTGCTTATTTAATGCTCGTTGGACTACATAGAGATCATGGTACCAATTAAGACTTGAACTTAGTACCCTAGCTGTCAAGGCGTGCTTAATCATGTAATTAGCACTCTAAACTAATCCACTGGACTGAATTGATGATTTGCAGACAAACTCCCAGGGTGGACATAGCATCCCTGTAAGCGTTGGAAGCAAATGCAAGACCATTATCTGAATAAAATGAATAAACTGCTCCCATCTCTACCAGACACTGCAAATCCTTTAAGACTGCTCGAGCACTTGCATTTCTCTGTGGCCACACACATAAGAATCGAAAACATGGATCAATTGCTACCAATATGTACTTATACTGGTTAACAGAATGTATTGGCCCAACATGGCCAAAATAAATCGCACTGAACAGGATGTTGGAGACTGTGAAGGGAGTTGCTGAGGGTCTTCTAACAGTAGAAGGTATGATCTGTTGACAAATATTGCATGGTCTAACATCTCCAGTTTGATTATATAAACAGGGCCACCATTAGCATTGCTGTAACATTGCTACAGTTGCATTAATGCCAGCATGGGTAGGTGCCAACCCCTCATGGGCTTCCCTGATTAAGTTTAATCTAGACAGCTTATTAGAAATGATCCTGTCTCCCACTCCTGGTATAGTAACCACAGGAGTCTTATCTGAACTAAGAGTGTAAGAATAGTTATGAGGAATACCCGCTAGAGGCTTTCCACCCTTTGTGGTTTTCTGAATTGCTGTTAATATATATGTGTTGATCTCTGTCTGAGATCTGGTTATGACTGCTACTCTGACAGTCGGTATTGCATTCCTGGCAGCTAAGTTGGCTGCAAGGCTCCCTTTGGCGTGAAACCCATCATCACAAGCCCGAACTGAGCGTCACATGTACAATGGAAGCTCCTATTTTAAGACATCTACCTTTCCTCAGAGCTGTTTATTCTTAATAGATGTCTCTTTTGAATCTTTGAATCCATTTGGGTGTCAATGTTTCAAATACACATTGTAGCTTTGCACTCAGAAGGATGAATCGGACACTAATAGAATGGGAACTGATGGGTCAACCTTCGGTAATACAAGTACCAGGGCATGAATCTATGCATGATGTGCAGTGCTATCACCCAAGATTTTAGTATGGGTGTGCTGTGGATGGAATTCACCATCTTTCACTACACCCTGCACTACCGTGCAGGCTATGAAGTAACTATATACTGCCCGTTGAGCACGGCTGTCTATAAAGAACACACTCTGGTATGGCTCTACAGGTAAGGCTTTTGGAGTTGGAATGATATTCTGTTCATACTGGAGAAAAGCTTTTGTACGAAGTGTAGGATCATATTAAAACATCTGCTGCAATGATGAACGAGGCCCACTGCACCCATCTCGGGTATAGGGCGCAAGCATTTGAAATTTTTGACTTAGTGGCTGCCTCCAGTGCTGGTATGGGAGAAACCACACTTATGAGTTTTTTAGGGGCTAACAGGTGCTCTTTAAAGATAGCTGTCTGCACAGCTGCAAGAACTTTTTCAATGGAAGCAACATGTGCTTCAGGTGGAGAATACAGTGTGCCTTGCATGCTACAGGTACCATCTGTCCCTCATCGTAAGCCACATAAGTATAACCTGACTGGCTTGGTATGACTCTGGTTTTACTATACCTAGTTTGTAAATATTTTTTCTATGGGATGTCTGCTTGCTGAACTCGCAAGATAGCAGTGTGTTCATTTGTCCACTGTTTCGCTGAAAACATGGGAGGAAATCAAGTCATATAAGGGCTTCACTTGCCCAGAATAGTGCAGCAACTAAGTTCTTCCAACGATAAGGAATCTCAAAAGGTATTGTAACTTCTTCAGTGTGTCAGGAGGCTGCATAGTAGCACACTTCTGAAAGAAACCAGAAGGCAAACTCTGGCCCTCATTGAAAAACTTATATCCGAGAAAGGTCACTTTCAAGTAGGCAAAATAATTTAATCTTGTAATCATGTTATATTAATATTGCTACAGTCCTGCCCACCCTAGTTAGGCATATGTCTAAATTATCATCATGAGATTGATACCATTTATGTAGGATAATACTTCTGGTTTAAAGCTCTCTATGATACGTGCTGAGAAGAAGCCAGGGTCGTTCTGATACCCCATAGGCAAGCATCTAAACGAGAACTGCACCCCATTGAAACTAAATGTGGTTAGCGACTCATTTCCAGGAGCTATGTTCTGATTAAAAAAACATTAGAGATGTCGAAAGTTGTTTTGAATGTTTTACATACCAGGTTTGTTATTACACCCGAGCTATTCACATTGTGAATCACATGTGTGAACTTATGTGTTTTTAAATTCCTATAGTCTAAAACTATCCAGTACAATCCGTTTGGTTTTAAGACGGGAGAAAGGGGACTGTTCATTGGTGAAAGATAAAGCACTATTATGCCCTGATATTGCAATTGATCTGATATTGCTGTTGTACACTGCTTTGCTTCTAGCTTTTAAGGGTATTGAGCCGGTGCACATTGCATAAGGGAATAAAATGTGGAATAGAGTGTTGACCCCTCCAAACTTGATTTATGGCTTAACAACCCAGTCACCTGTGTAAGTTTCCCTATCTTCAGGTAGTGTAGGAGAAAAAACTATCCTAATTACTGCCTCACCCACCAGGGTGCTTCCCTAATAATAACTGGAGGCCAGTCCTCTTCAGCTCTTCAGAAGACTTCTTTAAAGATGTGTGGTATATCCCTTTCACTCTGGATGAGCCCTATCAGAAGGACATAAATGCTTATCTGGAGTCTCAACCCATATGAACACATCAGTTGGACTCGCCACCCGAAACTTCTTGAGGGTCTGATACAATATTGTGACTTCTGCTTCTCTTTCTAGAAGTGCGCACGCCCAAGTCCTGTTTTGTAGGAGTATCTGTAGCTGTATGGGCATGTTTCTTAGAATGTTCGGCTACTTTCATTTTCTTAATTGGAGTCCTAGGCCCAGATTCTGAAACCTGATAGGCAATGCAGCGCAGCACCAAAAGTTGCAGGGAGGGAGCAAGAGAGCGTCATATTCACATTGAAATGGCACTCCCCTCTCCCTAGGGCCGATGCTGATTTAAGCGGCCGAGCACCACACACACACCTTAGCGTCATAGTGCTAGGGTGTGTGCGTGATTCTAGCATAGGTTTTGTGCTAGAAGGGTACCCTTCCTGTACAAAATACTATGCCTAGACAATAGAAAATACTTTTCCTACTTTGTATGTGTGCTGTACAGTGCAGCACACATGCAAAGTTGGAAAAGCACAGAGAAACGAAAACACTTCCACATTATGCAACTGCTTTTCAGTGGCGTTAATGTTTGGCACTAAACCCTTTCTACTGATGTTTGAGAGTAGAGTCTATCATCGAAAACCATGGGTGGTAGCACGGGTATGCCCATGTACAACCCATTTAATGCCCCATTGACTTAAAGTAATGGAAAGGAGTGCTGCTTTGTGTTACTTTTCTATATAAACCAATGCAATACCAATTTGTGTTGGTTTGTGAATTGCAAAAAAGGTTTCACAACGGTTCAGTGTTACAAAAGTAACACTAACCCAACACTAAACCTTTGAGAATCTGGGCCCTAAAGTCCAATCCCTTCTCTCCCTTCTTTACACTGACTTCAGTCTCTGGTCCTGTTTCACCTTCAGTGCTAAACTCTTATTTTCTTCTGTACTCGGATTGACTCCCTCCCTCCCTCTGCACGTTTACCAACAGAGTCCTAAAAAGTTCATAAAGAGTTGCTATCAGGATACAGATACGTTACTTTTTAAAATCTTATCACTGTCCCTTATATTATAACCACACCTACTGGATTCCCGAAATATGAGAGTTCCAGTCCATCTTTGCTCTTTCTCCCTCTGTCTCTTCCTTCCTTCTGTTGTAGATTTCTCCTTAATGGAACCTTCAATATCAATTTTAGGTTTCAAATATGCCATAATGGCCCGTGTACCCATCGTATCACAACCCACAGAGTCCGCAATTATTCTGTTCACGTTCTTGAAATGGAACTGTTTCAAGTTTCTGACATGTAGCCAGAAGCAAAGTTTCTCCCTTTATATTGTTCGGGATGATTGAGGAAACTGTAGAGAAGTTCCCCATCAACTTCATACGTAATTCCAGAGGTGGTGCGGGTTTTATTCTTGTTTCCGTACCTCAGGAAGAACTGCCAATGTAGGTGCTCCATGTGTGTTTGTATAGATACATGCAAATATGTTTCCCCAGATTTTACATTCCTCTTCAGGTAGCACCATCCCAAGAGGAAGACACGTAGTCAATATTTTATATTTGTCTTGGGGTGCTGTGTGTGGATAGATTGCTTACAACTGGTTAGTCATTCGAGCAATCCAGAAGGCAATCACAATCAGACTTTAAGGGCATCTTTCCCATGATAGCATTTATTGTTTGGGACCTAAGTGACCACTAGAGCTGGTCTAGAATTAATGGTACGCAGTAAAAACTGAATAAGCTTCCTGTATAAGGAATGTACAAATCAAGATCCCTAGAACATCAACGAGTGCTAATGCCGCAGGACGAGGCCGGGGTGTGTATCTAGCTAGTACTAGCCACGTAGCCCCTTCATTACGGAGTGGTCCTAATCAGACATTCCTCTGTGTGTGTGCGGGGTGGGGGGTTACTCTCTAGCAAACAAGTTTTGGCAATCTTGTTAAGTTAACGGGATTTCCAGATCCTGGTATGCCCTATAGTGTGCAGACAATGCTGCAGGTTTATAAGGCTGAAACTGGCAGTGTCTATAACCTCAAACTCCACCCAAAAGTAAAACATCTCTAAGGCACAAACCATGGGAGCAGGCAACTATTACAAACTTAACTGCCCTCCTTTCCCCTCCAATTTGTGACACCTCTGGTCTTGAGATGTTGAGTAACTGCTGCCCGGTAATTTAATCCTATCACAATCGGAGCCACCATTTCAACCAAATTAATTCAAGTGCATTGGATCTAAAAGAAATGGGAAACCCACAGATGGAAAATAACATTTTAAATGTCTATCTTGACAGACTTATGGCAATAGGTAATCCCTGTAGGAGGTATCCATGAGTACTATGAATGTCTACATAATGGTGCAGTGATGTAAACTAAGCCTCTGGGTTAGCTCAACAAGGTTTGCCTTCACACCTATGGGTGTCACTAGTAAACTTAGCTCCATGTACCAGCAACAGATTGTGAAGAACCAGGCTGCTGTAGCCCCTCATAACCCTGTTCAATGCCTAGATGAAATGGAGTCTGTGTTTTTATGGTACTAACAGTACCTACACAGGGATCCAGGAAGTCAGTATAATTTGAAAAATCCAATTTTACTCTGTACAATATCACACACACAGCAACTGTACTAAGAATAAGTCACTTTATGCTTAAAAGTGTTTATTTCAAAACCCTCTTCCTGTTGCTCAGCACATCTAAAATAACCGCACAAAATATTATTAAAGCAGCCTTCTCTGAGTTAGCAGCCTGTTGTTCTCAACATTGTCCTCCCACACAGGTCAGTTAAGGCTATACCCGTCCCCTCACACTCCGGTTCGTGGTAATCCAGACTTTCCCCTAGGTATACTAGACGTGAGGTTCCACGAATGGAGTAGGGTTGTGGACCTAACCTTTCCGGGTCTATATGTAGACTTGGTTCCCAAGACCAGAGACCAGCATGTGACTGACTTCTCATTATATCTCACAGACTTGTATAGAGTGACACAGCTGACACATTGACCCACCACCCTGGGGGGGGGGGGGGGGGGGGGGCAAAGGAGACACATTTACTAGAAGATATTCTGAGCGGTGGGGACAAGGGAAAGCAAATTCATGTTTCTATAGAGCATTAAACACCCCCCTAGATGTTGGTAAGATTGGATATATCATATAGTGGTCTCATGCATTGCACCAATTTGTAAATATGGTGCGAGGGAATGGCCTATTTAGCACTGCCTTATCCGAAAAAAAATAAGCTAAGGTGACACTAAGAGGGGCTAGGGGCTTGTAAATCTGTTCCTAACTCTCTAACATGTCAGCTTACAGTACAGGTTAGGTAACTGTGTGTGTTTCTGTCCAATGTTTTCTAAAAAATGTGGTAATTCCTATTAGAGCTTCACTCACTCAGCCTAATGTGGCAAGTAAGCTCAAACAAAGTTAAGAAATCCCATCAGGACTTGTAACTTTTTCAATGTGTTTGGAGGTTGTAAAGTAGCACACCTGTATAGGGGGTCAGGTTCCAATCCTTTACCTCACTGCATAAATCATATCTGAAGAAAAACACATTTAAAGATACAATTTTCAATCAATCAGTCAATCTCCATGATTTGTTTTTTTACTCACTTATAAGGGCTTACAGGCAGCCCTCTTCATTCATCAGCTTGTTGTTATGTAATTTACGTTTTTCCTTCCACCATCTACAGCATGCAGCATGGAGCAGTATGTTAGTCACCCATTTCAGTCACTGGGTAAGTTCACGGTCAGTGACAACATTTTGCTTTTCTCAAGGAGCACATCCTAACACAGAGAAGTTCCCATTACTTGAATACTATTACAATGTGTGGTTCTAAGAATAAAAAATTGCTTTTAATCAGTGATTTGTGTTTTATTTTGTCAAGGCTTCCCTTAACAATATAATTTAAAGCAATAATGACAAAATAGACATAGACAAAAACGCAAAGCTGACAGCTAATGGCTGACCCACTGGCTTTGCTAACAGGGCGGGGGAGGCGTAAGGGAAACCGCAGCTTGTGCGACGAATTATGGCACTACACTATTCAGAGACAGAAAAATGTCTCTAAGCAGTGTAGCGCCATTTTCTGGCGCACAACCCCCATGGACATGGCTCCTGTCTCTAAGACAGGAGCCATGCCCACCAACTCAAAGGCCATGCCCATGGGACAAATGTCCGCTGGGCATGGCCATTGGGGCCAGTGTGATGCACGGGGCCCCAAGTTAGGACCCCTAAGAGGGAATTTAAAAAAAATAATAATAATACTTACCGGGACTTATCTGGGGTGGGTCCTCCATCCTGTGGTAACCCTTTGGTGAGGTGGGGGTGGGTGGGGGTGTCCCTGGGGCCAGCGAAGGGCACCTGTGGGCACTTTCCATAGTCTCTGACCATGGAAATATGCCAACAGGTCCACTTACGCCTGTCCATACCCAGGAGTTAAATAATGGTGCTAAACAAGCTTAGCGCCATTATTTAAGGCCCCCATTCACCCATGCTGAATTTTAGCACGGGGCTAAATATGGCGCAAAGGCCATATCGTCCTTTTCTGGACGGGAACGCCTACCTTGCATCTCATTGACTTAAGGTAGGTTTTCACATCCAGAAAATGACATTAACTCCATAACTTAGGGCCAGATGTATCAAAGGGTTTTACCCATTCTGTGTCAATGGGAAAATGCTTTGGTACATATGGCCCTTTGGCGCTAGACGTGTCTAGCGCCAAAGTATAAATATGGCGTTAGGTTTGCGCTGAATTCGCGTAAAAAAAAAATGCTAATTCAGCGCAAACCGAGTATAAATATGGCCTTGGTCTCCAGTGTTGTTCTCTTGGGTGAAATAATATTTTTAGGGTTATCTAAATATCATAAATGAAAATGTCTAACATGCATTTTTAGGAGTATTCTCCTTTGGTTAAAAACATTGCTTAATTTGAGCTGGTGGGTATAATGAGGGCACAATGATCTTTGGTGAGGGACACTTAATTTTCATCAGATTTTATCCAGAGCAAGAGAGAGAAAAACATATAATGAAGAAAAAGAACGAAGATGGAAAACCAATCCAAAGAGAGTAAGCAGGGATGAAAACAAATCTGAAAGAGTGGAATAAAGGGACATGAAGTGCCTTATAGTGGATTAAATAGGAGTGAGATGGAATTAAGACTATGCAGCTTTACTACTGAGCATGTCAACATTCAACAGAGCAAAGCTTTGAGCTATGACACTTAGGCCCAGATTTACTAATGCTTTGCGTTGGGTTTGCACGAGTTGGGGTGGGATTTAATATCCAATGTAAACCAAGATTTTTATTGGAAAGTTCTCCAAAGTCACACAAAGTTGTGCTATGCGCTACGTTGCGTCCACAGAATGTTTTGTGGGTGGTACATGGGCAATCGAATGTAACCACCCATGGATTTTGACACAAATCCCTATGTACTATCATTTGCAGACAGGGATTTTTGTCAAAACCTTACACCTCCCTGAGGAAGGCATAATGAGGAGAAATGCATTAATTTCTTCTTATTTTTCCAACTTTGCATGTTTGTTGCATTTTTCAGCACATACCCAAAGCAGGAAATGTCTTCAAGGATAGTTTTTCTACTGGAATAATATAGAACCTGTGTTCTAGGGAACGTACATACCCTTCCATCATTAGTCAAGGGTGTGTGCGCTACTACATAGCAGTCAAAAGTGCGTCAATAGAGGGGTGCATTTTTTCTGTCTCCTTTTGCAAGACAGCACAATAACCTTTTTTTCTGCACTGTCTTGCTACAAATATTAGTAAATCTGGGCTTTATTCTTTAACAAATTAAGCACTATTTACAGGATTTCTTAGTATTCGTTTCCCATCTTGCAGGTTGTTTCTCAGGTCATAGGGCTACACGGTTCCCCAGGCCAACGCAGTTCAGTCTTTATCCTATCCCTACCTGTTCCTCACATGCTTTTATTATTTACACTTTATGATTCTCTTTCTTTCACTTGCTTTCTTTTTCATGGACTCATTGAGGTTTCAAACGTAATGTAACTTAACAAGGAAAATGTGCAGTACCTCGATTATCACACATATTTTCCATTTTCAAGAGTTTAATCTAGAATAGAAATACAGATATAGGTAATGCAGTTTCACAAAATCTGTAAAGCAGTAAAACTGCATCAATTGAAAATAGCTGATGGTACTAGGGTGGCAAAGCATACTATAGAGTTGTTACCAAACACTCACATTACTTATGTTCGGTAAGAATTATCTGGTAGAAACTCTATCTAGATGCATATTACTTACCTTAGAATAATCCTCAGGTGACGAGTTGGAGCTGGAAACTTTTCGAGCAGTACCTCTACATGTCACTAGGTGATGCAGAACAACTCCACATTGAATGTGTCGGCATAGTCTCAGCTCAGTGCCTATATAGGCGCCACAACAGCACGCTGACATCAGTTACTTTTTGCAAGGTTTCCATGCCAAAAGCACGGAGACATGAAGGTTGCTGAAGTACCAATGTTCAGAGATTGAAGACCTCATAAGGGTCACCCTTAAAATAGAAATCCAGTTGTAGAGTTTGGAGAATGGGATGGTCGGTACGAATTTGCAGCTAAATAGAGTCTCTACCCGATAAGGGGCTTCCGAAGGTAAGTAATTTGTTCATCTAATAGGGACGTCCATATGCAGATTCCTTAACATAGGATAGATACCCAAGCAATTCCTCTCTGGAAGTGGGTATGTGAATCAACAGATTTAGACTAGGAAGTTCTGGAGGACCAAACTGGCAAAAGTGCCCGTCAAGACCGACCTAGCTGTGCAGGCAATAGTGTTTGGTAAATGTCTGGAGAGACGCCCACATTACAGCCTGACAAATGTGCAAGACAGGAACTCCGCAAGCTAATACAGAGGATGCAGTGATGACTCTGGTGGAACGAGCACGCAAGGCCTCAGGGGATTTCTTCTTGGCCAGTGTGCAGCAGATTCTAATGTAGAGCACTATCCAGCATGAGATAGTTCATTTCTGCAAGGCCTTCCCTTTCCTTGCCCCAACAAACCCAATGAAAAGTTGATCATCCACCCGGGACCCTCTGGGACCATCAATGTAGAACAGCAATACTCTTTTTGGGTCGGGTCAGTGGAGTCTCTCCTCTTTGGTAGGGTGAGGTGGAGCAAAGAAGGGAGACAAGTTGATGGTGTGGCCCACAGTAAAAGGTGTTACCACTTTTGGGAGGAAAGAGGCACATGTTCTCTGTACCAGTTTGTCTGGTAGAATATATGTGTAAGGAGGGTGCACAGAAAGTGCTTGCAGCTTACTTACCCTCCTGGCTGATGTAATGTCAGTGAAAAACAGAGAGGGCAATCGTGCTCGTAGGGCACACACATAAGGAAGATTCAAACTAGGTACATGTCACTCTGGGGCATGATGAAGGGTTTTAGAGGGAACAAATGCTGTAGTACCTTGAGGAAGCAAGTCACAATAGTGACTTAAACAAGGAGAGATGATCCAGCAACCATAAGAATGCAGATGTTGCAGAAAGGTACACTTTAACAGTGCCCAGAGTAAAGCATTGCTGGGCCAATGAGAGAACAAACAACAAAACTTAAGGTAACGGTGCAGAAGGGGGTCAACCTGTTTGGATCCACACCAAGGGCCAGATGTAGGAAAATTCGGCATTGCAACTCGCAAATTGCAAGTCTGAGTGACTTGCAATTTGCGAGTCGCAATGCCGGATGCAGGATGGTGTCCCTGACACCATCTGCAAGTCGCAAGGGGGTCGCAAAGGCCCACCTCATTAATATTAATCAGGTGGGTCGCAATTTGCAACCCCCTTGCGAGTCGCAGCACTCACAGGGATGGTGGCCTGCTGGAGACAGCAGACCTCCATGTCTGTAACTGCTTTTAAATAAAGCAGGTTTTTTTTCTGTAATGCAGCCCGTTTTCCTTAAAGGAAAACGAGATGCATTACAAAAATTTAAAAATGAAACGTGTCAGTTTCATTTTTTCAGAGCACCACTGCCTGCTCTGAAAAAATGTTTTCAAGGCCATTCACAAAGGGGAAGGGGGTTCCATGGGGACCCCTTCCCTTTTGCGAATGGGTTACCACCAGTGTGACACTGGTGGTAACTGTGATTGCTTTGCGACCTTATGCTCAGGAGTTCTGGATACCATATGCTCTGTGCCTCATCCAGGACCACAATAATAACTTGGGCCGGGTCATTCCTGATCTTCTTGAGAATTCTGGGCAAGAGAGGTATTTGAGGAGAGGTGTACAGGAGACCTGAGCTGTACTTGAGCCGAAAAGTGTCTCCAAGCAAGAGTCACCCTAGAAACTCCAGCATGCATAAGTGCTGACATTGTGCATTCTCTGCGGTGGCGAATAGATCTACCCAAGTTTCTCCCCAGTCTCTGAAGAGACCTAGGACCACCTCCAGATGGAGCTGCCATTCATGACCCGGTAGGAATCGACAGCTGAGTTTGTGCGCTCTAGTCTTTAGAGAGCCTACCACATGTTGAACCACCAGGGAAAAGCCCTGACATTCTAGCCATGTCCAGAGATGCAGGGCCTCTTGAGACAGGATCCATGACCCCACCCCACCCTGCTTGTTGCAATACCAAATGGAGGTGGTGGTGTCTGTGAACACCTGTAATAGCCTCCCCTTGATGGAAGGGAGAAAGGCTCTCAATTCCAGTCTGATCACCCTCCACTCCAGCAAGTTGATGTGAAGCTGGGACTCCGCTAGAGACCTGAGTACTCTGATCGCCACCTCTCCAAATGGCCACCCCAGACCAGAAGTGATGCATCTGTCACTAAAGACAGCCCTGTTTGGGGAAGGGAGAGGGGTCTGCTGACTCAATCGCAGGTCACAAGCCACCACTGCAAGTCTTTTGCAGTTCCCTCCCATATCTGGACCAGATCAGAGATTCCTCTGATGTTGCGCCCACTGTCCCACTGCAGAGCCTGCATATGCCATCAGGCATGCATTACCAACAGGATGCAAGAGGTCATTAGATCCATCAGGCTCACAAAAATACAGGCTAGAGGCTTAAACATTGGAATATCTGGACTCACCATTCCAGAGGAGAGTCTCAAAACTGTACTATATACCGAACAGCTCCGATGAAAGGTAGTATCTGAGAGGGAGTAAGAAATGACATTGGCACATTTATAGTGAATCCCTGCAAACGCAAGAGGTCTGCCATTGTCTGAAGGTGGGAGATGGTGGCCTGGGTCTAAAATATGGTGGAGGTCTCTGTCCTTGTTAGAGAGCACAAAACAGCAGGAATAGCAACCAGGACCTACTTCTGATGCCAGCACTCTCTCAATAGCTTCTTTGGCCAAAATAGCACATACTTCTTGACGAAGCAGGGAGAGGTGGCCCTCCAGTGTTTTGGACTGCCAATGGAGCAGGTGATGTCAGATACTTTCAGAAACTGGGAGATTGTGATGGTATGAGGACAAACTACAGTGGTTTGGAGGCTGCACCTGCCGGAGTGGGGGGTGTTGGACTGGGTCACTCTCCTGCTGATTGTACCACAATGTTTGTGGGACCCGCATCTGCAGCCACAAAAGGCCTGGTGAGTCTGGGGAGGAATGGACGCGGTCAGTGCCACCAACCATAAGCCACAGAAGGGGCAACAGCCAGAATGAGGATGGTGTGGGGGCATGGAGAGACCCAAGGACCTTGCAGTGACTTGGCTGTCTTTAAAGTGTAGCAGTGATGAATCTGTCTTGTCTCCAAAAATGACATTGCTATCGAAGGGCATGTCTATAACAGATGCCTGCACATTCCCCGAAAAGTCAGTCGATCTAAACCAGGTGTGGCATCTGAGTGCCACTGACAATGCCATCACTCTGCTTAGTGAGCCAGTCATATCCAGTCCGCAGCAAATGGTGAACTTTGCGTGTCTCTGACATCTGCAATATCCTATGACAATATAACAGGGCCTCCCCTAATACCACGGGTAGCACCTTTGCATCCGAATCCCAAACCATGTGAGTGTATCAGCCCAAAAGGCATGCAGTGCAATCACCTCAGTGCAAGGCTGACAGAAGAGAACATCCTCTTGCCAAAGGTGTCCAGCCTTTCGGACTTGTTATCCAGTGGTGTGGTAGGGAATGCACCAGGGTTGACTTTGAATTTGGAGGCCTGGATGACCAGGCTATCCAGGGTGGGGTGCTGGGTGAGGAAATCTGGCTCCCCAGAAGTGTGGTGATGGTGGCGGGCAATTGTCCTATGGACAGGCACTCCTGCACAGGGTTTGGCTCAGGCCCTGAGCAGCACATCAGTGAGGGCTACATTAGGGACTCTTACAGGATTGAAGCACCTCTGTTGAGACATTTGCCTTGATTGCCACCGAGGGTAACTGAAGATCCAATACCTCACCTGCCCTCCTCACCACTATAGTGAAAGAACCACTTTCCTCCATTGCCACACTAGGAGGAGAGACCAGCGAAGTGTATAGTGAGGCATTCAGACCACAGATATTTGCCAGATCCTCATACCAATTGTCATTGGTCTCCACAAGGGTGTTTTAGTTATAAGGATGCTCAGATTCCTCCCCAATTATACTCTTCTCCAGGTCTGTCAAAAAAGGAGGCACTGACTCCAACTCATAAGGTTGAGCTCTGTCTGGCGCCAGATTGAAAATCGGGCAACGCCGGTCTAGCTCCGTATTGGAGTCGGGTCTGATGATGGGGTTGGCGCTGCCATGGGGTGTCATTGGCACCGAGAATGACATTGCTAGTAAGAGCTCAGGGAAAGGCTGCAGTCTTGTGTTTTGAGTGGTTCTGGATCCAATACCAGATCCAGGGGTCCGACTGGCGCCGAAGGAAGACCCTCTGGTGGAAATCCAGTAGCAGCACCCATGGGGCCCAAAGGCGCTCCAGAGGGGTCGGCCCCCCAAAATTGAGGTGCATGGCCTCACAATACTCACAAAGTTGGGTGGGGATCGCTATGGCTCCAGATAACTTAGGGAGTTCAAAGCAGACCCAGAGGCAGCCTCAATGTGTAAACAGGGCCTACAGTGACATCAGTCCTGCGCCTCACATGAAGATTTGGGCCAGTACAGTGAAGTCGAAGAGCGCTTTGACTTCTTTGATTTCTTAGACTTTTTGTGGGACTTACCCCAAGGCTTTGAGAGAGATGATGAGCACCTGAAATTCTCGCGACCGGTACCTGGAGCATCATGGAGTCAACCACCATCAGACAACTAGTATCTTCAAAGAGCACTCCCTCAGCGCCATGGGCTTCATGACACAACAATTCGTCTCCACACACCACAGGCAAACCAAATGGGGGTAGGAAACAGACATCTGTGTGTGACAGAAACCACAGGGCTTAAAACCCACTGGTTTCTTGGAGGACCTCCCTACACACTGGGAGACAAGTCTCGAAAAAACAATCTCAACAAAATGTCGGAAAAAGTCAGTCAAAACATGATTAGAGGTAGCTCTCTCCAGATCGGTGCTGACTAGCGTGGAAAGCAAAGAACTAATGTGAGCGCGCTAGGGTGGTGTCTACATAGGCACAGCGCACGTCACTTACAGCACACCAATGACAGCAAAGTGAGCCGAACGACGACACTGACCAGGGCACAAAGATAGTATTTGAAAAATTTCAGGATTCAGTCTGACACCTGGGGGTAATTCTAAGGTAAGCAATCTACAGGCAGAAGTACCTATCGGATATTAGTATTGTTTCTTACCTTCTGAAACTTAAATATTGGATAGCAGCATGAGGGAACAATAAGCACATCTGACTTTTACTCCTAACTTTAAAACCCACATCTAAATGTGCCACAGAGTGTTCTTGGGTTTCTTGCTTTCGCTTACATTTGTTTTATCCTTGATGGAACTCACTTCTTTTCTCGATTTTTCATTCCTTCTTGCCAAGTATCCCATCCTGTCTCCGTGTCTCTTGCGCTTTCTTCTATCTAGTTGCCCGCGCTTTCTGCCTTTTCTTATCTTCATCTCTTTCAACGCCTTATTCTCTTGCTCCCTCCCTCTTTTATCTCGATCCCATCGCCTGTTTCCTGTTTTCGTCGGTTGCAGTTATTGACTTGGAGACGAGGATCTGAGTAGTTTCAGCCTCAAACTCACTTTCTTGCTTTTCTCTCTTTCCGGGTCCCTTACTGCCCGGACAATTCCTTCGAGGCGTTCACACTTTATTCTGTTCGATGCAGACTTTTGATTCACCAGTTTAAACTGTGCTCACATATGGATAATTATTCTTTAATGTGGTTATGTTTTTTATAGTGTGCTCTTTCTTTCTGATTGGTCTGAATGGGATACAGTGAACTTTTGTTTGCAATGCACTTGGTTGCATACATCACAGATGCCATATTTAGACCCGGTGATGCCGTTACTTGGCAGAGCTGGGTTAGTTGACCTCCCATGGGTGGCTGAATAATTGTTTACAACAGAAGCCGCTGCCCTCCCTCAGCCTGAGTTTTTACAAGCAACACTTGATGGAAGGATTGTGGGCTTGCTCTTACCCAAGACAAACACAGCACTGTGGCCTTAACAAGAAAGCCAGTGTGCCTTTTCAAATGCACACTTTCCAGCTAAAAGCCTCTGCTTAGAAAGGCTTCCTTCAAATCTGGGACTATGGCAAATCCGTCCATTGTATATGGCCCTGAGGCCTGAAAAGTGAGGCTTATAGAAAATTTAGTTTCAAACCGCTTGTAGGGAAGAATACTGCTGGACTAAACAATCGATCAACACTTACACTCTGTGATTTAACTTGTATCCTGTATCACCAGCCCTAACTATGTTTAAAAACTACTAGTCCCTAAAAAAACAATTGATTACATTTGTATCTTCTCAAATGAAATTGGAAGTAAATGGATAATAAGATAAACTATTTAACGGGGAGGGAAATGCAAATAGATACAGTCATTTTCCGTGCCGGTGTCGTTTACATGTCTTTAGTTGTTCCACAAAAATATAATATTCAAAGGAAAATATAGTAGAAAAACTAGTTTCACAACGCAATTTGCGCAATTAAACAACGAAGTCAAATGGAACATTAAGAGGACTTTTAGAGAGGATCAAGTTGGAGTTTCGCTTGCATATAGCCCTACATATGGGGACAGTATGAAATGGGCCAATATGTTGCACCCTTTGCTTATTAGCTGCCAATGCACGAAAATCATTTCATGACGTCACCAGTACAGCTCCAACATGACAATTCAAAGTTTTCCCCCACTAAACACTTCAAAAAAGAAATGCTTACATGTGAATGGCCTCTCTCAAGCATTCCAAGCTAACCCATTACACATCTTCATCAGCCATGGCCTAGGGGCTGAGGGGCCACACACCCTCACCTTTTGCCCATCAAGAAGCATGTCTGTGAGGCTGAGCAAAGGTCAGCCTTGCAAACACTCTACAGTTTTAGGTCAGGCAGCCAGGTGCAGTAATGCGCAGGCTCCAGGTGTCTGAGCTTAACTTTACTGGGCTGAGGATGTCAGCTCCTGTGGGCATGACCTCCTCAGCTCAGCAAAGGTCCTAGTGTGGAGGGGCAGCATCACTGATTACTTCGGCCCGGGCACTTCAGATTTGAGCCCTAAAGTGCCCAGGGCCAGTGTCAATCATGACACCTCCTCCCAGAGTGGGGTGGGGTCAGCAACTCTCACTGATCACATCCCACTATGTGACGAGTAGGGGAACCTCTGAGGCAAAGCTGCTGGTAGATGTGATTTTCTACGGTGAGTCTGTAACAGCATGTATTAGGGCATGTGTCTTGCTTGTGAGATACTGTTGTTAACAAAAAAAAGGCTTTGAGCCTACCCGTTGATTACTATTTATTGGTTTTCATGGCACTCTTCTTTACAGCCTCATCATTGGTCACTGCAGACCTAGCATTATTTCTGTTCCTCTCTGTGGTGCAGGGACCAAGCACTGATTGATTCGACTTAATTAGTGCCCGTCCGCTGCTCCCTACGTGATTGAGGTACTATTTGTTCTTTTTAACTTTTAGAGACATGTAAACAGAAAGTATGTGATTGGCAAAAACGTGCCCAGCAGGAAAAATAAAAGTACAAAAATGTATTTTGTACAGTCAACTTTCTTTCATTTTTCCAAGTCTTCTTTTCCCACATTGCACTCATGTTTTCTTTTGTTTTTCCTTCTGGTTGCTGGTCTCAAAAGATGAGGAATATCTTGTTATAAATATTGCAAAGCAACATTGTTTCTTCCTTATCTGTAATTTCTGAAATGATGCTTTAACACATAATTATGCTTCACACCCGAATCCACCCACTCCAATCTCCCCCACTCCAATCAATCCATGCCAGTCCACCCCACCTCACCCCACACCATTCCAATCCACTCCAAACTAATCCAATCAACCATTCCACCACACTGTAATCCTCCCAACTCACCCCACTCTAATCTGCCCCACTCCAATTCACCACACTCCAGTCCAAAACAATCTGCCTGACTCCAATCCAAAACAATCTGCCCCACTCCAGTAATCGGCACTCCAATCTGCACCACTCCAATCCAAAACAATCTGCCCCACTCCAATCCAAAACAATCTGCCCCACTCCAATCCAAAACAACCTGCCCCACTCAAATTTGCCCCACTCCACTCCAAAACAATCTGCCACACTCAATCCTGCTCCACTCCAATCTAAAACAATCTGCACCACTCCAATCTACCCCACTCCAATCCAAAACAGTCTGCTCCACTCCAATCTGTCCTACTCCAATCCAAAACAATCTGACCCACTCAATCTGCCCCACTCCAATCCAAAACAATCAGCTCCACTCAATCTTCCCCACTCCAACCCAAAACAATCAGTCCCACTCCAATCTGCTCCACACCAATCCAAAACAATCTGCCAGACTCCAATCCAAAACAATCTGCCCAACTCCAATCTACCCCACTCCAATCTGCTCCACTCTAATCTGCCCCACTCCAATCCAAAACAACCTGACCTGCTCCAATCTGCCCAAAGATTCAAAGAAGAACTTCATAAGTGTTACAGGAAAATCTACATGCGCTGGGAAATCCACCTTGTATCATGGACAAAATAATATCACCTGTCAGGTATGCTGGTAGCTACTGACATACAACATTATGAGCAAGAGCGTTATGTATGAATGTATGTATGCACAGGTATTTGTAGAACACACACGTTACTAAAGAGCAACGAAGAACTGATCAAGGGTGGAAGCCTAGAGTTATAATTCAGGATTGATTACCAGGAACATCATATGGATTTCAGGTGCCCTGGCCAAAACGTGTTTTGAAGTCCCCTGTTAGGAACAACTTCGAATCCATGTTCCATTGTCTGCGCTTTCGTGCCCTCTTTGACCAGGTCACTGACAGTGTAAGGCACACCTGTCCAAATTCTAAATGTGTTATTTAAATATTCAGACTTATGATCTAAAAGAAACTGCTTTTTATAGATGTTGCATGGTGTTGACAAACATAAAAGTTTCTGCAAAATGTCAGTGGTAGGCTCCCATCTATCCCCCACATTAAAAATGAATTACAGGAAAACTGTATTTAAAACAATCTGTTAAAGATGTATTCAGTGTGTCCGCAGATCAGAGCTGGCGCTATCAGGGGGTCCCCCGAAAGGCTGGGGCCTTCTGCCAGGGTTCACTTTGCCCATGCCTTAAAACGTCTCTGTGGTTTATGATGAAGCAGGATGCTCATGGGTGTAAATTATAATGTTTTGTGACATTCTTTCTGGCGGATACTCTGTCTACTTACAGCTTCCACATCTTTTGAATCTCAGGCACTAGATTAGATCCAGAAACTTTGCAACTGTACAATAGTTCCAGTGCTGCCAGGTGGTGCCATAGGGCTCCGGATACATCTCCTGTTCTTCTACTAGATGTAACAACATGACCCATATCAGGTGCCACTTTACAAGCTGATATCATTTAGCTTCCATTTTTCCACACCTTGAGAGGTGAAAATAAGAGTGAGGTAATGATGAAGGCATTGTGCACAGTAGCAAAATTAATTTAATATCTTATTAGAATTGAACTGCTAGCCCCTACTCAGAACAGAACAGTGATGTTGGTAGGCTGGTCACCTTTGGAACCAGTACACAGGCTGTATCGGGTCTGAGAAGACAGTCACACCAAAATGTCTTGCAGCATAGATCAGGAAGACTTGAGAGTCAAAGCAGTTATGCCTGGTGTAAGTGTGGACTGAAACATATATTGTAGCCTAGCTGATGTCTAGAATCAGAACACCCTTGGTCAATGGCAAAGAAAAGGCCTTCCTGGCTTCAGCCTCATCGAATAGGCCGGATGCCCTTGTGTGGCTCCTTCACAGCATGTCACAACAGGATACAAAGAAATATGCAGCTGTAAATACTCCTCTTGGACTGCCTTGCACTTGTGACATGCACAGCAAAGGAACAGCTACTAGTCATCTACACAGCATTTCTGGTTCTACTGATGTAGAAGTTCAGGGCCTGCTGTGCATCTAAGAAATGTATCTGCTCCTCCTCCTTAGTTGGATGCGTAAGAGTGAATAAGGACCGCAGGTTTATACCGTGCCACACATTAAATCATTGAACAACATTAGACAGAGAAGAGGCCAGCATCCTATGTACCACCTTATCTCTAAATAAAAAGGTGTACAGAGGGTGGGAAACAAAGGTTCCGCAGTTTGCTCGCCTGCCAAGCAGAGAATTAGGGGGCAATTAATAACCAATCATTAAAAGAGAGTCACAAGGAATTGTAGACGATATATATGCATGCTGGTCAAGATCTGTGGAGGACCTATGAAAATGATGCAAGGCCAAGCTCCTGGTGTGATGAGATAAGGGAAGGAGATTGCTTTCTTAAAGTGGTTGAGGGACCAGCGTGTCTCAGTGACTTGGAGAGCTCTGCTGGTGGGAGCTTAGTCTCCTGGCACGGTCGCCCAAACTAGACAGGTCAAGTAGAGACCAAACAAAACAAGATATACTGGTCCTGGCACAAGGCTAACAACCTTGTCCCAAAAAAGCATTTGATGTGGAAATAGCAGCAAGAACCACTAAATTGACCTGGTACGAGGGACTTCCAGATTCTCTGCTTAAGACATGCATGATAGACAGTAGTGAAAGCTGCAAGGAGGCTACTGATAGGATAACAGAAGTTCTAAGTGAATATGATTCTGGAATGTATGGAATATGTATGACACAGGAAAGCTGGCTCAAGTAACATCTGAGATAAGGCGTTACAACCAACGCATTCTGGGGGGTAAGTGAAAGTAGGGGGACCAGATCTCACAGAATAAGAGGGAGAGACAGTACTGTACTTGGGAAGGCAGAATGACCAACCTCACTAAGGATTAGCCATAATCATGAGAAAAGAGAAAGAGAAATGCCTAATTGAGTGGAAGTCAGTCAACATCAGATTAATTACTGCCAGGTTTAAATGCACACCCACGTTATCCACTGCAATGCTCCAAAAAATGACACTGAGGAAATAGTCAAGGACAAAAAAGATGCAAGCTGCCCTTAAAGTTATGCCAAACCACAGCCTCAAGATTCCAATGGGACAACATGTACCATGACAGAGCCATGGTAAAGGAAGATTGTGAATTAATGAACGCCAATAGAGAAAGACTGATGGAATTTCATGCAACAAATGATCTGATCATAGGAGGGACTCTCTTGCCCCATTGTAATTTTGTCAAACTGACTGTGCTCCCCCAATGGAGAGACAAAAAGCAGAATGACCACCTGATGATAAGTGGCACCTTGAGACACTCATTGCAAAATGTCAGAATGAGGAGCAGATAACGGCAGTGATCACCACATAGTGACCACTGTTGTGAAGCTGAAGCTCAGAAAAACAGAACACAAAACATCAGGGCAACCAAGACCAAGAAGGCATTCGTCTTACAAATCAAAAACAGGCTCAAACTCCTGGCACACTGAAGATCAGTCAAAGCCAGCTGCAGACACAGTCAACAAGGTATAGGAACAGGTCCCTTCAGTACATGTGAAGAACAGTGAAACATGTCTGGGAACCAAGACAAGGAAGAGGAAAGAATGAATAAGACGAGACACATGACAAGCTATTGAAGACAGTAGAGCAGAAACAAAAACTCATGGAGTCCAAATCTGAGTACATAGAAGCAAACAGAGCAGTCAAAAGAGCAGACGAGGGAACTACATGGATAACCTTGCCTCCCAAGCATAAGAGGCAGCCAGTAGAGGAGAACGAAGGAAAGTCTTTACAATCACAAAGATAGTCACTGGTAAATCTCTTGCAACATACAACACCCCTATGCACTGTATTCCCTTTGACCTTTTTGAGCCTAAAGACCGTGACCTAGAGACCCTGGAAGATGCAGCTGGTAGATGAGTTTTATGTTTATTTATGAACCTATTGTTGTAGGTGAGCTGGGTTGGGGGCTTGAGTTCTCATTTGCAGCTTGAGGGACCAGGCACCGTTGTTCAGCATTCCTGGGGGGGGGGGGGTGGAAGGGTATGTTACCTGTACTATGCAGTAATTACAACGTAGTACATTCACACACACACTAATTACAACGCATGCTACTTTACTACACAGTATTATACCACAGAAGATGATACCATGCATCATAAGGTAAATTAGGTAAGTACAATAGTATTAATATTGGGATTACTGGGTTGTTACTTATTTTAAGAAAAATTAGATTGAGGGTTAGCCCCCCCACACCTACATTGCAAATATATAGCAACTTTGGGGTATTATTTTGATAGGTCATGAAAAGAGGGGGTTCAGGAGTGTTTTAGTTTCGGTAAGTAAAATTGTTGGTATTGTCAGCTTATTATTTAATTTTACTGAGAAAAGGGGATTTGGGGGCCTACCTCACCCATAGTAAAACTTTGAAACTCATGAAATGCTTTTGTAATTAGTTTTAAAAAAATCGGAATTTAATATTCTGGTAGCATTATTAAAAAAAAATGTATATCACACAAATAAAGATTGTTCAATTTTACATCATTTGTTTTCGGAACAGGATACAAAAGGTTTAGCGGCCTAGGATGGAGGGATTATTAAAATTGTCCAAAAAAGTAGTTATTTAAATTATGAATTTGTAAGTTTTGTAGTGAATAAAAAAAATTCTAGCAATACTCTGGGAGCATTTTGTAACAATACCACCAACCTCATGTATTTAAAATGTTTAAAATTTACTTTAGGAGTTGGATGGTAGGGCTTCATGGACCCAGGACGGGGAGTATTTTAAACCTGATTAAGAAATATTTTTTAACTGTAATAGCGCTTTCCCATATACAATAGCAAACAATCTAAATACACTCTGATACTATTTTTTAATCCAATTTAATGTATTTAAAACTTTACAAATGTTCTTTTAGGAGAGAAGGTTTTAAAGGCTTAGGGCAGGGAATGTTTGTAACTTGATTAAGAAGTTGTTTGTTAATGTATTAACATGTTTTTATATAGTGTAGTAAATAATAATACTCTGGTAGTGTTTTAAAAAATCCACCATTTTATGTACTTAAAACTTTTAAAATTTACTTTTTAGAGTGAGGTGCCAGGGTTTTAGGGAACTGGCATGAAGAAGACTTTAAAACCAATTAAAAAAAATGTCAACAGTATTGTATATTTATTAAGAGTACAAAAATACTGTGGTAGTATTTAGTTTTAAATAATACCACAATTAAATGTTTATTAAATGGCTAAGGTTTGGAAATACTAAAACGTGGAGTAAAATATTTTTATAAGACCTGTAAAAAACAATGTAAAATAAATAATTTATTTAAAAACATGCTATAACAACACATTGATTTTCAACCCTCAAAATGTAATTTAAACTTCCATGTTATACAATGCACGAAATGGAGTAAACAACCTATTCTAATACATTTTATGTTTTAATACATTTTTAAAAAACAAATTGAAACACACTTGAATCTTTTTTTAATTTGATAAAATATTTTTCTAAGTAGTTAGTGAGGAGACTGAAAAGTCCCTTGCATGGTAATGGACGTGTACCTCTGTCCCTGGTGCTGATTTTTGTTGCTATGGGCGAACACAGTTGCGCGTGTGCACCCATGACATAGGCGCATCTAGTGGGTTGCGGTCTTTCTGGACTGGGAGGAGCACCCAAAGCGCTACCCTCGCAGTGATGAAAAGATACTGCCTGTGCCAGGAGGTAAGCAGCACGCGTGCAGTGGTGACAGCCTACTGTGCAGTGATCAGTAGAAGTGAACAGGCCTTTTTACTTTTGCCATTGAAGTGAGGCCAACATGATCACTCATTTAAAGTTCAGCTTTTGCGTGCTGAACTCACCCTTGACATCCATCAAATTAGTATGTAATGCTGCGCAGTGCATGTGCGTTATATACATGTGGGTGCTGGGTGTATGTGTGCCTGTGAATGGTGCAATACAAGAACGATGCACTACTGGGCAGTATGCATTTGTTATATGGATGTGCTGCGAATTGTATAATACTTGAAAGATGCATGTAGGTTATATACATGTGTATGTGTTCCTGTGGTTGATTATGAGTTCTATTGTGGAAGATCCAGGGCTAACTGGAGGAGTATTAGGAGGTAGAGGAATCACACCAGACAGATTTGTGGATTGCTGAGTTCCTGTGAGCTGGGTGGGACACACTGGAGGAAAGTAGAGCCATGTTCTTCAGTACACTTCAAAGGGTGCTATTTGATCTAGAGAGAGGTCGCTGGAAAGGGACTGAGCACTTTGTAGGAAGGAGAAGGGACCAATAAGAGAATCATGAAGAGTAAGGCTGTGGCCCTGGTGTAATCTTTTGATACACATATCACTGTGGCTGATATCAAGATGTGAACCTCTAGTCACTCCCATGGCCTGTGTTGTGGGGCTATCAGCTTTGGAGTCGATCCTGCTGTGACAGACTGCTTTCTGGGGGAAGGGCAGAACAGAGAAGAGGCCACTTCAAAAGGAAGCAGACCTCCAACATAAACTTCAAAGACTCAAACCCTAAATTACATTTGGTAGAGGACGTTACAGAACTGGGTGGCCATTGAGAAACCGTGCTTTGTGTAGGAGGCTGGCCTGGCTTATAGTGGGTACCTTGTGGTACTTACACCTTGTGCCAGGTCCAGTTATCCCTTATTAGTAGATTAGAGGTGTTCTAGCAGCTTAGGCTGATAGAGGTAGCTATAGCAGAGCAGCTTAGGCTGAACTAGGAGAAATGCAAAGCTCCTACCGTACCACTTATGTCATATAGCACCACATCATAAGAAAACACAATACTCAGAGTTACTAAAAATAAAGGTACTTTATTTTAGTGACAATATGCCAAAAGTATCTCAGAGGATATACTCCCTTAGGAGGTAAGTAATATATACACACAAACCAAAATCAGGTAAGTAACAGTTAGAAAAGTAGTGCAAACAATGTAGAATCACAATAGAATGCAATAGGGAGAAATAGGCCTAGGGGCAACACAAACCATATACTCCAAAAGTAGAATGCGAACCACAAATGGACCCCAGGCCTAGTGTAGTGTGTAGAGGGTTGCTGGGAGTGTAAGAAAACACTAAGGGTGTCCAAGATACCCCACCCCAAGACCCTGAAAAGTAGGAGTAAAGTTACCCTACTACCCCAGAAAGACAGTAAAGTCGAGATACGGGATTCTGCAAGGACAACAACTGACTGCAAAACACTGAAGATGGATTCCTGGACCTGAGAACCTGTAAAGGAAGGGGACCAAGTCCAAGAGTCACGCAAGTGTCCAGGGGGGGCAGGAGCCCACTAAACCCCGGATAAAGGTGCAGAAGGGCTGCCTCCGGGTGGAAGAAGCCAAAGATTCTGCAACAACGGAAGGTGCCAGGAACTTCTCCTTTGGTCAGAAGATGTCCCAAGGAGTGCTTGAGGATGCAGAGTTTCCACGCACAAAGACTGCAAACAAGCCTTGCTAGTTGCAAGAGTTGCGGTTGAGGATTTTGGGTGCTGCTAGGGCCCAGGAAGGACCAGGAGGTCGTCCCTTGGAGGAGGAGACAGAGGGGGCGCTCACCAACACAGAGAGCCCACGCAGAAGCAGGCAGCACCTGCAGAAGCACCTGAACAGGCACTTAAAAGATCTGAGGACGACAGTCGACTCAGAGCAACAAAAGAGGGTCCCACGACGTCGGAGTCCAACTCAGCGAGTTGGGCAATGCAGGACGAAGTGCTGGGGACCTGGGCTAGGCTGTGCACAAAGGAAGTCTTGCAAAAGTGCACAGAAGCCCGAGCAGCTGCAGTTCACGCAGTACACAGGATTACTGTTTGGCGTGGGGAGGCAAGGACTTACCTCCACCAAATTTGGACAGAAGGGCCACTGGACTGTCGAAGACACTAGGACCCAGCTCCTGTGTTCCAGGGACCACGCTCGTCAGGATGAGAGGGGACCCAGAGGACCGGTGATGCAGAAGTTTGGTGCCTGCGTTAGCAGGGGGATGATTCCATCGACCCACGGGAGATTCCTTCTTGGCTTCCAGTGCAGGGTAAAGGCAGACAGCCCTCAGAGCATGCACCACCAAGAAACAGTCGAGAAAGCCGGCAGGATGAGGCGCTACAATGTTGCTGGTAGTCTTCTTGCTACTTTGTTGCGGTTATGCAGGCGTCCTGCAGCAGTCAGCGTTCGATCCTTGGCAGAAGTCGAAGAGGGAAGTGCAGAGGAACTCTGGTGAGCTCTTGCATTCGTTATCTGGTGAGATACCCACAGGAGAGACCCTAAATAGCCCATAGAGGAGGACTGGCTACAGAGAAAGGTAAGCACCTATCAGGAGGGGTCTCTGATGTCACCTGCTGGCACTGGCCACTCAGAGCTGTCCATTGTGCCCTCATACCTCTGCACCCAAGATGGCAGAGGCCTGGGACATACTGGAGGAGCTCTGGGCACCTCCCCTGGGAGGTGCTGGTCAGGTTAGTAGTCACTCCCCTTTCCTTTGTCCAATTTTGTGCCAGAGCAGGGCTGGGGGGATCCCTGAACCGGTGTAGACTGGCTTATGCAGAGAGGGCACCATCTGTGCCCTTTAAAGTATTTCCAGAGGCCAGGGGAGGCTACTCCTCCCAGGCCCTTCACACCTATTTCCAAAGGGAGAGGGTGTAACACCCTCTCTCAGAGGAAATCCTTTGTTCTGCCTTCCTGGGACCAGGCTGCCCAGGCCCCAGGGGGCAGAAACCTGTCTGAGGGGTTGGCAGCAGTAGTAGCTGCAGTGGAGACCCCGGAAAGTTGGTGTGGCAGTACCCGGGCTCTATGCTGGAGACCCGGGGTGCATGGAATTGACCCCCTAATACCAGAATGGTATTGGGATGACAATTCCATGATCCTAGACATGTTACATGGCCATGTTCGGAGTTACCATTGTGACGCTACATATAGGTAGTGACCTATATGTAGTGCACGCGTGTAATGGTGTCCCCGCACTCAAAAAGTCCGGGGAATTTGCCCTGAACAATGTGGGGGCACCTTGGCTAGTGCCAGGGTGCCCACACACTAAGTAACTTTGCACCTAACCTTCACCAAGTGAGGGTTAGACATGTAGGTGACTTATAAGTTACTTAAGTGCAGTGTAAAATGGCTGTGAAATAGCGTGGAAGTTATTTCACTCAGGCTGCAGTGGCAGTCCTGTGTAAGAATTGTCTGAGCTCCCTATGGGTGGCAAAAGAAATGCTGCAGCCCATAGGGATCTCCTGGAACCCCAATACCCTGGGTACTTCGGTACCATATACTAGGGAATCATAAGGGTGTTCCAGTGTGCCAACCAGAATTGGTCAAATTAGTCACTAGCCTGCAGTGACAATTTTAAAAGCAGAGAGAGCATAAACACTGAGGTTCTGGTTATCAGAGCCTCAGTGATACAGTTAGGCACCACACAGGGAACACATATAGGCCACAAACTTATGAGCACTGGGGTCCTAGCTAGCAGGATCCCAGTGACACATATCAAACATACTGACAACATAGGGCTCCCACTATGAGCACTGGGCCCTAGCTAGCAGGATCCCAGTGAGACAGTAAAAACACCCTGATCTATACTCACAAACAGGCCAAAAGTGGGGGTAACAAGTCTAGAAAGAGGCTACCTTCCTACACTTTGCCATAGTGTGGGCCTTGCAGAAGTTCCCTCTTATTTGCTTGGCACTAATTTTGTGGTGGAAACGGATCATAAGCTATGGCTATTAAGAGAGAGAATTCTAAGTTGTTGAGATGGTCTATTTTTTGCGAAGATTAGACTTTGGAGTGGGGCACAGAGCCAAATTGAGCTACGGGAATGCTGATGGACTTTCCTGTCGGTTTTGCCAATCTGACCACTCAACCTCCCCAGGTTAGGTGTTGGCTCAGGGTGTTCTGTTCTGCGTGGGATGTCTGTAGGGACTAAAATGCCTCTTGATTGGTGATGGATGGGTACCAACTGCAATGATGTCTGGATCTCAGGTGCTGATTTGTTATGTAATGGACAAACACGGATCATGCATGTGCACCATGATATAAACATGTCTCACAGACTGCATTCTTTTTTTAATGGAAGGGGTGCCCAAACCGTTACCCTCATAGTGGTGAAAGGCTACTACCTTTGCTAGGGGTTAGCCAGTACAAGTGTAGTGGTGGCAGCATATTGTGTACTGCTCAGCAGAAGTGAACAGGTCATTTTACCTGTGTCACTGGAATGATGCCTACAGGCTCACTCCTTTAAAGTTCCGCTGCTGTGTGCTTAATACACCCTTGGCCACCATCAGATCCCTGCCGTTGCACACCTCCTCAACCCCACCCATCATCCCCTGCTCTTCTCCTCCCCCCACCCCCCAGGACTCACTTAATGAAAGCTGCAGCCTGGACCTGCCAGTAAGCAGGTGTATAGGCCCAGCCCCTCTGGACTTATCTGCAGCCATTCTTTTGACTGGGCAAGGCCCTTGCGGATCCATCTCAATCGCCTCAAGGCACCCGCCTCACCTCTCTTCCTTGTACTCACTCTTTCTCTGTGACTGTTGTGCCACTTCTCTCGCTCTTTGTGCCTTTTCTCTCACAGCTTCTGGGACTTATGTGTCACTTTTCACGCTCTTTGGGCCTTTTCTCTTGGTCTTTTTGCCTCTTCTCTCACTTTCTGTGATGTTTAGTGCCTTTTCCCTCACTCTTTTAGCCTTTTCTTGTATTCTGCGTGTGACCTGTTTGAGCCTTTGCACTCACTCTTTGATCCTTTTCTCTCACCCTTCCTGTGGCTTTTGTGCCACTTCTCTTGCTCTTTGTGCCTAATCTCTTGTTCTTTTTGCGCTTTGTTGCATTCTTTCTGCAACTTTTTTGGCCCTCTCTTTCGCTCTTTGAGCCTTTTCTCTCATCCTTTCTGTGACCTTTTTGCACTTCTCTCACTCTTTGTGTCTTTTTTCTCAATCTTTTACCTTTTCTCACTTTCTGATGCTTTTTTGTGCCTTTTCTATTGCTCTTTTAGCGTTTGCTGGCTCTTTGTGTCATCTTCTTTGTGTTACCCCTTGCTGCACCCCTTCCTGGCCCTATCTGCTCCCCACTTCCCCCTCCCCTACTTGTTACCTGTTACTTGCACCTCTCTCCTTCCCTGCCGTTGGGCTCCTCCTCAGCCCCACCTACCATCCTCTGAGCTCCTTCTCCTCTCAGGACTTACTTAATGGTGACCACAATGGGAATGGGTGCAGCGGGTGCGTCAAAGGCAAGCCCATCTGTGCCTGGGCTGCACCCAGCTCCAGAAACCCTGGCCCTCCCCCAACACACCACTAACCAATCACTCTACTTAGCACCTTAGACCTCTGACATCACACCACTCTGTCTTGGTGCACCACACAACAGGGAGAGGGTGGTGTGATGTCAGAGGTCCAAGGTGCTCTGCCCCTTCACCTGCACCACTGCTGCTTCACCTGCACCACTGCTTTGGTAACCAAGAACATACCCCCAGTACCTAACCCCACACACACTGAAGCACTTACCAACAAACACACTTGCACACCAATATCATGCATGCTTCTCAGCGAACAAGCCTCAGAGATCTGGGAACTGCTGGATGCCGCCTCCCCAGATCTTGTCTTCCTCATGGAAACATGGCTGGCCACAGCTTCAACACTTGACAGCGCTATTACCATATCTGCCAGATGAAAGATCACCAAGCAAGACCACCCAAACAGGCCTGGATGAGGAATCGCCATTGTCTACGAAAACACCTCCAACTGCGCTGCCTCCTCTGAAACTGGAAAAAACTGCATGAAACACCTAAACTTCGAATTACAAATCACAGCAAACTTCAACGTGGGCAAAACACAGCATGACCCCCAACTCAGCCGCCTATTCTCAACAGCCTCAGAAACTGGGACTAATCCAACATGTCATGGAGCCCACCAATGCCATTGGTTACATCCTAGATCCCATCTTCACATCCTTCAAGAAATTCATGATCAGGGCTCCTCACTCAGGCTGATGCTATTCAATATCTACATGACTAGTCTGGCTGACGTCATGCAGGCTCACAACAAACATCCTCATATATGCCAAAAGCACCAACTGATACCATCTCTCTTGGAAAAACTCCCAACACCAGGAACAAGTGCACCACAGGCATTATCAAAGTGCCATTCTAGATGAAATTAAATGGCCTCAAACTGAATTCGGCCAAGACCAAAGTGGTGGTCTTCAGGAAGGACGCCTTGCCATTGGACTCCACACGGTGGCCCCCTGACCTTAGAACCACTTCCATGCCATGCTCACAAGCTAGAATCCTGAGAATCATCATAGACAACAAACTGGATATTGCCCCCAGGTCAACGCTGTGGTCTCATCCTGCTTAAGCACCCTAACGATGTTGAAGACAATCTTCAAATGGCTACCTGAAAACACCAGGACAATGATCTCCCAAGCCCTCATCACCAACAGAGTAGATTATGGGAACCGTCTGTACACAGGAATAAGCAACCAGCTCACAAGAAGACTACAGACCATCAAAAACACAGCAGCCAAATTAGTCCTCAACCTCCCACGCTGAGCCCAAATCAGACCACACCGTAAAGAACTCCACGGGCTTCCAATACACAAGCGTGCACATTCCTAACTCCTCACCCACACCTACAAAACACTCCACAACATGGGCTCTGCCTAACTGAATGGCCGCATTCATTTTCGCCAACCTTCCAGACACCTCTGCTCTGCTGGCCTTCCAACAGCACACACCCCATGTAACAAAAGCAAAGCAGGGGGCCAAACCTTTCCATACCTGGCTCCTAAACCATGGAATAACTTCCTACACCACATCAAAGCCTCCTCCTCTCTTCTTGACTTTTTCAAGAAGCTGAGGACCTGGCTTTTCAATAAGAGCTCGAGGGTTGGCCTCACACACCAGCTACAGAGCGCCTAGATACCCTCAATGATGATTAGTGTGCTATAAAATCACAGATGACATAACGTGCAGTGTATGTGTGTTATGGACACATGCTGATTGTATGCGTAAATGTGAATGGTACAATACAAGAATGATGCAGCATTGGGCAGAGCATGAGTATTGTATGCATGTGCTGGGTGTATGTGTGCCTTGTCAATGGCACAATACATAGAAGATGTTGGGTTGTGCAGTGTGTGTAGGTTATATGCATGTACTGGGTGTATGTGTGCCTGTCGATGAAAAATTCTGGGTTATATTTTGGGAGACCCAGGGCTAAATAGAGAAGCATGAGGAGGTAGAGGAATCAGAAAGATTTGTGGATAGCTGCATTTCTGTGAGCTGGATAGGACACACTGGGTGAAGGGAGAGTCTGGTTCTTCAGTATACTTTAAAGGGTGCTCTTTGATTCAGAGAGAGGTCATTGGAAAGGGACCTGGGCACATCCCAGGAAGAAGATGGAACTGATAAGAGAATCATAAAGAGTAAGGCTGAAGCACCAGGGTAATATTTTGATACACATATCACTGAGGCTGACATCAAGGTGTGAACCTCTAGTCAATCCCATGACCTGTGTTGTGGGGCTATCAGCTTTGGAGTTGATCTTGTTGGGTGTTGTTAGGAATGGGGTCTTTGGTTGGCAGTCAGGTTACCCCCTGTCCAAGCAAGGACCCCCTCTCTAGTCAGGGTAAGTCACACACAATGCAAATTATTCTGTGCCCACACTCCGGTAGTTTGGCACTGAGCAGTCAGGCTTAACTTAGAAGGCAATGTGTAAAGTCTTTGCGCAATAAATCATACAATAACACAATATAGCACCACAATAATACACCACACAGTGTTTAGAAAAATATATAATATTTATCTGGATATTTGCAGGTCAAAACGATAATGCAATACGAAATTGTAGAGATATCACTGAAAAGTGATATAAAGTGTCTTAAGTCTTTAAAAAGCAAACAAATTCTCTTTCAAGCACAAAGTACCTGGTTTGGAGTGGAAAATCTCCGCAAAGGGCCGCAGAGGAGGAGATGCGTGGAAAAATGGTGTGTGCGTCGGTTTCACCCCTTCACACATGGACTTGCGTTGTTATTTTTCCCGCGGGGAAGACATTGCGTCGATTTCCGGTGCACAGACAGTCTCCTCTGTGGGTCGCGGGGTTTTCAGACGCCCTGGGGTCCTGTGCTTGTTGTCCGGCTGCGCATTGTTCCGGTGGGCTGTGCGTGGAATTTTCTTCCTCAAGGCAGGCGCTGTGTCGATTTCCTCTCTGGAAGTCGGGCGGCATTGTCCAGGCGGGCCGTGCGTCAAAGTTCAGGTCGCACCGCAGGCGCCGCGTCGATCTTTTCCTCGCGAGGTCAAGCGGCGTCTTTCCGGGTCGGTGTGCGGTGAATTTTTCACCGCGGAGCAAGCTGTGCGTCAAATTTTTCGCCACACAAGGAGTCCAGTTGAAAGATAGAAGTCTTTTTGGTCCTGAGACTTCAGGGAACAGGAGGCAAGCTCTATTCAAGCCCTTGGAGAGCACTTCTGCAGCAAGGCAAGAGTTCAGCAAGTCAGCAGGGCAACAGCAAGGCAGCAGTCCTTTGTAGAAAGCAGTCAGGTGAGTCCTTCAGGCAGCCAGGCAGTTCTTCTTGGCTGGATGCAGGTTCTGGTTCAGGTTTCTTCTCCAGGAAATGTCTGAGGTGGTGGGGCAGAGGCCCTGTTTTATACCCAAATGTGCCTTTGAAGTGGTGGAGACTTCAAAGAGTGGCTTAGAAGTGCACCAGGTCCCCTTTCAGTTCAATCCTGTCTGCCAGGGTCCCAGTAGGGTGTGTGGCAGTCCTTTGTGTGAGAGCAGGCCCTCCACCCTCCCAGCCCAGGAAGACCCATTCAAAATGCAGATGTATGCAAGTGAGGCTGAGTACCCTGTGTTTGGGGTGTGTCTGAGTGAATGCACAAGGAGCTGTCAACTAAACCCAGATTTCAAAACTATTTTTAAAGGGTTTTCTATGGTTAACTGTATAGGTTCATATTCTGTGGAATACCACAGAGTAGCAGTAGTAGGACTATAAAAAATAATGTTATTTGATAAAAAGGAGAGCTCCAGGCAAGAACATATTACTATATTTTAAACTTACCAACTGTAATTATAAATTAGTTCAAGACAGGTGAGCTCGGTTTTGATAGGGTGTCTAGTAAGTTAGTAATTTTATATGTAGGCAATGTTTTTTTTACTAATTCTAGGTTGTAGACTAATTTCAAAAGATCGCCCTTCTCTCATTTCTTGGAAACTTTGCTCCTGATAGACTTTAGGATGTGCTTTGCCATTTGAGCAATTGAAAGAGTTATGCCAACCTTCTACAGCATTATTAGTTTTTGTTCCAAATTGTAAGCATTCCAAGTAGCAATTCCACCATTCAATCTGGAATTCTGCAGCTGTTCTGCGATCTGACCTGTTTATATGGCCAATCTATGGCCCATATTTATTCTTTTTTAGCGCTGCATTTGCGTCATTTTCTGACACAAAATTGGCGCAAACGTACAAAATACAATTGTATTTTGTAAGATTGCGCCGCTTTTGCATCAAAAAGCGGTGCATATGCGCCGCTAAAAAAGTATAAATATGGGCCTATGTTTCTTTAAAGTAATTTACAAGTAGCTCTGAAAGTCTTTCATTTTGTAAAAAAAAAAAAAAAAAATTCACTTTTAATTACATCCCGGTGGTGCAGGCCTCTCAACCATATCTGTAAGGTGGCGCAAAGCCACCCTGTTTGGCTTTGCATGGCCTAATAGATATAGAGTAAGGCAAGGCAGCACACAGTGCTGTGTTGCCTTACTCTACATCAAGGAGGCATTCCATGGGCATTGCAGTGGGTTTTCCCACACAACACCCATGGTTTTTGACAGATTCCCAGATTTACAAGAATCCATAAACCCGGGAATGCGTAAAAACTGTACACCTCCCCTGGGGAGCTGTAACAATGAGAAACCACTTTATTTTGTCCTCTTTGATCCTCTGTCTATGTGTGCTGCAGGATAGAAAGAGGAAAACACCTCCATTGATTGTTTTTGTGTCCTTCTTGCACAAAAACAATTGTACCAACAAAACTGGTGCACGGGTGTCTGTGTTGGTGCTAGGCACCAAGTTGTGCACCTGCACAGGCAGAAAAGACAGGAATGCACAGCACGTCATTAATACGGCAAATTCCTGCCCTTTCTTTTTGACGCAAGGCAGCACAGCAAGAAGCCTTGTGGTGCAGCCCTGGGCCCAATAAATTGGAAATGAGGCCCTTAGTTTTTTTTACCTAAAATCGCAATTTACTATCGGTCATGTAGTCAGTTGCTTGAGATGTTTTTTTCTATTTTTCTCTAAGTAGCCAGAGGAAAGTGGAAAAAACACCCTTGAATTTGTGTTGTAGGATTTTTTTTAACTGTAGAAATTACTGACAATTTAAAAGTATCACCCATCATCCAAATATTGCTCATTATGTAAGGTAACAAAAGTTAGTATTCTTTTAAAGGGGATTTTGCTATTGTATATTAGGAAGGCCTCATGTTTTATAGGTTTTGGTTAGTAGTTCAGAGATGTTGATACCACTAGATTTTGTGGGTTGTGGGGGAACTTTACTTGCCTACTGATCAAATGTTTTAAATTTGGGATGACATGCATATCTCCAGCAAATAAGTAAGTACAGCTACTCTTCAATCGTGCTTCATAAATATACCATATATGCCAGAGACTAATAAAAAATGTATTTTTGATAAGTATGTCAAAAAATAATGTCACAAATCCTAACATACATATATTTATATGCCACTTATCTTCTGTCAATTAGTACAGTGTCAAATGGCATGAATGCATAATAGAAGTTATTTGTATTAGTCTTGGACTTTTTATTGTATAGATTTTATGTTATGATGGTTGAGTCTGGGTATGAATGAGTGTGAATGAGGTATAGATTTGATCAGGTCTTACGTCTGTTATTCTTAGTGGGGTGGGCTACTTTTTCTGTATTGTCTTTATCAATTTTGTATGTCACTGTTTTTCGATTTATTCATTATTAGAAATGGCTATAAATAAAATATTATAGAAATATATGGATGTTCTAATGTATCAGTAGGTGCCTGTTGCATGCCATTAGACACTGTACTAATTGACAAAAGATGTGGCATATACATATATGCATGTTAGGATTTGTGACATAATAATTTCTCGACCTACTTATCAAAAATATATTTACTAGTCTTTGGCATACATGGTATATTTATGAAGCAGGATTGAAGAGTTGCTATACTTACTTTTTTACTGTTAAATTTCCTGGATTAGCTACTACATTATAACAGAGACCCTCATTTCTGTTGATAATGCATATCTCCAGCAACATCAATAAGGATGTTTTTGCACACTCCCCTTAGTTGCGCGTCACAGGAATCATTGGATGTGCTTGCTGAGTTTTTTATTTGTTGGATGTTCTCCCGTTCCTCTATTACCATTGCAGAAGCAGAGTAGTTATGCTTTGAGGTACTTTACATATATAGGCCCTCATAACGACCCTGGCGGTCGGTGATAAAGTGGCACTAATATCACCAACAGGCTGGCGGTAATTACCGCCAAGTTATGACCATGGCAGTGTTATGTCCGATAGACAGCCAATGTACCACACCAACCACCAGGGCAGAAACAACAGTCACCACGGCGGTAGCCACCTACAGCCAGGCGAAAGACAAAGTTCCGCCCACCATATTATGACACTACAATCCACCACCTTTTCCGGGGCGGCACCAACGCCATCAAAAGCCTGGCGGAAACACTGCACAGAAGTGAAAGGACTCACTATTGGAGACACACAGAAGAACCACGCCGCCATGGAACCCGAACTGCAAGTGTTCCCGATGATCTTCTACGTTATGCTCCACCTGGAACACCAACGCCGGCGAAGACGACAACAGTGAGTACAGCCGCCTAGCACACAAGGGAGGGAGGGAGGAAAACGAGAGTGACACACACATGCACAACACACACACAACATACACACGCCGTACACATAACCAGCTGCATTACAAAAACAAACTGAGCACGAAAATCTGCTGAATAATGCAAGGACAACAGGAATTGACAAAAATGATTGTAATCAGTCCAACAATAAAATGATAATAACGATTTGGCCATGATACAGATGTATACACGTATATAACAAAGGACACTGCCCAGTTCATATTGCAAAGGGCCCACATGGCCACAGGGCACAGTCAAAGGCTCAACTCGAATTCTGCACCAATCCAGATAGAACACTGCAGGGGCATCAGTTGTCAAATAGGCAGGCACCGCAGGGGGCGGGGGTGGTACCTCAGCCGGATGCAGGAATAAGCCCACTGGTTCTGGAGGGGGCAACATGCCCTGTGCTTTGTCCTGGGGAGTGCAAGGCCAGAGTCTCTCAAGTGGGTGTCTTCCCCACAGGTTCTGGAGGGGACAGCATGCCCTGTGCTTTGTCCTGGGGAGTGCAAGGCCACAGTCTCTCAAGTGGGTGCCTTCCCTACTGGTTCTGGAGGGGGAAACATGCCTTGTGCTTTGTCCTGGGGAGTGCAAGGCTACAGTCTCTCGAGTGGGTGTCTTCCCCACTGGTTCTGGAGGGGGCATAATGCCCTGTGCTGTGTCCTGGGGAGTGCAAGGACACAGTCTCTCGTGTGGGTGTCTTCCCACTGGTTCTGGAGGGGGCAAAATGCCCTGCGCTTTGTCCTGGGAAGTGCAAGGCCACAGTCTCTCGTGTGGGTGATTTGCCCACTTCTTGTGGTGGGGGCAGGCAGCACAGCAGCCCATGGAGGCTGGACTAGATGCCGTCCGCCGGCGGTGACGGCTGCACTGTGGTGGTGGTTGTTGTTGGGAGGCTCCTGTTCAGCCCCTGCGCCCTCCAATGGCTGTACTGTGGTGGTGGTTGGGGGAGGCTCCTATTCAGCCCCTGCACCCTCCGATGGCTGCACTGTGGTGGTGGTTGGGGAAGGCTCCTGCTCAGTCCCTGCACCCTTTGATGGCTGCACAACCAAGGCTGGCAGTGGGGGCCCTGTGACAGCTGGTGGTGGTGGCGGTGTTTGTCTGGCAGCTTCCGCTGGTGTAGAGTGCCTCCTCTCCTCCTGCTCATGGGTTGGGGATCCCTTACCCTTCCTGGCACTGGTGGCTGGGCCACACAGCTGCTGCAGGCTCCTTTCCCTTCTTAACAGCTGCTGCAGGCTCCTTCCCCTTCTTAGCAGCTGCTGCAGGCTCCTTCCCCTTCTTAGCAGCTGCTGCAGGCTCCTTCCCCTTCTTAGCAGCTGCTGCAGGCTCCTTCCCCTTCTTAGCAGCTGCTGCAGGCTCCGTCCCCTTCTTAGCAGATACTGCAGGCTCCATCCCCTTCTTAGCAGCTACTGCAGGCTCCTTCCCCTTCTTAGCAGCAGCTACTGCAGGCTCCTTCCCCTTCAGTATAGTTGGCCTGGAATCCTTTCCACCACGAGTAGGTGGTGCAACCACTGGGCCTGTGGACTGTTTGGTTGAGGTGCTTGGCTGGGTCCTTGCTACCCTGCCCATACATGCAGGATGGGGGGGAGGGGTAGGAAAGAGGTCAATTGTGGAAACAAAAAGCTTTTTATGGACGTTGGGACGGGAAGAGAAAGGAGTAATGGAAGTGGAGGATGAGGGAGTGGTTGTTGGAGGTGTTTGCCTGCTGGATTTGGGTGCAAGTGCATGGGCTGTATGCTGTTGTGAGGTGGATGGCTGTTGGGTGTCTGAGTACTTGCGTTTGTGTACTTTAGGAAGGGGGGGCAGACACGGTGGGAGAGGACACAGGGGACGCATGCATGGTTGTTGTGGAGGTGTCTGCCAGTGAGGTGTGTGTTCTGCTTGGTGTGGTGATGATGCTGGTAGTGGATATTGATGTAGTGCATGCAGGTGTGAGTGTAGACGCAACAGGGTAAGAAGTGGAGGAGGAGGGGGAGGCAGTGGAGACAGTGGATGTTCTCGTGCCTGCAATTGAATGGTGTTTGTGTGAGTGCCAGTGGGATGAAGTGTGGTGCTTATATTTGCCTGTGACACTCTTGTGTGTTGTCTTGTGTGCATGCTCCTCTGCCTTTGTGCTTGGGATGGGTTGCGGTTGAGGAGATTGGGACTGGAAAGTGAAGGTTAAGGGGGGGATTGGTTGAAACAGGGTCAATGGCTGCCATCAGAGAGGAGGACTGAGACTGGATTGATCTCTGTTGGGACGCCAATCCACTCTGAATGCCCTCCAGGAATGCATTACATTGCTGCATCTGGGATGCCAGCCCCTGGATGGCATTCACAGTGGTTGTTTGCCCTACAGAGATGGATCTCAGGAGGTCAATAGCCTCCTCACTCAGGGCAGCAGGGCTGACGGGGGCAGGGCCTGAGGTGCCTGGGGCGAAGGAGATGCCCACCCTCCTGGATGAGCGGGCACGGGCAACTTGCTGAGGGGCTACTGGAAGAGAGGTGCTGGTACGGGGTGGCGGCTGTACCTGCAGCTGGGGTGGTCACAGAAATGACCACCACCACCAGGGAGCTCCCATCAGAGGAGCTATCAGAGTCTGTGTTGTTCCCTCCAGTCTCCGCCGAGGTGCTCCCCTCGCCCTCCGCCCTACTGGTGCCCTCAGCGTCGGTGGACTCTGCCTCCAGGGTCCTTTGGGATGCAGCTCCCTCTGTTGCCGGTGCCCCTGCTCCTCTGCCAGTTCATGCTAATGCACATCAGGACAGGATGACAAAACAAGAAAGGGAGGGAGAGGGACAAAGGATACACAGGGTCAATGGCTGCACCAACACCACCGTTGGTGTACACAGCACCCTCACACAGAGGGAACAGGCCTAGCACTATGCATTGCACTAAGGAATGAGTAGGGGTACACACCGCCAACTGCAGCACACCTGGGACCCACGCAGCCCTGCCCAGGAGTGAATTCTAACAAGCTAGGTAAGCAGTATTTCCCATTCAGACCCTTAGCCACCAGAGGACCTATGCTGCTATGTCTGGCCTGGCCTAGGGGCACCCAAAGACACACAACCACCACCCGGATACCACCCCACCAGCCAACATATGTATTGATACCCACTGTACTCACCCCTTTGTGGCTGCTGTGATGCCCTCAAGCTCCCATCCAGCTCAGGGTAGGCCACCGCCAGTATGTGGGCCATCAGGGGGGTCTGGGTCCGCCGGGCACCCCTTCCTCGTTGGTAGGCCATCCCCAGCTGGACCTCCGCGGTCTTATGTGCCCAGCGTCTCAGGTCCTCCCACCGTTTCCGACAGTGGGTGCTCTGCCTGCCATAGACCCCCAGGGTCCGCACCTCCTTGGCGATGGCACGCCATATTCCCTTCTTTTTATGGGCGCTGACCTGCAGAGGCAATACATACAGGAGAACACCATTAGACAAACAGTCCAGCCTGTCACACACATGGCCCACCATACCCTTTTCCATCACCATTGGCACACACATAGCCCAGCCCACAACAGGTACACCGCCAAGAGGACAACCACCCACCCCCCTTACATGAGGCCTTCACACACAAGTCCAAGCATTCATGCCACATGCATTGTGCACAAGGTATACAGGTATACTCACCTGTTGGTCTGGACGCCCATATGGCAGTCCGTACTGGGGTAGGACCCCATCCACCAGTCGCTCCAACTCCTCAGCAATGAAGGCTGGGGCCCTTTCCCCTGTCACACGGGCCATGGTAGGTTCCAGAGACAGGTCACAGCAACACATGCAGTGTTGGTCCTCTACTATAGAAGATCAGGAAACAAGTGAGGAATCAGATAGAAAATGACAGTCACATCCACGGTGGTGCATACCATCACCAACGGCGTAGATCCCCATTGGCCACTATACCCCATAGGGCCCAATATTAACCAATGAGGAATTGCACGGCTGTTCATGACCACCTACCGTCACAGTGCACAACGTCAGCGGCATTACCTCACTTCCACCTGTCCCTCCACACAGGACAGGCAGTCGCCATTTCAGGGGGGTGGACAGGCCTGTTGATTATTGCTGCATCACAGGATCAATAGGAACATACTTCATTAATTACGCTGTCCCATTTCATGTTTGCACATGGAGTGCTGTTGTGGCTCCATTGTTCCGTTTGTGACAGCCTACTCACTCTTGTGTCCCTTAGATACCTACCGCTGCGGATGAATAGGAGATGGAGACATACCCCCATGAACAGACCCCTGGTGGACCTGGCTACACTGGAGGACAGGCACATTATCCTCACCTATAGACCGGACAGGGCCACAATCACAGAGCTGTGTGCCCGATTGGAGCTTGACCTGATATCTGCTATCCGTCACTCCACTGGGATCCCCCCTTTTGGGCAAGTGCTATCAGTTCCCCATTTCCTGGCAACTGGTAGCAGGAATGTCACATCCAATGTTCTCAAACGTGCTAAGCAGAGTGTTGTCTGCCCTGATAAAACACATATGCAGCTACATTGCATTCCCTCAGGTTGAGGATTTGGCCACTGTGAAGACCGGATTCTATGCAATGGGACATATCCCCAACATAATTGGTGCGATTGACGGAACACATATTGCATTTGTAGCCCCCCGCCAGAATGAACAGGTGCTCAGGAATCCTAAGAGTTTCCACACCATGAATGTGCAGATGGTGTGCTTGGCGGACCAGTACATCTCGCACATCAATGCTAAGTATCCTGGGACGGTGCATGATGCCTTTGTCCTGAGGAATAGCAGCATCCCAAATGTGATGTCCCACCTACAGAGGGACAGGGTGTGGCTGATAGGTGAGCACTGGTTCCCACCCAGTATATGTTGGTGTATGCCTATGGTGTTGGCCATGTAGGATAGTGTGTGGCTAAATGTTGTTCCTCCATATTTGCAGGTGACTCTGGTTACCCAACCTGTCATGGCTGCTGACCCCTGTGAGGAATGCCAGGACAAGGGCAGAAGAACATTATAATGAGGCACATGGACGAACCAGAAGGATCATAGAAAGGGCCTTTGGCCTCCTGAATGCCAGGTTCAGGTGCCTCCATCTGACAGATGGATCCCTGTGCTACTCACCCAAGAAGGTGTGCCAGATAGTAGTGGCATGATGCATGTTGCACAGCCTGGCCTTCAAACGCCATGTTCCTTTTCTGCAGGAGGAGGAGACTGGAGATGCCCCTGTGGCAGCAGTGGACCCTGAGGATGAGGAGGCAGAGGATGTAGATGTGGACAACAGAACATTAGTGATACGTCAGAACTTCCAATGACACACAGGTGAGACAGTGCAACTTTACATTTCTATGACTATTGTTGTATTCTGTGTGGCACTGCCATGCTGGCATTACCCACTTCTTTGCCCTACTTACTGTTACCTCTGGATATTGATTTTGCAGATGTTGGTGATATGACACATTCTCCTGGTGTGACCAAAACAGCCAGCTACAGGTCATTATTTCTATGCTCATTCTATGTACAGTTCATTTGCAATGGTTGTAGCTGTTTCAATCAATACAAATTTGCAATACATGAATTACTAGTAGTCGATTTTATCCAAAGGTGTTTATTGTAGTGCTAATATCTAGAGGGGAAAATGCAATGGGATGTGGTAATGATGGAGGAAAGTCCAGGGTATTATACCAGTCTGTTGGTAGCACAGGTGCATTGTCCATGGGGACATAGGAAGAGGAGCTATGGCAGTTCAAGGTGGACAAGGTGGACAAGGTGACAGAGTGGGACACAAGGGGGACAATCAGGAGAGTCTCATTTCCTGGCAGTGGTCTTGACAAGTGTCTCTGACTTCTGTCTGGTTCACAGGGAACGTTTGCGAGGTGGTTCACTTTCTGCAGGGGGAGGGGTGCTGGTGGCCTGTTGGTCCTGTGGCGGGCATCCTATCCACTAGCAGCAGCGGAAGTAGAGGGCTGTTCAGATGACCGCTGGTGTGACACTGCCTCCCTCATAATGCTGGCCATGTCTGCCAGCACCCCTGCTATGGAGATCAGGGTGTTGTTGGTGGCCTGCAAGTCCTCCTTGATCCCCTGATACTGTCCCTCCTGCAGCCGCCTGTTCTCCTGCACGTTGTCTTGGATCTGGCCCATCATGTCCCGGGAATGTTGGTAGGCTCCCAGGAGAGTCTGTTCCCTGGTCCTGTCCTCCCCCTGCTGCACAGCAGTCCTCCCAGTTTCCCTGTTGGCCTGTGCCTCTGTCCCCTGAACGGTGTGCCCACTGCCACTGACCCCAGGTCCCTGATTGTCTTGGGTATGAGGTGTGGCCTGGGCTACCTGTACAGGTGGGCACACTACTGACAGATGCGCCCTGGGGACATAGGTGTGGCTACGCTGGGTGGGTGCTGTGGGGTTGGTTCCTGATGGGGGAGGCTCTGTGGTGGTCTGTGACTGGGCTTAGGTGACCGACTGTCCAGTGGTCCCTGGTGGATCAGGTAGATCATCCAGATCCTGCAGTCCAGAGTTACTGTAATCACTGTGGGCCTCTTCTGTTGGGGGACTAGATAGTGGTGGCACCTCCTCTCCAGTGATATTGGTTGGGGTACCGGTGGGGATGTAAATGATGTATTATGCTTAAGGTGTCTGACATTTGTACTTCTGTAGATTCCCCTCTATGGTTGTTTCTTTTGCTTGTGTATGTTGGTGTATAGTGGGTATGTTACTATCCCTATGCTGTGCATGCTTTGGTGATGAGTGTCCATGCAGGGCTGTGAGGGGTTTCCATGCATTGGTACAGCATGCAGGGCTTGGCATAGGGATTAGTGTGATGTGATGGTAGAGTGTGTGGGATGGAGTGGAGTGATGGGAGTGAGGGTGAGGGGGTGTGATGGCATACAGCTATGGGGGTTATAATTGTGTCCAGTCCTCCTCCAACTCCGGCCAGGCCCTCAGGATGCAGTATTGCCAGTACTTGCTCCTCCCATGATGTGAGTTGTGGGGGAGGAGGTGTGGGTCCACCGCCAGTCCTCTGGATAGCTAGCTGGTGTCTTGCTGTAATGGAACGTACCTTCCCCGTAGGTCGTTCCACCTCTTTTTGATGTCTACCCTTGTTCTAGGTTGCTGTCCCATGGCGTTGACCCTGTCTGCGATTCTCCGCCATAGCCCCATCTTCCTTGCTATTGATATCTGCTGCACCTGTGCTCCTAATAGCAGTGGCTCTACCCTGACGATTTCCTCCACCATGGCTCTTAACTCCTCCTCAGTGAAACGGGGGTGCCTTTGTGGTGCCATGGGTGTTATGTGATGTGTGTTGGTGAGGCTGTGTTGGGTAATGTGTTGGTGTTAGAAATGGGGTCTCTAGATGGCAGTCGGTTTGCACCCTGTCCAAGTAGGGACCCTCACTCTAGTCAGGATAAGGGAGATACCCGCTCAGATAACCCCTGCTCACCCCCTTGGTAGCTTGGCACGAGCAGTCAGGCTTATCTCAGAAGCAATGTGTAAAGCATTTGCACATAACACACAGTAATAAGGGAAAACACTACAAAAGGACACCACACCAGTTTTAGAAAAATAGCCAATATTTATCTAAATAAAACAAGACCAAATACAATAAGAATCCAGCAAACAGTAAGAAAAATATGAATTATGCAAGATTTACTCAAAACTACAGTTCCTTGAAGTCGATACCTCCACCTGGGGCTATCACCATGTCGTGATCAACAAAACCAACAGTTCAGGCTGGCCGCGGTGGTTCGGGCCAGCTACGGTGTCGGGAAGACCCACAAACAGTACCTTGGATTTGCAGGGTGTCGTGATCCTCGCAGTGAGCTCCGGAGAGTGGCGTCACTGACGTTGCAGTGTCGGTTCCGGAGTCGGTGCAGGAGTTGTCGGGCCCTTGAGGTCACGCGCATTGCAGACCGAACTCCAGGCTGATGAAGTCAGGTGCGCTGGTGTGGATGGCGTCGGGCTGCGGTACGAAGCGGGACGATGCGACGTGCGGTGTCCACAGGTCACAGTGCAGGCAGCAGCTCGGTGACGGCGGCCAGCGGCGTCGGTGAGACCAGGGCTGCGGTGTGAAGTGGGGGGGTGCAACGTGCGGTGTCCACAGGTCACGGTGCAGGCAGCAGTGATGCCGTTGCTGAACCGCTGTCGTCGGTAGGCCCAAGCCAGCGGTGCGGGACGGTGCTTCATGACCCTCACGAGCGGTGTCCACAGGCCACGGTGCAGGCAGGATGCCTGGTGATGACACAGGAGTCAATGGTGCTGGCGTCGGTGGACCGGGGCTGCGGCGCGGGACGGGACGGTGCTTTGTGTACCTCACGAGCGGTGTCCACAGGCCACGGTGCAGGCAAAGGCGCCGGTGTCAGCAGGAGCGTCGTCGTCGGAGATGCCCAGGCTGCGGTGTGAGCAGGCGATGCCGGAGTGCAGGACTCACAGGTCGCGGTGCGAGCAGCGGCTCAGTGAAGTCGTCCGATGACGGCGTCAGGGAGACCAGGGTCACGGTGCGAAGCGGGGCAATGCGACTCCGTGTGGCATCGGCAGGTCACAGTGCAGGCCAGCGGCGTCGTTGGCGGCGTTGCAGGGGTTTCTCCTCTTGAACAGCACTAAACACACATTTCCCAGTGCTGCAGGTCGAGGAAACTGAAGTCTTTGGTATCCCCGAGACTTCCAACAGGAAGCAAGCTCTACTCCAAGCTCTTGGAGAACTTTCTCAAGCACGACACACAGCAAAGTTCACCTTTTGCACTCTTTTAAGGCAGAAGCAGCAACTGCAGGCCAGTCCAGCAAAGCAACGCAGCAAAGGGACAGTGCTCCTCCTCCAGCTCTTCAGCTCTTCTCCTTGGCAGAGGTTTCTCTTGATTCCAGAAAGATTTTAAAAGTCTGGGGTTTTGAGTCTTCTTCTTATACCTTTGTCTGCCTTTGAAGTTGGCAAACTTCAAAGCAAAGTCTCAAGTGTTTGCGAAATCCTTCCTTGTCCAGGCCAGGCCCCAGACGCACACCAGGGAGTCGGAGACTGTATTGTGTGAGGGCAGGCACAGTCCTTTCAGGTGTGAACGACCACCCCTCTCTCCCCTCTAGCCCAGATGGCTCATCAGGATATGCAGGCTACACCCCGCCCCCTTTTGTGTCACTGTCTAGAGAGGTGCAAAACAGCCCAACTGTCAAACTGACCCAGACAGGGAATCCACAAACAGGCAGAGTCACAGAATGGTTTAAGCAAGGAAATGCTTACTTTCTAAAAGTGGCATTTTCAAACAGACAATTTAGAAACCAACTTCACAAAAAGATGTATTTTTAAATTGTGAGTTCAGAGACTCTAAACTCCACATTTTTTATCTGCTTTCAAAGGGAATCTGCGCTTTAAGGATATTTAAAGGCAGCCCCCATGTTAACCTAATAGAGAGATGGGCCTTGCACAGTGAAAACCGAATTTGGCAGTATTTCACTGTTAGGACATATAAAACACACTAGTATATGTCCTACCTTAAACATACACTGAACCCTGCCCCTGGGGCTACCTAGGGCCTACCTTATGGGTGCCTGACATGTAGTAAAAGGGAAGGTTTAGGCCTGGCAAGTGGAAACGCTTGCCAAGTCGAATTGGCAGTTTAAAACTGCACACACAGACACTGTAGTGGCAGGTCTGAGCCATGTTTACAGGGCTACTAATGTGGGTAGCACAACCAGTGCTGCAGGCCCACTAGTAGCATTTGATTTACAGGCCCTGGGCACCTATAGTGCACTTTACTAGGGACTTACCAGTAACTCAAATATGCCAATCATGGATAAACCAATCAACAGTACAATTTACACAGAAAGCATGTGCACTTTAGCACTGTTTTAGCAGTAGTAAAGTTCCCAGAGTCCTAAAGCAAACAAAAACTGGTCAGAAAAATTAGGAGGAAGGAGGCAAAAAGACTGGGGATGACCCTTTAAAAAAGGCCAGGTGCAACAGTTGGTGAGCAAATAATTATCTTTTTTGGTATAAATTATCGACAATTTGTTAATACCTTATGTATTTAATAAGTTATTTAAAAATAATTAAAATCTATTTATTCAAAACATTGTGTGGTAAAATCGTATGTGGTAAAAGATTTTACATAATTTCCTTAAATTGTATGGTAACGTCTGACATGGTAAAATCAGCGTGGTGAACTACAACACTGTAAATTAGTACATGGTAATGACTGATATTCCTGTGGAGAGTAATTGACAGTGTGATCATAATACCCAATATAGGATGCAGTGTACATTTCATGTGCACATTTGTAATAAAGTGTAAGGGGTTCCCATTCATTCCTTTACACTGCCTTGTGATGTAATTTCTCATGATGCCATCATTATACTTATTAGAGAGCTTGACACCATTAATCCAGCGGGGGTCACAACAGATCAACCAGAAGTGCAGGGGTATCTTTTTTGGGTTAAGATGAAGTATTGGTATAAGCATGTTTGTGCTACATAACCAGAATAAACAAAGAGTAACAGCCCAATCCCCTAGCTACCTCTACCCCGTACTTCCCCCCAAGAAGCAGAAGCACCTGTTGCCCTAAAGAGCCCCATAAATAAATCAAAACGTTCACTGGGCGTGTGAGGTGGACCTCCTGCTTAATGACCAATGACGATGATGTACGACTGCCATAGAGAAACTCCAGAGTTAGCAGGCATTGGGAGAGTGTCTAGGTACTGTCAGGTCCGGCCAGTTCCCAGGTCCAAGACTGCCTCCTGACAGCAAGAGGAACCCCCCTCCCCCTCCAGTGCATGTCCGCCCACAATGGCATCTAAATCCGAATAGGACAAAGGTTACTGGGACCAGACACAGCCCCACCGGGGATGTGTCCGTGATCCAGCGCCCGGCCCTGGCAGGAGTTTAGGGGTCTTCGTTCTTGGTAATGTAGGTTTAGGGTTTGCAGCCTCCTCAGGACCTTCTGCTCTGTTGCCTACTCCCAGGCTTCATAAGGAGTTTCGAAGAAGTGGTCACGGTCCTGTAAAATCGCTTTTAGTTGTGGAGGTTACATAAGCATATCCTGGATGTTCATGACTCAGAGTCTTTGTTTTACTTCATCAAAAGATTTCCTACGTTTCTGGGTTTCCTGAGAGTAATCAGGAAATATCGTGATGTGGGTGGATTAGGATTTCAACAGGGCCGCCACTCTGGCTTCTCGTGGGATAGTGTCCTTGTCATAGTAATTGAACAGCCAAGCTTTCATTTGGCAGGCAGGAACCCCCTGTGGGGACTGTGGGGCTAGGGATCGGTGGGCTCATTCCAGGACAAACCATAGTGAAAGTTTCCCCTTCGGTACCAAGGATTTCGGCAAGATCTCTAGAAAATGTTGTGGCAGCTGGGTTTTTGATCCCTTCTGGAAACAATATGAAGCAGAGGTTATTCCTTCTCAACCTATTTTCAGCATTTTCCGCTCATTGTTCCAGGGTGACCATGGCTGAAAGGGTTTTTATCATGTTAGTTTTGCGAGAAATTACATCGCCGATAGGTGGATAGCCGATCGGTGGCTGTCATCCTGGCCGTCAGGTTGCGGAGATTTTGCAAAAGAAGTGCTACATCCACCCCTATCTCGCCCATTTTGGCTTCCGCAGCTTCCAGGGAGTCCTGGATCACGGCAAGGAAGGAATTCACGTCAGCAGGGGCATTGGTCTGTGAGGGTTCATGGTCCAGGCCCTTGCGGGTCATCCCTCCTGCTGAGATGGTGTATTTGTCAATGGTGGGTTGAGTCGCTGGCAGAGGATATATTCTTTCCCTTGCTGGCATAGCATGTCCAGGTGTGCTATGTAGGCTTCACGTTGATATCGTCCCACTGGCTGTTACTATGCTCTGGAGGAGATCACTGGCGGTTAGGGTCTGCAGTTCTGTAGTAAAGGGTGGACAACTAAGGGGCCACTGAACGCACAGATGGGGCCTCAGGATAAATATATTAGACAGCACAAGCAGATGACAGGTACCGGCAAGGATTCAACTTCCGTGGAGAAGCGTATGCCACCAAATAGACTGCTAGGTGTCAAGATCATGTTAATCACCAGCCCACTTGCCCTAGAGGTCACAATGAGCAGCACAAGAAGCTTGTGAGCCCTGGTAGGGTAGCATTCAGTCCAGGGTCCTCTCCTCTGTGAACCCTCTCATCCATCAACCAGGTAAAGTGTCAGGCCCCTCTTTCTATAATTAGTATGGCAGCTCGTAGGCGAGGATCTCTCCCACACCGTTAGGACGAGGCCCCCTTGTCAAGGAGTGAGGTGGGAGGAGTAAGTAGTGGGTAATGCCCGGGGCACTCCAGCCCCAATCCACAAAGTCGCCCCCCTCAAGGAGTCACCTCCCTCAAGGACACAGTGGTCCCAGCATCATCCAGCATGTCCGGAGGGTCCAAAGCAGTGACCGGGAGGGCCGATTAGGCTGCGTGCAGCCCAGAGGAAGCCGGTCAGAGTGTGTCTGGAGGCCCGTACACTGCTGCTGATAGGGTGAGTCAGGAAGGAGCTGCCTCACTGGGCCGAGCCTCTTGACAAACCATTGAAAGGCCCCCCTCAAGATAAGAGAGTTAGAGTGGACCCTCAGCAGACTGTGGCTGTCTACAAGTCAACTACCCGGATGCAGCACGAGCCAGGCGGCCATGTCTTTAAGGGAGAATCGCAGGGGCCAAAGGCATCTGCCGGATTCGCCTCTGTTCCTCCTGCGTCAGGCACGGTGGATCACGATCATAGCAGTCAGGAATGGTGGAGAAGGTTCATCAGTGCCAATAGAGTGCATCCGCCATCTTGGCCAATCAGGCCATGCCCCCTATTAGTGGGCTTTGAAATCTGTAACATCCTACCTATCCACAGTCCTGGCAAAGTACCACTCACTTCAAGCCTGAGCTGTGAGGAAATAATGCTTAGCAAAAGTCTGTGAGGATGGATACATGGCCACCTGCCAAATATCAGCTATGGACACACTGGGCATGGTGATGGCTAGGCAAAATGCAGGTATTGATTTGTGTAACCTCCTGCCTTACCGTTATCTCACAACCCTTTGAACCAGGAGTAGCATCCTCTCTTTCTAAGAGGGAAATAACTCAAATACCTCATGTGTTGCCAGAAGTATTTCTGACTCTGAAGGAGTATAAATCTAGGGTTGTTACTAACTCTTTCGATATATATGTTTCCAGCTTAAGCAAGATTTTAAGTGTCTATTTCCTACATTTCCCTTCACTCCTTGGGAGTTTCCCCCTCTCATGCACGTTATCTCCTGACTTAAACAGAGAATGTGTCTCTAAACTATACAAATTGTGTAATGAGATGAAAGTGTTCTCTCATCTCCCTGCTAAATAGAAATAGGCACAATATAAATCGCAAAACCTGGGCATAATCTTGTTCACAAGTTAGGATGATCTTGATAAACTATAAGCAAAAGATACTCCATAATAAATTCCTAAACAGACTTTATTGCTCACTGGCTCTAATGAGTACATTTGGTTCCTAGATTGTGGTTCCATGTTGCCTCATGCTTTTAGGGATGCCAGATTCTTTCATCTGGATTGACAATGTCCCTCTATCTCCTTATTTGAGTTGAAAATATTTTAATGGAGATTGTTGGTTGCCTGGTAACATTGACCAGTATGATTATGTTAATGGTTTATGTAGCAGACATAGGCCCTCATAACAACCCTGGCAGTCGGTGTTAAAGCAGCGGTAATACCGCAAACAGGCCGGCGGAAAACAAAAATTGGATTACGACCATGGCGGAAACCGCCAACACAGATAGCCACTTTAACAATCCGACCGCCACGGCAGTAGAAACAAACAGCGCGGCGGACATCGCCAACAGACAGGCGGAAGACAAAGTACCGCCCACTGTATTACAAGAGGCCTATCCGTCACCTTTTCGGTGGCAGAACCAACGCTATCAAAAGTATGGCGGAAACAGTACAAAGAAGGGAAAATACTCACCTCTTGACACCCAATGAGGAACCAGGACGCCATGGAGCCCGAACTTCAGGTGTTACCCATGTTGGTTTACCTCCTCTTCTACAAGGAGTAGGAACGGCGGCGAAGGCGACCACGGTGAGTACTGCACCTACAAAACAGGGGAGGAGGGGAGGAAAGAGAGTGACACACACAAGCAACACGCAACACCCCCACCCTCACCCTCACCCACAACAACATACACACAAATACATGCAGCAACATTACATATACACCCCACCACCCTGTGGAAGGACGCAAGGACAAAAGGAAATGATTGTAATCATGAAAAATCCATTAGTCAAAAGTCAAAATTCAGTATATACAAATATGTACACCAACTACACAAGTCCGGATAGTGTACTAATCATTGTCCGTGGACCACTGGGCCCAAAATGCATGGGCGAAGCCCACACGTGATACCTGACTCGAAACGGAGAGAACACTGCTGGGGCATCAGATCGAAAATACACAGGCACCTCGGTGGGAGGGGGGCACCTCAACCTGATGAACGCACGACGCCACTGCTGCACGAGGGGGCTCCATGCCAATTGCTGTATCCTGGGGAAGGCACTGCCACAGTCTCTCAAGTCTCTCCAGTGGGTGGTTTGCCCACTGCTTTATCCTGGGGAGTGCAAAGCCACAGTCTCTCAAGTGGATAACAGTCTTCACTGGTTCTGGAGGGGGCCTGGTGCCCAGAGTGCTTCATCCTGCCAAGGACTGAGGTAGTGGATGTGATACTCCACTGGTTCCGGAGGGGGTATGGTGCCCAGAGTGCTCCACGTGCAGTGTGGCCGGTACAATTCCCTCACCTGGGTTTGCGTGCCATGAGATTTGCGAGGTTCAGGTAGCATGATACGCCATGGAGGCAGCGGCATACCCCACAATGCTGCGGCTGCGGCTGCGCCTTCCACCTGTTGGTGCAAACAGTGATGGAAGTCATGCCTCATGGAAGCTGCCCAGGGTCCAGGAACTCTCCTCCAGCCTCAGACGACTGACCATTGGGGATGGTAGCCATGTCAGCAGTGCTGCCTGTGTCCGAGGACGCCGCGGGACCGGTTGCGATGCTTGCTGCAGTGTCTGCGGCGGCAGTGCATGCGGCGGTGCTTGTGGCGGTGCATGGGTCAGCACCTGCTGAGGGACACTGCAGGATGTCTCCTGCAGCCTCGGATGGCTGCCCACTGGGGAAGAGGCTGGGGACTGTCGCTGAGGCTGTAGAGGTGCCGGGGGCGGTGCAGGTGGCGGTGCTTGCGGCGGTGTCTGTCGCGGCGGCGCTTGCGGCGTTGTCTGTGGCGGCGGTGCTGGCGGCGGTGCATGGGTCAGCACCTGCTGAGGGACACAGCAGGACTTCTGCTTCAGCCTTGGATGGCTGCCCACTGGGGAAGAGGCTGGGGACTGTTGCTGAGGCTGTAGACGTGCTGGGGGCGGTGCAGGTGGCGGTGCTTGCGGTGTGCAGGTGGCAGTTGTGGTGGCGGGGCAGCTAGCGGTTTTTGCCGCCGTACAGGTTGGTGTGGTCGTGGACAGAAAGTGTGACACTGGTCCCTCAGTCTGTGCCACCATGCCCTCTCCTGACCTGCTCTTCAGCTTTTGGCCCTTCCCCAGCTTTGATGGTGCCGCAGTTGACTTGCCACTATCCCCTTTGGTTTTTGCTGAGCCCTTGGTGACTGGTAGTTTTGGGTTCTCCCTCTGGGATGTGGGCACCTTTTTCACCTTGGCAGGTGGTGGACTGTCCTTGCCCTCGCTCCGTGGCACACTGGCAGCCCTGATGGGTGGCACACTCGATTACCCCACAGTTGCTGCCACCACTGTGCCTGGGGATGTGGTGGCTGAGGTGCTGGGCTGGGTACTGGAAAGCCTGGCCCTAGGGGAAGGATGGGGGGGAGGTGTAGGGAAGAGGTCAATGTTAGCCAGGAAGAGTTTTTTAGACACACTGGGACGGGAAGCTGGAGGGGGCTTGGGAGTGGAGGTAGAGGTAGTGGTTGTAGGAGGTGTACGTCTGCTGAATTTGGGTGAAGGTGCATGGGCCGGAGGCTGTTGTGAGGTGGATGGCTGTTGGGTGGGTGTGTGCCTGCGTTTGTGTACTTTGGGAGGAGGGCTCACTGACACACTGGGAGAGGACACAGGGGATGTGTGAATGGTAGTGGGGGTGGTGAGTGCACATTAGCGGTGTGTGGTGATGGGCGTGCTGGTGATGGAGGCAGTGGCTGAGGATGTAGTGCATGCAGGTGTGAGTGGAGGCGAGACAGGCAGGGAGGAGGAGGACGTGGAGGAGGGGGACACAGTGGAGGAAGCAGATGTTGCTGTGTCTGCATGGGGATGGTGCTCGTGTGAGTGCCTGTGGGATGTGTGGTGCTTATGTTTGCATGAGCCACTCTTGGGTGTTGATGCGTGTGCATGCTGGTCTCATGGTGTGCTTGGGATAGGCTGAGGTACAGGGGATTGGGTCTGGGTGGAGGAAGTTGGAGGGGGGAGGCTGGGCACAGGGACAATGGCTGCCATCAGTGCTGAGGCCAGAGCCTGAAATGCTCTCTGTTGGGCTGCCTGCCCAGAATGAATGCCCTATAGGTATACATTTGTTTGTTGCAAATGCCTCTCTACACCCTGGATGGCATTCACAATGTTAGATTTCCCAACAGTGAGGGATCTCAGGAGGTCAATAGCCTCCTCACTGAGGGCAGCAGGGCTGACTGGGGCAGGGCCTGAGGTGCCTGGGGCAAAGGAGATGCCCACCCTCCTGGGTGAGCGAGCACGGGACACACGCTGAGGGGCTGCTGGGAGGGCCGTGCTGGTAGGGGGGGGTGGCGGCTGTACCTGTTGATGTGGTGGGCACAGAGGTGCCCGCCACCGCAAGGGAGCTCCCATCAGAGGAGGAGTCGCTGTCACTGCTGTCTGCTCCTGTCCCTGCCGTGGAGCTCCCCTCGCCCTCCGTCCCACTGGTGGCTCCAGACTCCGTTGTTTCGCCCTCCAGGGCCAAGTGGGTTGCAGCTCCCTCCTGCTCCAGTGCCAGTGCTCCTCCGCCTGATGATGCTATTGCACACAAGAACAGGGAGACCACAAAAAAGGGGGGGGGGAGGCAAAAGGAAGACGTGTTTAGTGCATGCAACACCACTACCGTTGGCGGACACAACACACAGGGAGCAGCCCTCTGCACTACGCCATGCACTGACAGTTCCTAGAATTTTCAGCTGACCATGGGTATGGGCCTAAGACCAATTGCTGCACACCTGGAAGTCACAGGAGCCTGACTAGGTGTAGATGGCTCTTACCACTGGTGGGTTTGGGGTGCCACATGGCCTGCCTCACAAGGGACTTTGCCTACCAAGTTCACCCTGGCCTAGGGAAACCCACTGCCCACCTATCCCACCCAGACACCTCGTAATGCACGCTGAGTCTGCTGAATGAGAGTGTACTCACCCCCTTGTGGCTGCTGTGATGCCCTCAAGCGCCCACACAACTCGGGATAGGCCACCGTCAGAATCTGGGATATCAGGGGGTCATGGTGCGACGGGCACCCCTCCCACGTTGGGAGGCCATCCCCAGCTAGGCCTCCGCCGTCTTCTTGCTCCAGCGGCGATGGTCCTCCCATCTTTTCCGGCAGTGGGTGCTCTGTCTGTGATAGACCCCCAGGGCCCGGACGTCCTTGGCGATGGCACGCCAAATACCCTTCTTCTGGTGGGCGCTGACCTAGAGGAATGGTACGAGGGGAAAGGAAATTACTTACCTGTCCAGACCGTCATACTCATTGCCCCCCAGTTCCCATCCATGCCCTGACGCACATACGCTCCCCATCCGCACATGCAGGCCTCAGCCCCCCCATGTATCTTCCATCCACACCACTCAAAACAGGCATTGCCCATGCAGCATGCTCACAGTGTACTCACCTGTTTGTCTGGAGGACCGTACAGTTGCGTGTACTGGGGGAGGACCCCATCCACTAGTTTCTCCAACTCCTCCGAAGTGAAGGCAGGGGCCCTTTCCCCAGACACATGAGCCATCGCCGCTTCCAGACACAGGTCACAGCAGCACTTGCAGTGTATGTCCTCTCCTGTTGAAGGTCAGGTATCAAGTGAGTGAACAGACAGAAAATGGCGGTCACGTCCGCGGCGGTGCGTACCGTCACCGCCGGCGTACATCGTCATTGGCTCCTGGGACCCATAGGGCCCAATGTTAACCAATGCAGAATTGCGCCACGGTCTTCGACCGCCCACCGCGACGGTGTACAACGCCAGCGCAGTTACCTCATATCCCCTTGTCCCACCTTACAGGTCAGGCAGCCGCCATTTCAGGAGGCCACATGGGATGGATGTTAACTGCGTCACACCTATCTAGGCCGGGAATATAGACAGATACCAGCACATTGCGAATTAATAAAGTTTCTGTAAATAACACATTGTGATACCTCAGTGTTGGATGACACTCAGCTCAATGTTCTCCTCCATGGGGCACGTCCGCTGGGGCAGGTGATGAGATGGCGGCATCCTCCGGTGTACAGACCCCTGGTGGACTTGTCAACAATGGAAGAGAGACACATCCTAGTCACATACAGACTTGATCATGCAACAATCCAGGAACTGTCTGCCCAGTTGGAGCCAGACCTGATTTCATCTATCTGCCATCCCACAGGAATCCCCCCTCTAGTGCAGGTCCTGTCTGTACTCCATTTCCTGGCCAGTGGGTCTTTTCAAACAACAGTGGCCATGGCATCAGGGATGTCCCAGCCAATGTTCTCTAACATGTTGTCTGCCCTGCTGAAACACATGTGCAGCTACATCGTGTTCCCTCAGGTGGAGGATTTGCCCACAGTGAAAGGTGACTTCTATGCCCTGGGACATATACCCAACATCATTGGTGCCATTGATTGTACACATGTGACATTTGTCCCCCCGCAGGAATGAACAGGTGTACAGAAACCGGAAGAGCTACCATTCGATGAATGTGCAGATGGTGTGTTTGGCTGACCAGTACATCTCCCATGTCAATGCCAAGTATCCTGGCTCTGTGCATGACGCTTACATTTTGAGGAATAGCAGCATTCCTTATGTGATGGGGCAACTCCAGAGGCACCGTGTGTGGCTAATAGGTGAGGCCAAGGTCTCAATACAGTTGACATAGGTGTCTGGGTATGGGGCTGTCCCTAAGGGTTAGTGTGTGTCTAACAGTTGTCCCTCGACATTTGCAGGTGACTCTGGTTACCCCAACCTGTCATGGCGACTGACCCCAGTGAGGAATCCCAGGACAAGGGCAGAGGAATGCTACAATGAGGCACATGGGTGAACTAGGAGGGTGATCGAACGCACCTTCGGCCTCCTGAAGGCCAGATAATCGTGGCCTGCTATATGCTGCACAACCTGGCTTTGCGACACCAGGTGCCTTTTCTGCAGGTGAATGGGCCAGATGGTGGTCTTGTGGCAGCTGTGGAGCCTGTGGACAGTGAAGAAGAGGAGGCAGAAGAAGAGGATATCGACAACCAAAACAACATCCTCATGCCATACTTCCAGTAAGATACAGGTAAGAAGATGTAACTGCTTACCACATCTCATACTATTGTTTGAGCTAGCATAAGTCTTTTATTTTCATTTAGTGTATGGACCCTGACTTGTCACTTTGACTTTCCATTTCACAGATCTGGGTCCCACTTTGTGCCCTCTGCTATGTTTACTGCTGGCCTACAGCTGTGTAACATTGGTATGTGAACACGCACATTGACATTGCTATATTCCATAGTTATTGCAATTACACATTTGTGAAAGCACAGACTGACTCCAGATTGTTTTGTGATTGAAGTGTGTTTATTCCTGTGCTAATAAGTGGAGGGGGTTGTAAAATGGGCTGGGGGGATGGTGGAGGAATGTCCATGGCAGAGTCCAGTCTATTTGTTTCACAGGTGCATTGTCCAAAAGGGCATAGGAAGTGGAGCAATGGCAGTTTAAGGATGGACAGGGTGACATAGTGGGACAGAAGGGTGACATTCAGGGGGGTCTCATTTCCTGGCGGGGGTCTTGGCAATGTTCTCTGTCTTGTTCCTGGATCTCAGGGACCATTTGCGGGGTGGTTCTCCATCTGCAGGGGGTGGGGTGCTGGTGTCCTGTTGTTCCTGTGGCGGTGCCTCCTGTCCACTAGCGCTGGCGGAGGTGGAGGGCTGTTCATCGTCCAGGCTAGTGTCAGGGGCCCCTTGTTGTGCCACTATATCCCTCCTGGTGTTGAGAAGGTCTGCCAGCACCCCTGCAATGGTGACCAGGGTGGTGTTAATGGACTTAAAGTCCTCCCTGATCCCAAGGTAGTGTTCCTCCTGCAGCCGCTGGGTCTCCTGAAACTTGGCCAGTACCGTTGCCATTGTCTCCTGGGAATGATGGTAAGCTCCCATGATGTTGGAGAGTGCCTCGTGGAGAGTGGGTTCCTGGGCCTGTCCTTCCCCTGTCACACAGCAGTCCTCCCAGCTTCCCTGTTATCCTGTGCCTCTGTCCCCTGAACTGTGTGCCCACTGCCACTGCCCCCAGGTCCCTGATCATCCTGTGTTAGTGGGGTTGCCTGGGTTCCCTGTAGTGGTGGACACACTGCTGATTGACATGTCCTGGGGACTGAGGGATGGGCCCACTGGGTGGGTGCTGTGGTGGTGTTTCCTGAGGGGGGAGGCTCTGTGGTGGCTTGAGACAGTGGCAGGGGAACCGACTGTCCCGAGGTCCCAGATGGGCCGGGCTGGTCATCTTGATCCAGGCGTGCAGAGCTGCTGTCATCACTGTGGGACAGGCACCTCCTGTCCGGTGACGTTGGGTAGGGGTCCTGTTGGGGTGTAAATGAATAATTATTCTATGTGTGTGTGCCCTTGTGTGCAATGGGTGTGTGACCCTCTACTCCAGTGCTCGCATTATTGGCTGGTCCTTTTGTAATTGGTGATTTTGGGACATGAGTGAGTCACTGGGACAGTACTGGCCATGCTTGGGTGATGGGTGCCCATGCATTGGTGTTACATGCAGGGCTTGGTTTTGGGATGTGTGGGTTGTGTTGGTGGGGTATCTGTGGGTTGTTGGGGTGATGGGTGTGAGGGTGAGGGTGGGAGTATGTGATGGCATGCAGGTGGGGTGGGGGGATATAGTAGTAAAGATTTGCCTTACCAGAGTCCAGTCCTCCTGCTACTCCTGCAAGGCCCTCAGGATGCAGTATTGCCAAGATTTGCTCCTCCCATGTTGTTAGTTGTGGGGGAGGAGGTGGAGGTCCACCGCCAGTCCTCTGTACAGCAATCTGGTATCTGGAGACCATGGAACGCACATTCCTCCGTAGGTCATTCACCTCTTCCTTATGTCATCCCGTGTTCTTGGATGCTGTCCCACTGCGTGAACTCTGTCGACGATTCTGCGCCATAGCTCCATCTTCCTTGCAATGGATTTCTGCTGCACCTGTGATCCGAATAGCTGTGGCTCCACCCAGACAATTTCCTCCACCATGACCCTGAGCTCCTCCTCAGAGAACCTGGGGTGTCTTTGAGGTGCCATGATGTGGTGTGGGTGATATGGTGTCTGTTGTGATGTGTGTGGGGATGTGTTGGTGTGTGTTGTTTGAGGCGCGTGGATGTTGTGTAAGTGATGGGGTTGTGTGTCTGTGGATGCTGGTGTTGTTTTAGGGAGTGTCTCTCTCTGGCCTGCTTTACATTTTCTGGTAGTAAGGGTTTGTGGGTAATGTGGGTGTGTGTTTTATAGTGTTGTGGGTGTGTGGGTGTGGTGTGTGTATGTGTATCAGGTGTGTGTATTTCGAATTGTCCAATGCCGTTGTGTTTTGTATATGCGTATATGTATATGGTTTACCGCGGTTGAAAGACCGCCGCGTTGATTCATGGGTCGTGATAGTGTGGGCGTATTCTTGTTGGCGTGACGGTGTCGGTTTTGTTATTGCCAATTTATCACTGTCCTTTGGTGTGGCGGACTAGTGTGGGTGTCTGTATTGTGGGGGTTTCCGGGCTGTGGGTCGTAATACCTGTAACGGAATTCCACGGCCGCAGCAGTATGTTGGCAGTCTTCTGCACGGCGGTAAGTGGGATTTCCCACCAGGGTTGTAATGAGGGCCATAGTTCTTTTGGATAGACGCCTTACTGCCTTTCTGCTACTGCTGACAAAGTGCAAGGTCACCATGGCTTGGTTTAAGGGGCCCCACGTAAGATCGATGATTGAATACGTGATGCATTGTACTGTAATAATTTAGAGGAATGTTTTTTCTCCTTGCTACAGCCGGTAAATAGCAGGTCTTGATTTACATATATATATAGGATCTCCTGAAGGACTACAAAGCTAGACAGGCTCAAATTGCTGGTGGGGTGTTTGGTTGGTGGGGCCAGGTTGTGGTTTGCAAAGGATGATATTGCCAGATGTGAGTTACATTATATGCAAATTGCTCTTTGCTACTATATGCTCAAACTGTCTTCTGGCCTATACTGTAGGACATTCTCTTATTGCTATAATTGGGATATGTTCCCAGTGAACCCTGATAAATGTAGAATGTAAATTTCTTTGAATTGAGTGATAACAGCTGGTCCCTCCAGTTCCTACTGTCGGGTGTTCTCTAACATGCAGTCTAGAAATATAATTGCATTTGCTGGCTCAGACTCATCCGATTGCTTGCAGTTGTCTTTATAATTGAAAATAACCTGAAAATAAAATCAAAAAAAAAAATAAGCCACGGGACACCCCTAGTAAAGGCAGTAGAAACTGCCATGGCCCTTGAGGAGAGTGTGTGAATGCCAGCAGGATGTTCTTTCTTTACTAACATATAGCTGATTACAGCTCTCAGTGAAAAGGGTAACCCAACAATAGATCATGTGCATAATTTCTTCTTTGCCATTCTTTGCTTCAGCAAAGGCAACAAAGAGCTGATCATCCACTATGTCGTTTTGTGTGCAGTGACTATAATAATACACTGCATGCCGGGCTGGGATCCAGGCCATGCAGTTGTTTCTCCTTTTCGGTGGAATGAGAAGGGAAGAAAGTCAAAATATGCCTAAACCTTCTACTTTGCCACTCAGATAATGTTAGACAATTTTGAAGGTTTCTTAAGCAACACCAAAACAAGCTTCAAGGGCAGCGATGGTGACAAAGGTGACAAAGGTACATGGTTTAGTAATGCCCTAGTCAAAAACAATTTGGCCTCACCCTTTCTGACGTGCTTTGGGTGCTACAGTCGTGGGTCCCCACCAGTCACGGCATGCAGAAGAGGCGGGGTGGCACGCGGGGAGGGGGGAGTACACATAAAATTAGTTTAAAAAAAGAAATACTTACCTCGATCACCGCTGACACCACTGCGCCATCGTCTGTTGCAGGCACAGGCTCCCAACCTGCCCTGAGGCCAATCCTGATGCTGCCAGAGCAGCGTCAGTAATGGCTGGGAGCTCCCAGCCAGGACGCCCCAGGCAGACTGGGAGCCTGTGCATGCTCTTCCAGCCCGGCAACACAGTGCCGGGTTGGAGAGAGCCTACTGAACACATGTGTTTGGCCGGCCCGAGACGGCCAGACAAACATACATGCCCACTGAGGGATTTGAAAGATGTGCCCACTTGAGTGGCCGCCATTAATCACAAAGTGTCCTCATTAAATGCTTATTAATTATAATTGAAGGGCCCATGTTATTGTAGTAGTGTGTTATGCTAATGATTTTACATGTATTTGCTTTATTAATTGTAGGCCTTAAGTTACCGGGGTTTGGGCCTAGCTTGCACAGCTTCATGTTAAGCTGCACTGTTCAAATGAGTTGTGAGAATGTCTGTCTAGAGAAATTAATTCATATATTGTTTTTCACTGAGTTGACCAAACACTAGCAGATGTCTTTAACTTTCTCATGAGAACTGCTTGCGAGAAAATCATGTATTAGTAGATGATACAATGTGTAGTTTAATGCGTGAGACAGCAATGTTCCCAGGAGCTAACAATGGATGCACTGACTGGAGTACGGATGGATACAAAAATGTTACCTGATGAGCCTGACGGTGGGAACAGAAGAAGAGGACCCAATCACAATGACATGTGAAAGACAGTTTAGTTATATCTTAGATTTGGAAATGAGTCCTTATTGAACTAATTGTAAACATACGATTCCTTGACCAATGACAACGTGGAAAGTTCTTTAGACGATTTTAACTTAGCCCGACTGCACAGACAGGAAAGGGCTCATTCCTGTTTGATTTCCTCCGTAGAGGCGCTCATCCTATTCTTTCTGAGAAGCTGAACAATTTTAATGATTTATTTATATCCTTAACTTTATTACTTAAATTTCTGTTGAATACGGACCCCTTTAGATATTGCTCTCCTGATGGTTCGGATAGCTTAGAGTCCCCATTTCTGAACCATTCCCTTTCATGGCCCGTTGCTGATGCTGACCAAACTGATGTCCAACTGACAAAGATAAATCGAGGCTTGCTGATCCATATGAGGAGAGGTATAACAAATGCTATTGTACTTGTTGTAAGTTGTATTTTGTTTCTAGGAACCAACCACTATTTTGACAGAGCCATAGTTAGAAGTTTTCCAAATTTATGTTGACTAAATTGTTTTGCATGAAGCCCAAACATTCAATTCTAATCAGAAGGTTAGTACGGGAGACCCTGAAATGTTAACAGGCTGCTATTAATATATGATTGATGTTGCTCAGTTGCTCAACCTAGATGTATGCTATTTCTATTGCGCAGTTATTCTTACTGTTAATTTGTACTGTGACTCTCCAATGTTTAGTGATCAATGCATTAGTTAAATTGAGATTCTTTAGGAGGTTTGGTCAAACACTGTTGTTCTTACATGCTTATCAGTTTGTGTTGAGTTTAATTTACGTGATATTAGCATTGTTAATATAGGGAAATAAAACATTCTAATTTTACATAAAGGTGTGGTTATTCATAGCCAAATGGGTCATGCGGTGTGAAGATTACTGACTCCAAAGGAGTTTACTGTTGTATATAGATGATTTTGTGTTGCATTTGGTATTTATGATGGGAATTACTCTAAGCGCAGTCAAAAGGTCCATCGAACCTCTATTTATCTTATAAATTAAAGATAAGAAACCAAATAAGGTCAGAGGCGCTAACAGAAATGGTAGCAGAGTAGGACGGTTAGTCTCCTTAAGAGCCCATCATTAGGCCCTGTGCATGGTCAGTCTTTCTAAGAGCTTATCATCATTTCGAAAAAATAACAGAGTGGGATGGTTAGCATTCTTGGGGTGCCATGGTAGAGTCTTTGCATGGTTCGTCTCCTCAAAAGCCCATCATGAAATGGTATAAGAGTTGGATGGGGAGATCAAAATAAATCACAGATTTGGTAGGAGAAAGTGGTAAAGGTCAAGATTTTTGGATTTGATTATGCAAATTGGAGAGAAAATGTATCCCTAAGAACCCACCATGATTTTCCCAGATCCTTGGAGCGTGCCAATGCTTGTTTGAGGATGTTCTCAGTGTTCTTGTGACAGAGTGAATGAGATAGGGTTTGCGCTTGCACAGCTTAAGCAAAACACAGGTGAATTGTGATGTTTGTGAGGGTTTAGGGAGTTTGCGTACTCCAAATGAAGTTGTTGAAGCAGTTTGCGTACTCCGAAGTGTGAGAGTAGGGAAGTCTTCGAACTTCACATGTGTGTGGCACTTTGAGCTCAAAATTGTCCACGTGGTTGTTGGCATACTGACCCCACGTTGTCTAAGACTCCGTAAGTGTATGAGACACTTGGTTTTTGTTGTCTTTGTCTGGTTTAATAGGTCAATCGGGCGTGATTAACAAACTCAAGAGTGCGTATTAAAGTGAGTGAAAGGTTTTTCCACTGAGATTTGGAGAGTCCTATGTGCACCAGGATAGACCCAATGACCAGTTGAGAGTGAAATTTATGGGCTAAATTGTGCTTGCGAATCAGGGAAACTGAGAAAGAAAGAGTAGCTGTTAGAGTGAAAGGCCATCAGTGAAAAATCAGTAAGGTTTCTGAAGCAATTGTGTTATCCTACCTGTAGTAAACAGACAAACTGTTTTTTCATTAGTTTTGCACGGATTTGAGTTGAAGGGCAGGCCGGAAGACTTTTTCAGCCGCCGTATGTGTGAGTGAGACATCATTAGAGCCGCGCTGGGATAGGTCGGTCAGTGAGAAGGGTCGCAAATGGATTGGCCGACAATCGTGAAGCGTAATTGGTTGAGAAGGTTGGCGAAAAGGATTTTGGGATTCAAAGTCACGTCCTGAATTTGATTGAAAGTAGCATAAACCACCGAAAGCTTTAAAGAGTGCCTTAAAAGGAGATACGTATATTCCAACTAGAATAGGAGAAGTTACACCACCAGAAGGTGCACCCGCCTATATTGTATTCGAAGAACAGGGTGCTGCTCCATGTCTTTGGCTGAAACAATGGTGCAAAGAGACAGAGAAAAATGGGATCTTATCATTTCCTGCCCATGGAACCGTTAACTTGAGGATTTTAGAAAATTGAGGGGAGTGCTGTATAATTTCAAACCTCCTCCAAGACTAGCACAGTTCGAGGCATTTGCTATTTGGGAACTGGTAGCTAGACAGCAACAGCAATTGAAGTTTGAAAGAATGAGAAAAGCTGAGAAGACTCAGCAGAGGCTAGATGGGATAGTGATCAGAAATTTTGGAGAACTGACACTTTACAGGGAATCAAGTTGTTTCCTGAAATCACCCAAGAGAATGGGAGCAAAACTAGAAAGAGGGATTCCTAATATTCTGATGACAAGGAGCAGAGATCGACAAAGTTTAGGAAGTCTTTGACACACAACGAAGAGTCAGATGATGATGAGCTTATTTTACAATTATTGAGAAATCGTCCCCCACCATAAGCAGCACATGATAGAAGTTCAAGGTCTAGTGTAGACCCTATGGCTCTGACACCAGTTGAATCAACCCAGAGCCAGGTACCGGTTAGCCATAGTGGACCCAATACTTCAGTGATTTAAAGGCCTATGCTACTGATGGATATTCCCAGAATTCAACCAGATGTGCCTATTGTATATGTCGCAAAACACCTGGTAGTGCCGACAGGACAGGTTTACCAGAAGCCGATATTGGTCCAGATAGAGTCAACCCCGAATTTGATGTCCCCGCTACAGACGACCCCGAGATACACTCACATAACAGGATCACAGACCGAGACGTCTGCCTTGAGGAGTCAGAATACAGGAATAATGCAACCTAGATATCCTAATGTCTGACTAAGTCGAGATGGCGTGTCAGTACCAGTCACCATAGGTCCAGTCATACTAGGGAAATAACGTGAACATTGAGCAGAAAATCATGAACCCACGCATAGCGAGGGAAAAACATCAAAGACGATACAAGAATGACACCTCCCATAAGACCAACATTTGAGGGAACAGGTCTGTTAATTGATTTAAATCCTTTCAGGACTCCTCCAAATAAGGAGGTGAGATTATATATAGGTCCTAATCCAAGCATGGTGACACCAGAGACCCCAAGCCTAACATTACAGCAAGTGCCAGGGATAAGCAATAACAACGTCTCATTTTAAGGTCTGACAGCCCAACAGTTAACTGAATGGTTGGAGAAGTTGAGCAGCAGTCAAGGAGATTCTAGCAGAGGAAGTGCCTTGAATTTGACCAGACTTAGACTAGAGGCAGAAGACCTAAATGAAGGAACAATGGGATTAGAAAGGATTGACATATTCAGAGAAGATGAGTTGCATTACTTGTGCAAGCTGATTCCGAACAAAACAGGAATAGTACATCAGAAATTAGCAGACCTAGCCGAGAAATATGACATAGAGATTGAGAAAACAAAGCACCGCAAGAGGAGTTACAGGTTAGGTTTTGACTCAAAAGATTTTGAAAATATGAGGGTTCCATGAATGAAAATTCACCTTAGGTAATTAATCCAGAGGATTCAAACATGGGAGCCTTAGACAAGTGGGTAGACAGATGGGTGAAGAAAAGAGAAAAGAGGAAAAAAGATTCTGTGAATCTTACTGCAAATGTGCAGCAGGTTGAGGACCCAGTGAAAATTCTACCAATGAGAGAGATTCCAGAAGGGAATTATGTCCATGTCCCTTGGAGCAGAAGTGATATTCCGTCATTTACAAATGATTATCCCAGGTTGAAAGAGAAGCCAGTAGAGTGGTACCAGCAGACAGACATGTTTGTGAAGCTCGCAAAGTACCTATGGGACGATTTGAACACCCTGTTAGAAATAGTGGTTCCAGCAGACTTTTGGGTCGAGTGCAAGAGAAGCATAGTTTGGCTGACAAGAAAACTTCAGAGCGATCCAGCAACAGGTGATCCGTCTCCTGACATAATGAAATATTACTATAAGGTAACATGAATTTTTGAAAACGAGAATCTCGCCCAAGAACACTGACTGGCAGAGAATAGGCAGGACAGCCCAGGAAGCGAAGGAGTTGATACATGCATACTACGAGAGATTGTTGCAAGCATTCAAGCATTACAGTGATACAGAGACAATTGAGCCAAAAGACATGATTCATTTTGTGTTCAGATTTGTTGAAGGTTTGAGACCTGAAATTAGCCAGATGATAAAGAGTCATTTGATCTTTTGGCAAGCGAAGCCGATTGATGAAGTACTGCAGTATACAAAGTGCTGTAGTGACGAGATTGAGTTGAAGCTGCGAAAGTTGAAGGAGAAGGCAATGGTGATGGAGATTAAAGTGGCACAAACAGGAATGCAGGGAAGTGTTCTGCAACAGTAGGGAAACGTGGTGTTTCAGACTCAAGCAAGAGGTAGAGGCCGTGGTGGAATGGGAAATGTGAACCATAGTCCTGATTAGAGTACTGTGGTGGTTCAGAGTGATGTGCAAGGAATGAAGAGATTGTTTCCATGTCACGCTTGAGGAGGCCTTCGACATTGGAAATGGGAGTGTCTGATGTTAGGTCAGGAAGGTGTTGTTCAGCAAATGAGCAAAATAAATTATTTTCCAAATATGAGAGGACCAAGAATGAGAGGTCACAACCCAAATTTCCAAACCAATGTGAATCAAACACAAGGTTTTCAGCCCATGCAACATCTGCAAATGCCCCATATGCAGATGCCCAAGTCGCAACAAATGCAACCGCAAGTTCAAATGGTACCTAGACAGCAAATTCAAATACCTCAAGCCTCAATGGAGCAGCAGCAGGTGATGCTGCCTCAGCAGGTCACAAGTCAAAGGTTTAATCAGAGTAATAACACAGTACACCAATTCCCGTTACACAGTGAGGATGGAATAAACAATGATTGGGTGAGTGAGAGTTCGGATGAAGAAGAATGCATGTTAGCAGCATCATTAGAGGTAGATCAAAAAGGCCCATATGTGAAGGGAAAAGTGATGGGTCACAAAGTCTCATTTTTAGCTGACACAGGAACTACATGCTCTACAGAGAGAAATGCAGAAGTTCAAAACTTGCTCCTGTCAGGGAAAACAGTCCAGATCGCAAGAGCTGCAAACCAGTATTTGACAAACCCCATTACAGAAACAGACCAGGTTAAAATTGGCAACTTTAAAGGATTACACAAATTCGTAATTTGTGACTCGAGTCCGGTGTCCTTACTAGGAAGGGACTTGTTAAGCAAAACAAGATGTTCAATTACTTGCTCAAATGATGGAAATGCCATTCAGACAAATAGTGATGATGAAGATGACTTGTCCCCAGAACATGATGACAATACAATGAATGAGGCGTACCCTTTCATTAGTTTCTTTCCAGTCTTCACAGTGAGAGATCTTCCTTCTGATTTACAAGGAACAGTTAAAATGAAAGTGTGGGATTTTACAGGAAAGGACATTGGTATAATATACGGAGTTGAGCCAGGTAAGGTTCTAGTCAAGCCAAATGTGATTTCCCCCCAGATTCCTCAATACCACATGACTCAGGACACATATGAAGGGATTGCACTCATAATTGCGGAATTTGAACACCAAGGTGTTTTAAAAGAAATATTGAGCAGCCCATGTAATTCACCGATAATGGGATTGCGGAAACCATGTGGGAAATTTCGAATTGTTCAGGGTTTGAGGAAAGTAAATTACATTGTGATTAAGGCCCTCATTACGACATTGGCAGGAAATGCTGCTTACCGCCTCGCTGATGACCGCCGACTTACTGCCGCGCTGGCGAATATCCGTTCACCATATTATGACACACACACCTGAATCCGACAGAATACAGCCACATACACAAATCCTCCAGACCAAGGGTCAGTGATAAACTGGCGGTCCCAAAACCAACACCGTTACGCCAACAGAAAAACACCCATCACATTATGAACCACGAATCACCACGGCGGACATTCAACAGCGGTAAACCATTGGCTGTACATACCGCCGGCTCACAATGGACACCCACATACAAAACAACACTACATTGGCCAATTCAAACAACACACACCGGACACCCATACACACACCACCCCCACACCACTATAAAACACCCACCCACATTACTCACAACCCTTTACCAACTACTATTGCCACCACAAGACTGAGAAGAAGAGCACAGAGACAACTAGACATACACACCACTCACACCCATACACCCCTCACGCACTCCATATCACACACCCCACCACATTACCCAACACACCCTCATCAACACACATCACACAACACCCATGGCACCACAAAGGCACCCCCCTTTCACTGAGGAGGAGTTAAGGGTCATGGTGGAGGAAATCGTCAGGGTATAGCCACAGATCTTTCGTGCACAGGTGCAGCAGATGTCCATAGCAAGGAAGATGGAGCTATGGCAGAGAATCGTGGACAGGTTCAACACCGTGGGACAGCATCCAAGAACAAGGGACAACATCAAGAAGAGGTGGAACGACCTACGGGGGAAGGTACGTTCCACTGCAGCAAGACATCAGCTCGCCATACAGAGTCCTGGCGGTGGACCCCCATCTCCTCCCCCACAACTCACAGCATGGGAGGATCAAGTCTTGGCATTACTGCATCCTGAGGGACTCGCCGGAGTTGGAGGAGGACTGGACACTGGTAAGTCTACTTTTAACAATTATCACCTCCCATACCTGAATGCCATCACACACCCTCACCCTCACTCCCATCACTCCACCATCACATCTCAATAATCCCAATGCCAAGCCCTGCATGCTGTACCAATGCATGGACACCCCTCACAGTCCTGCATGGACACTCATCACCAAAGCATGCACAGCATAGGGAAACTAACATAACCACAATACACCAACATACACAAGCAAAAGCTGGCAGCGGAATAACAATCATAGAAGGGAAGCTACAGAAGTACAAATGTCAGACACCTGAAGAATAATACATCATTTACATCCCCAAATGTACCCCAGCTAAGGTCACTGGAGAGGAGGTGCCACCACTATCCAGTCCCCCAACAGAAAAGGCCCACAGTGATAACAGTAACTCTGGACTACAGGAGCTCGATGATCTACCTGGCCCATCAGGGACCACTGGACAGCCGGTCACCCAAGCCCACTCACAGACCACCACAGAGCCTCCCCCATCAGGATCCAACACCACAGCACCCACCCAGTGTACCCACACCCCTGTAACCGGGACATGTCAATCAGCAGTGCGCCCACCTGTACAGGGACCCCAGGCCACACCTCGCACACAAGACAATCAGGGACCTGGGGTCAGTGGGCCCACCGTTCAGGAGCCAGAGGCACAGGCCCACAGGGACACTGGGGGGACCTCTGTGCACCAGGGGGAGGACAGGAGCAGGGAACGGACTCTGCAGGAGGCACGCTCCGAGATGCTGGAGCCTACCAACATTCCAAGGACACGATGGGCCAGATCCTAGACAACGTGAAGGAGAACAGGCGGCTGCAGGAGGGACAGTATCAGGGGATCAGGGAGGACTTGCAGGCCATTAACAACACCCTGACTTCCATAGCAGAGGTGCTGGCAGACATGGCCAACATCATGAGGGAGGCAACAGCACACCAGCGGGCCCCTGCCACTAGTCAGTCATCTGAACAGCCCTCCACTTCCGCTGCCGCTAGTGGCCAGGAGGCCCCGCCACAGGACCAACAGGCCACCAGCACCCCTCCCCCTGCAGAAGGCGAACCACCCGCAAATGTTCCCTGCAAACCAGAGAGAAGTCAGAGACACTTGCTAAGACCACAGCCAGGAAATGAGACTCTCCTAATTGTCCCCCTTGTGTCCCACTCAGTCACCTTGTCCACCTTGAACTGCCATTGCTCCCCTTCCTATGTCCCCATGGACAATGCACCTGTGCTATAAACAGATTGGAACAATACCCTGGATTTTCCTCCATCATCACCCCATTCCATTGCACTTTCCCCTCTATATATTAGCACAACAATAAACACCCTTGGATAAACCTCGACTACTAGTATTTCATGTATTGCAAATTTGTATTGATTGAAACAGCTATAACCATTGCAAATGAAATGTAAGTAGTATGAGCATAGAATTAATGACCCGTAGCTGGCTGTTGTGATCACACCAGGAGAATGTTGTCATATCACCAACATCTGCTAAATGAATATCTATAGGTAACAGTAAGTAGGGCAAAAAAGTGGGTAATGCCAGCATGCCAGTGCCACACAGAATACACCAATACTCATAGAAATGTGAAGTTGCACCATCTCACCAGTGGGTCATTGGAAGTTCTGACGTATCACTAATGTTCTGCTGTCCACATCCTCATCCTCTGCCTCCTCATCCTCACTGTCCTCAGGGTCCACTGCTGCCACAGGGGCATCTCCAGTCTCCTCCTCCTGCAGAAAAGGTACATGCCGTCTGAGGGCCAGGTTGTGCAACATGCAGCAAGCCACTACTATCTGGCAGACCTTCTTGAGTGAGTAGCACAGGGATCCACCTGTCAGATGGAGGCACCTGAACCTGGCCTTCAGGAGGCCAAAGGTCCTTTCAATGATCCTTCTGCTTCGTCCATGTGCCTCATCATAAGGTTCGTCGGCCCCTTTCCTGGCATTCCTCACAGGGGTCAGCAGCCATGATAGGTTTGGGTAACCAGAGTCACCTGCAAATATTGAGGGACAACATTTAGCCACACACTATCCTATATGGCTAACAACATAGGCATACTCCAACATGTACTGGGTGGGAACCAGGGCTGACCTATTAGCCTATTAGCCACTGTAGTTGGGACATCACATTTGGGATGCTGCTATTCCTCAGGACAAAGGCATCATGCACCAACCCTGGATACTTAGTATTGATGTGGGAGATGTTCTGGTCCGCCAAGCACACCATCTGCACATTCATGGAGTGGATCACCTGTTCATTCTGGCGGGGGGTACAAATGCAATATGTGTTCCGTCATTTGCCCCAATTATATTGGGGATATGTCCCATTGCAAAAAACCCGGTCTTCACAGTGGCCAAATCCTCAACCTGGGGGAAAGCAATGTAACTGCACATGTGTTTTATCAGGGCAGACAAGACTCTTGTTAGCACGATTGAGAACATTGGCTGTGACATTCCTGCTGCCAAGCCCATTGTCACTTGGAAAGAACCAGTTGCCAGGAAATGGAGCACTGGTAGAACCTGCACAAGAGGGGGGATCCCAGTGGGATGACGGATAGCTGATATCAGGCCAGGTTCCAGTTGGGCACACAGGTCTGTGATTGTGGCCCTGTCCAGTATAGGTGAGTATTATGTGCCTGTCCTCCAGTGTAGCCAAGTCCACCAGGGGACTGCACACAGGGGTATGTTGCATTCTCCTATTCATCCGCAGCGGTAGGTATCTAAGGGACACAAGAGTGAGTAGGCTGTCACAAACTGAACAATGGAGCCACAACAGCAGTCCACATCGTGCAAACATGTTTTGGGACAGTGTAATTTATAAAGTATGTGCCTATTGATCCTGTAACGCAGAAATTATCAATAGGCCTGTTGAACCCCCTCTGAAATGGCGACTACCTGTCCTGTGTGGAGGGACAGGTGGAAGTGAGGTAATGCCGATGACGTTGTGCGCCGTGGTGGTAGGCTGTCATGAACCGTCGTGCAATTCCTCATTGGATAATATTGGGCCCTATGGGGTACAGTGACCAAAGGGGATCTACGCCGGCAGTGACGGTATGCATCCCCACGGACGTGCCCACCATTTTCTATCTGATTCCTCACTTGTTTCCGGACCTTCCACAGGAGAGGACCTACACTGCATGTGTTGCTGTGACCTGTGTCTGGAACCTACCAGTGCCCCTGTGACCGGGGAAAGGGCCCAAGCCTTCAGTTCTTCAGGAGTTGGAACAACTGGTGGAGGGGGTCCTACCTCAGTACGCATGGGTCTCCAGACCAACAGGTGAATACACGTTGGGCATGTGGCATGAATAGATGGAGTAGTGTGTAAAGGCATCGTGTAAGGGGGTGGGTCGATGTACTCTTGGCGGTGTACATGTTGTGGGCTGGGCTATGTGTGTGCCAATGGGGATGCAAACGGTATGGTGGGCCATTTGTGTGGCAGGCTGGACTGTTTGTCTAATGGTGTTCTCCTGTGTGTATTGCCTCTGTAGGTCAGCGCCCATCAAAAGAAGGGAATATGGCGTGCCATTGCCATTGAGGTGCGGACCCTGGGGGTCTATGGCAGGCGGAGCACCCACTGTTGGAAACTGTGGGAGGACCTGAGACGCTGGGCACAGAAGACCGCAGATGCCCAGCTGGGGATGGCCTTCCAACGAGGAAGGGGTGCCTGTCTGACCCTGACCCCCCTGATGGCCAGCATACTGGTGGTGGCCTACCCTGAGCTGGATGGGCGCTTGAGGGCATCACAGCAGCCACAAGGGGGTGAGTACAGTGGCTATTGTTACAACATACAGCGGTGGGGTGGTATCCGGGTGGTGGTTGTGTGTCCCTGGGTGCCCCGAGGCCAGGCCAGACATAGCAGCATAGGTCCTCTGGTGGCTAAGGGTTTGAATGTAAAATACTGCTTACCTAGCTTGTTAGTATTAACTTCTGGGCAGGGTTGCATGGGTCCCAGGTGTGCTGCAGTTGGTGGTGTGTGCCCCTCCTCATTCCTTGGTGATTAGCCATTTCACTGGTAGTGCCATGCATAGTGTGTAGGCCTGTTCCCTGTGTGTGAGGGAGTGGTGTTGGTGCAGTCATTGGCCCTGTGTATCCTTTGTCTCTCTCCCCCCCTTTCTTGTTTTGTCATCGTGTCTTTATGTGCATTAGCATCATCTGGCGGAGGAGCAGAGGCACCGGCGACAGAGGGAGCTGTATCCCACAGGACCCTGGAGGCAGAGTCCACCGACGCTGAGGGCACCAGTGGGACGGAGGGCGAGGGGAGCACCACAGCGGAGACTGGAGGTGACAACACAGACTTTGATACCTCCTCCGATGGGAGCTCCCTGGTGGTGGCGGACACCTCTGTGACCACCCCAGCTGCAAGTACAGCCGCCACCCCCGTACCAGCACCGCCCTCCCAATAGCCCCTCAGCAAGTTGCCCGTGCCCACTCACCCAGGAGGGTGGGCATCTCCTTCGCCCAGGCACCTCAGGTCCTGCCCCAGTGAGCCCTGCTGCCCTGAGTGAGGAGGCTATTGGCCTTCTGAGGTCCATCTCTGTAGGCCAATCAACCATTGTGAATACTATCCAGGGGCTGGCATACCAGATGCAGCAATGCAATGCATTCCAGGAGGGCATTCACGGTGGATTGGTGGCCCAACAGAGATCGATTCAGGCTCTGGCCTCCTCTCTGATGGCAGCCATTGTCCCTGTTTCAGCCGTCTCCCCTCCAACTTCCACTTCCCAGTCCCATTCTCTTCAAACCCAACCCATCCCAAGCACACAGACAGACACGCATACACACAAGACAACACCCAAGAGTGGCACAGGCAAACACAAGCACCACACTTCATCCCACAGGCACTCGCACAAACACGATTCGGTTGCAGACGCAACAGCACCACTGTCTCCACTGTCTCCCCCTCCTCCTCCATCTCCCACCCAGTTACGTCTACACTCACACCTGCTTGCACTGCATCAATATCCACTACAAGCACACACCTCACTGGCAGACACCTCCACAACATCCATGCACATGTCCCCTGTGTCCTTTCCCACAGTGTCTGTCCCCCCCAAAGGACACAAACGCAAGCACTCAGACACCCAACAGCCATCCACCTCACAGCAGCATACAGCCCATGCACCTGCACCCAAATCCAGCAGACATACACCTCCGACAACCACTCCCTCATCCTCCACTCCCATCACTGCTCCCTCTTCCCACCCCAACGTACCTAAAAAGCTTTTCCTTTCCACAATTCCCTACCCCTCCTCCCGTCCTGCACGTATGGGCAGGGTAGCAAGGACCCAGCCCAGCGCCTCAGCCAAACAGTCCACGGGGACAGTGATGGCACCACCTACTCGTGGTGGCAGGGATACCAGACCAACAATGCTGAAGGGGAAGGAGGCAGCACATCCTGAGATGAAAGGGAAGAGTCCGGCATCAGCTGTGAAGAAGGGAAAGGAGCCTGCACCAGCTGTGAAGAAGAGGAAGCAGCCTGCACCAGCTGCGAAGAAGGGGAAGGAGCCAGCACTAGCTGCAAAGAAGGGGAAGGAGCCAGTGCCAGCTGTGAGGAAGGGGAAGGAGCTTGCACCAGCTGGAAAGAAGGGGAAGATGCCTGCACCACCAGGCAGAGGGGGGAAGAGCCCATCCACGCATGCGAGGAAGGGTAAGGGATCCCCAACCCATGACCAGGCGGAGAGGAGGCAATCTACGCCAGAGGAAGCTGTTGGCCAAACACCACCACCTCCACCAGCTGTCACAGGGCCCCCAACGCCAGCCGTGGTTGTGCAGCCATCACATAGTGCAGGGTCTGACCAGGAGCCTCCCCCAACCACCACCACAGTGCAGCCATCACAGAGTGCTGGGGCTGACCAGGAGCCTCCCCCCACCACCACCACAGTGCAGCCATCACAGAGTGCAGGGGCTGACCAGGAGCCTCCCCCAACCACCACCACAGTTGAGCCATCACAGAGTGCAGGGGCTGACCAGAAGCCAACTACAACCACCGCCACAGTGCAGCCATCACCACCAGCGGACGCCATGTAGTCCACCCTCAAGGGGCTACTGTGCGGGCTGCCCCCTCCAGAACCAGTGGGCAAGACTCCCACTTGATAGACTGTGGCCTTGCACTCCCCAGGACAAAGCAATGGGCATGTTGCCCCCTCCAGAACAAGTGGGCAAGACACCCACTCGAGAGACTGTGGCCTTGCACTCCCCAGGACAAAGCACATGGCATGTTGCCCCCTCCAGAACCAGTGGGGAAGACACCCACTCGAGAGATTGTGGCTTTGCACTCCCCAGGACAAAGCACGGGGCATGTTGCCCCCTCCAGAACCAGTGGGCTTGTTCCTGCACCTGGATGAGGTGCCCCCTGAGGTGCCTGCCTATTTGACAACTGATGCCCCTGCAGTGTTCTATACAGATTGGTGCAGGATTCGAGTTGGGCCTTGGACTGTGCCCTCTGGCAATGTGGGCCCTTTGAACTATGGACTGGGCAGTGTCCCTTTTTTATACAAGTGTACATATCTGTTTCATGGTCAAATCGGATTATTGATTTTTTTGTTGAACTGATTACAATCACTTTCGTCAATTACTGTTGTCCTTGCATTATTCTGCAGATTTTCAGGGTCTAATTGTTTATGTAATGCAGCTGGTCGTGTGTATGGCGTGTGTGTGTCAGGTGTGTGTTGTGCGTGTGTGTGTCACTCTCGTTTTCCACCCACGCTCCCTTGTGTGCTAGGTGGCTGTACTCACCGTCGTCTATGCCGGCGTTGGTGTTCCAGGAGGAGCATAATTTAGAAGATTATCGGGAAGACTTGCAGTTCGGGTTCCATGGCGGCGTGGTTCTTCCCTGTATCTCCAATAGCAAGTCCTTTGACTGTTGTGCTATGTTTCCACCAGACTTTAGATGGCGTTGGTACTGCCCCGGAAAAGGTGGCGGTTTACTGTGTCAAAATATGGTAAGCGGTACTTTGTCTTCCGTCTGGCTGTAGGAGGCTACCGCCATGGTGACTGTTGTTTCCACCCTGGCAGTCGTTGTGGTACATTGGCTGTCAGTGGGAGATATCACCACCATGGTCATAATTTGGCGGTAATTACCGCCAGCCCATTGGTGGTATTATCGCCACTTTATCACCCACCGCCAGGGTCGTAATGAGGACCTAAGTGTTGTCCCGTAGTGCCAAATCCAGCAGTGATTTTGTTTTAAGTACCATGTGATGCTGAATGGTTCGCTGGCATTCTTTTTTGTACCTCTTCATGAGGATAGTCAATTTCTTTTTTCTGTTTCAAATTTTTGGATCGAGTCTACTGTTGGTGCAGAATTCCTCAAGGGTTTTCAGAGTCACTGTCCATTTTCAACCAGATTTTGAAAAAGAACCTGGAGTCACTGGAAATGCCTTTCCAATCCACATTAGTCCAATACATTGATGATTTATTGGCAGCGTCCAAGACAAAAGAGGCATGTAAGTATGATACTATTGCTTTACTGAATCACTTAGGGAAGAATGGGCATAAAGTGCCCCCAGCTAAATTACAATACTGTCAGAAAGAAGTGAAATATTTGGGTCACCTGATCGAGAAAGGCATTAGGAACATCTCCAGAGAGAGGGTCACAGCCATATTGCAGCTGAATCCCCCAGCAACACAGAGAGATGTCAGGATGTTCTTAGGAATGGTGAGCTGTTGTCGTCAGTGGATTCCCAACTTTTCAGTCATTTCAAAGCCATTGCAGAAGTTGACTCACAAAGAAGTTACTGATCCCCTAGTGTTAGGCCAAGCCTGTCTGAAAACCTTTATTGAGTTGAGAAAAAGTCTGTGCAAAGCCACGGCTTTGACAATGCCTTACTACACAAAACCCTTTAAGTTGTTTTGTCATGAGCATGATGCATGTCCTTTGTCAGTCTTGACTCAAGTCCATGGTGGTTCAAACCACCCGGTAGAATATTTGTCAGCTACTTTGGACCCAGTTGCAGCAGCATTACAAGGCTGTCTGCGATCCGTTGCAGTGGTTGGACTAAGCCTCACTCAGAGTGAGAGCATTGTGATGGGACATCCTTTAACTGTCATGGTCCCTCACTCCATTGAAGTTTTACTCACCAGAACCAAGACTCAGCATCTTACAAATGACAGGCTAACATGTTATGAAACGGTCATCCTGCTGGGGTCCCCTAATGTGTCACTAAAAAGGTGTACAGTGCTTAACCCAGCAACCTTACTTCCAAAAGAGAACATTGAGATTGACAAGTTGAAAGAAGTTGAGATGACTGTCTAGAAGTAACTGATTTGTGCACAAAACAAAGACCTGATATTCAAGATACTCGATTGGAAGAAAATTACCAATAATTTTTGTTGATGGTTCCTGCTTAAGAGATAGCATGGGAACACTGAGAGCAGGATATGCAGTGTGCACAAGTTCTGGTATATGCAAAGAGTGCTGGCTTCAAGGAGTGCATTCTGTGCAAGTGGCGGAATTGGTAGCCCTTACTAGAGCATGCCATGTTTCTGCACAGTTTAAAGTTACCATTTATACGGACAGTCAGTATGGATTTGGAATAGTCCATGACTTTGGCCAGCTGTGGTCACAGAGAGGTTTCTTGACCTCTTCTGGTTCACCAGTGTGAAATGGTGAAAGAATACATGACTTGTTGCAAATTGTTCAAATGCCAGACAAGATTGCTGTGGTAAAATGCAGTGCACCCCTGAAATCACAAGATTTTGTGCCAATGGGAAATGGATATGAGGATCAATTTGCAAGGTTTTGCACATTGAACTGTATATCGCACAAAGATAAATGGGAATTGTTACCACAGTAAGAAATGTGCCCAAATTATGCATTACATGTTATAGATACTTTGGAAGAATTAAAAGCATTACAGGATAATGTTGCTAAAGATTAGAAAAGAAAATATGTTCAACGTGAGGACGATGTCTGGGTGTCCGAGGCGGGACAAGCAGTTCTGCCTAATAGCTTGTTGGACTCAAATGGCTAGATATTATCAAGGTCAAACACATGTTGGGAGAGATGCTATGGTCTGTACATTTAAACAATTTTGGTTCAACCCAAAGTTTAGACAGGTTGCTGAAGCAGTTTGCCATTGTTGCGTCATTTGCCAGCAGATGAACGTGGATAAGGGGACAGTGGTCAATTTGAGCCACATTGGAAGAGCGGGAGGTCCGTTTAGCAGAATGCAGATGGATTTTATCAAGATGCCTGTGTGTGGAGGATTGAGATATATGTTGGTGATTGTTTGCATCTTTAGTCATTGAATTGAAGCTTAGCCTACATGAAGAAATGACAGCCTCACAGTAGTAAAGTTACTGCTTAGGGAACTAATACCACGTTTTGGGTTTCCGGTCTCTTTAGAATCAGATAGAGGAAGTCACTTCAACAATGAAGTAATTAAATTCCTCTGTTCAGCTTTAAACATTGAGCAGATGTTGCACTGTAGTTACCGCCCTGAAGCCTCAGGACTTGTAGAGCAGATTAATGGTACCTTGAAATCAAGAATGGCAAAAATGTGTGCGTCCACGAATCTGAAATGGCCTGACGCACTGCCATTAGTTCTGATGACTATGAGAAACAAACCTGACAGGAAAACTGGACCTCATGAAATCCTCATGGGCAGAGCAGTGAGTTTGCCAGCAGTTCCTGACAATGCTCTTGTAAACATGACAGATGATTATAGTGTTGGACTACTGCAAAGGCCTGGCTGATGTGGTTCGCTCTTTCTATGATCAGGTGGAAGCCATCACAATGCAACCATCTCACGATCAAAGCCACAACCTGAGAGTGGGAGATTGGGATGTGATCAGAAAACATGTGAGGAAGATGTGTTTGGAGCCTCGGTGGAAAGGCCCTTACCAAGTAGTACTGATTACTTCTACAGCTGTGAGGTGTGCTGGAGTTCCGAACTGGATCCATGCCAGCCATACTCGGAGAGTACAGTGTCCGTTGGACAATGAAGAAGAGTTGTTGAGAGTACAAACAACGTCGAGACCAACTCCAGAATAGGAGAGGGGAGAAGAAGAATCAGAGATGGAATCTGAGAAAATTTAAGCCAGTACAAACACTCCTGTGAGAGACGAAGTGGAAGACCTACAGGAGAGTGACAGTGAACCAACCTCAACTGAGGCAGCAGGAGAGTCTGTTCAGAGGAGGGCTCTCCCAAAAGCAGACGGTCTTGAAAGGCAAACAGAGCAAACAACATATCCCAAGGGGGAAAGAGTTGAGGCGGATCAAAGCCAAAGTGATCTGACTCCTCTGAACCAGAAGCAGGTACGTCAAGAGAAAATCCTGCAGAATTGAAAGAAGTCACAAGTCCAACATTGAAAAGAGCATTGGTAAGAGGTCCACTGAAAGTTGACGACTGGACAAAATCCCAAGCCAAGAGGAAGGAAGCAGTTACAATAACAACAACTGAGGAGGAAGTAGACCCAAGAAATAGAGAAGATTTGAGTGATGGAAAGTTAAATGGAGATCGAAGATTGAAAAAAAGAGAATTGCAAGTCGAAGGTACGCAGGTCCTGAATGGGCATATGCAACAACAAGTGAATGGCAGAATTAATGTTTTGTCTAGAGACATTCCAAGTCAATATATTGGCACTTGAAGAAAATCAATGAACTGAACTTTGAAAACTGTGATTCTGAGAAAAGTGCAAGAGAGAGACTATTGAAAGTAACAAGAAAATACTTTTTGATAACCTGGTTTGACCAGCTGCTAAACCGATTTTAACAAGCTACCTATTTTTGACAAAAAGGGTCCTGGAAGAAAGACTGAAAGCTGTAAATAACTGCTAAAGAAGATTGAAGATTTTTTGTTTTGATTTTTGCTGCATAGTTATAATTTTTCACTTCTACTTTCTGATTCTTTACAGATCATGAGTAACCTTAGCCAACAGGGTAGGAAGAATAGGTGTTGTAGATACATGGATACTGGTTTGGCAATTGTATGCATGATATCGTCTTTGGTGTTGATTGAGATTATGGCTTTTCTTGACAAGAGTGTGGCCAACCATACCTCAGTTTTAGAAACAAGTACTACACTCACAGAAGTAGATAGGTTTAGGATAGATGAGAAATATTTGAACATAGATAAGGCACAGGGAGAACTTTCTTCTACTGTTTTCTATCACTTATTACGTGAGTATGTTGAGACAATGGATGTGAGATATTGCTATGTTTGCACACAGATTCCTTCATCAGTGGAGGAAGGAGTTATCTACCATAGTTTGCCCCTTACTTATGAGATAAGTTGTAGTCTGTTACTAATGAACAAGTTACTTACCTTCGGTAATGAATGATCTGGTAGAGACTCTATCTAGCTGCAGATTCCTTACCTTAGAATTCCCTGGCGTCAGCTTTGAATCCTGAATTTTTCTGCTGAGCTGTACCCTGCGGGTGCCGTTGGGTGCCGTTGTTCGTATCCACGTGCGTCGTCCATCTCCGCGTGGCATTGTCAGCATCGTTGGAGCTGTCTGTGACATCACGGTCTTCTATACAGGCACCACCCTGCCACACGTATGTCAGTTCTTTTCCACAACTTCCCACACCAGAAGCGCAGAGTCATGGAAGAACCAACTTTCCCTGATTGTCTGTGCAAAATGACAATCCCTGAAAAATGGTAAAATCTGAAAATACATCAAATATCCACAGAGCGGGGAGGCATGGGTGGGTGTAAGGAATCTGCAGCTAGATAGAGTCTCTACCAGATAATTTGTTACCAAAGGTAAGTAACTTGTTCATCTGATAGAGATTTCTGGCTGCAGATTCCTTACCTTAGAATAGATACCCAAGCCATAACCTGGTGGTCGGCTGCGGACATATACTTTATACAAGAAAGTCCTGTAAGACTGAGCATCAAAATGCCCATCTCTTCTCACCTGACTATCCAGGCAGTAGTGTCTTGCAAACATGTGCAAGGAAGCCCACGATGCCGCCTGACAGATGTCTATGACCAGTACGCCTCAAGCCAACGCTGTGGTAGCAGCTTTTCCCCATGTAGAGTGAGCTTTCAAGCCCTCATGAGGCTGCTTCTAAGCCAAAACTTAGCAGATTTTGATACAGAGAATGACCCTACGTGAAATGGTTCATTTCTGAACTGCCAGACCCTTCTTTGCACCAACGTACCCCACAAAGAGTTGGTCATCCACCCGGAACTCTTCTGTGCGGCCAAAGTAGAACGGCAATGCTATTTTTGGGTCCAGAAGGTGGAGGAAGAGATTGACGTCCCTTAAATCCAAGATAGCGCTTGTTTGGTTCATTGTTATTTTTGGGAATCAGAAAGTAGCAGGAATAACAACCACTGCTTACTTCTGACATGGAGACCCTTTCTATGGCTCCCTTTGCCAAGAGAGCCGTAACTTCCTCACAGAGTAAGGTCAAATGAAACCCCCATAAGCCGTTCTTTTATCGGAGGGATAGAGGGAGGGAAAGACTGGAAGGGGAGGGAATAGCCATTCTGTATGATCTGCAAGACCCATTTGTCCGATGTTATGGACCTCCAGTGAGGGAGATGAAATTGAATCCTCCCTCCAACTGGACGGACATGGTCTTGCAGAACCATACCAGGAGGGCTTGGGCGCTGAATAAGAGGGGAACTGGGTGGTGGCTGACCTCTGGCTAGACCCTCTGGGTCTGAAGGTACCACAACTTCGTCCTTGCACGGGATGCTGTGAAGCCGGAGGACGATGGCTAACCTGTGATTGGCGTGGTACCGCACCCCTCCCGAAGCCTCGAAAGGGGCGATAAGCAGACTGCTGGTGAGCCGGTGCTGAGAGTCTCAAGGATCTGGCTATAGCCCGAGAATCCTTGAACCTCTCAAGCGCAGAGTCTGCCTTCTCACCAAAAAAGGCGAGAACCATCAAAACGAATGTCCATCAACTTCAACTGGACAACCCCCCCGAAAAGCCAGTGGTTTGTAGCCAGGCGTGGCATCGGAGGGCCACCGCCAAAGAAATCGCTCTACCCAGCCAGTCACTCGTGTCCAAGCCGCACCTGATGGTAAACCTGGCTGCATCTCTCCCATCCTTGACAGCTTGGGTGAGAGTGTCAGGTTACCCTCCGGGACCTGGGGCAGTACTTGTGCCACTGTATCCCATAAAGTATGGTAAAAACGGCCCAAGAGGCAAGAGGTGTTTACCGACCTCAATGCCAGGCTGGAGGAAGAAAACATTTTCTTGCCAAGTTGATCCAACTTCTTGGATTCCCTAACCGGGGAGCAGAAGGGAAGGTACCACAGGAAGTGGAGGATTGGACCACCAAGCCCTCCGGGGTGCAGTGCTGGAGGAGGAAATTAGGGTCCTTGGTGGCTGGTCTATGGCTGCGGCCAATTGCCCTACTCACAGGAGCCCCTGTGCTGGGTTTGGACCACGTTCCCAGAAGGACATTTGTGTGAGGGCTTCATTGAAGGGTAACATCAGCTCTGATGTAGCAACCCCTGGCTGAAGCACCTCTATCAGGAGATTAGTCCTGGCTGGCACAGTAGGCAAATCTAGGTCCAAGACCTCAGCTGCCCCACGCACAACCATGGCATAAGAATCCCCCTCCTCCATAGCCACAGCGGGAGGAGAGCATGCCAGCATCTGGAGAAGTATCCAGTCCACTGGCTTCCCCTAGATCCTCATACCAGTCCTGTTCATACTCCAATCCATATTCTAAAGGGTCCTCAGACCCCTCCTACTCCTCTCATGTGCCTGGCTGTTCTGAAAAAGCCTCAGGCACTGATCTGGGCCTAATCGGCGCTGTCGAAGTCGGAATCGGCGTTGTATGACGTCATTCAAGCTCTGGATCATCCGAAATGAGGATGGGGCTACCACCACCAGTGGGCGCCGGTGGTGGAGGGAGTGTCGACGTCGGGCCTGGCGCCGGAGGAGGTTGACTGTTAGAACCCGGCACCGGTCCGGATCTGCTATCGGATTCTGGGATCCCCAACTGTGCTGAGGCCGAAGCTGCCGGGCTCAAATCCGATGGGGCCCCTGCCGGCCCCAAAGACCCACCCAAGGGTGCAGCCAGCTCAAAAACAAGGCGCATAGCCTTGTAAAATTCTTTAATTTGAGTGGGGGTCACTCCGGTTCCCAGAAAGGGTGGAAGACGCAGAGTCAGATCTGGTGACGGCTCCGCGGAGCCGCGCTTGGTACATCAACGTTCCCTAGACACCTTGTCGGCTGACAGGCGGGGCGAATTCGAAGTCTGCTTGGACTTCTTATTTTTGTGCCTCTTATCTGAATGTCCCGAAGACCTCAAATGCGAGGAAGATGACTTGGGGCTCCTGGAGGGGTGCTGCTCCTCCTAGAGCGGGACCGTGACTTCCTCAGAGTCACGCTGACCGAAGAAGTTTGAGAGATCTCTCTCTCAAGACCTTCGGAGCCATGGCCCGACAGTCGGAACACAAGGCACCAGAGACAAACCTCGTGTGGATCAGTGATCGACATGGTGCGGTGATGACATGCACCACACGGTTTAAATCCAGTCTTTCTCAAAGTCATTGCACAGACAATCGAAAAAATCATTGACAAAACATTGAAAAAAGGGTAGCTCTATGCCGACCTGCGCTTAAGCCTCGCGGAAGGAAAATAACTGACATACCCGCTCCGGGGTGGTGCCTACATAGAAGACCGTGACGTCACAGACAGCTCCAACGACGCTGATGACGCCACGCGAAGTCGGACGACGCACGCGGATCTGAACGACACCACCCGATGGCACGTGCAGGGTACTGCTCAGCAGAAAAATTCCAGATTCGAAGCTGATGCCAGGGAATTCTAAGGTAAGGAATCTGCAGCTAGAATTCTCTATCAGTTAAGATTCTATAACCTGGTGTATATCCAATATTTCTATTCCAATTATGATGTTGTATTTTGGTTTGTTCCTATAATTAGATACCTGAGTAGAGTAGGTAAGGAGAACACCATAGAATTAGTGAGAGGATTCTTTGAACCCACATTGACTTTTGGCACTGCTTACGTGCATAGAAATAATCTTACATGCTTGCTTACACCCATAGAAAAGAGTTTCTTATATCAGACAGATGATAGAAGAAAGGCATTGAAGGAGAAGTTTGAAAAAGGCTTAGAGAAAAGGACATTTAGAAATGATCATGCATTTGGTGATATAAAGACACAAGGGAGGTTAGCTTTAGATGCACAACACGCAGGAAAGCTTTGTGTATATAGGCCTCAATCTAGAACTGATATGTTGTTTGTGGGAACAAGTGAATGTAGACATCTGTTTTTGTTTCAGAGTAAATGGATGTTCAATTTGAATGGACAAGACCCAGCAATTCCAGGAGTTTTTTACATCTGTGGACCAAATGCTTATTACCGTCTTCCTAGAGGATGGTATGGCACATGCTACTTAGGGATAGTTTTCCCAAAAATATTTCAACTTGAGTAAGATACCTAAAATGACTGAATTACATCACATTAGACAAAAGCGAGAATCATATTTTGGCAAAGTTGGAAACATATTTGGAGCAATAATTCCTTCAATAGGAGATATTCTGAATTAGTTGAAAATTCAAAAGTTGTCTAGTATTGTGTATAACATGCTGAATAATTTTCCAGGAGCCATGGTCTTAATGCACACAGAATGGCTCTTCAGAACCCCCATGCGTTAGACATCCTTTTAGCCAAGGAGGGCGGAGTCTGTAAAATGCTGAATTCGCACATTGTTGCTCATATATACCTAACAAAGTAATGAAGTTAGAAGCCTTATTAACAATTTGACTAATTATAGTGCTGATTTGAAAGAGCTTAAAGAACCAGGAGTTTGGGAAAATGTTGGCAAAGGTATTGCTTCCAAGGGAAATTGGCTTGGCAACCTGGGGAAAGGGATAATAATGAAGATAATACAAGTAATATTGGTTATTGTGATTTGCATAATTGGAGCATGGGGAATATGTATATTGCATCATGTGAATAAAACGAAGAAAATGAAAAATGATCAGAGGAAGGAAGAAATTAAAATGGAGAAATTGTTCAGGGCAAATTCAAAAAAGGAAAAAAAAAAAAAAGTGATAAGGAGGACTATTTTTTGGGGGGGCAAAAAGTTGTTTCGGAAGATGTTAAGTGTGGTGATATATATTTAGACATCAGAGGAGGGATTGTGAATGCTGAATTGTTACTAATAAATATTCATGTACTTTAGATTATGGATCTGCATAGAATTTAATTAACATACAAAATAATGTGCGATTTGAAAGATGTACCCAATTGAGTGGCCACCATTAACCATGAAGTGTCCCTATTAAATGCTTATTAATATTAATTGAAGGGCCCATGTTTAGGTTATTGTAGTAGTGTGTTATGCTAATGATTTTACATTATGTATTTGCTTAAATAATTGTAGGCCTTAAGTTCGGGAGGTTTTGGCCTAGCTTGCACAGCCTCATGTTAAGCTGCACTATTCAAATGAATCGTGAGAATGTCTGTCTAGAGAAATTAATGTATTGTTTTTCACTGAGTTGACCAAACACTAGCAGATGTCTTTACCTTTCTCATGAGAACTGCTTGAGAGAAAATCGTGTATTAGTAGATGATACAATCTATAGTTTAATGCATGAGACAGTGATGTTTCCAGGAGCTAACAATGGATGCACTGACTGTAGTACGGATGGATACAAGAATATCACCTGTAGGAAGTTGGCTCTGTATATACTATTTCAAAGTAAGAAATAGTGTACACAGAGTCCAAGGGTTCCCCTTAGAGGTCAGATAGTGGCAAAAAGAGATAATTCCAATGCTCTATTTTGTAGTAGTGTGGTCGAGCAGTAGGCTTATCAGAGGGTAGTGTTAAGCATTTGTTGTACACACACAGGCAATAAATGAGGAACACACACTCAAAGACTTACTCCAGGCCAATAGGTTTTTATATAGAAAACTATCTTTTCTTAGTTTATTTAAAAACCACAGGTTCAAGATTTACAAGTAATACTTCAAATGAAAGGTATTTCACTCAGGTATTCTAGGAACTTTGAATAATCACAATAGCATGTACAGTTTTGACAAAAATGGCAATAAGATATTTTTAAAGTGGACACTGCAAAAATCAACAGTTCCTGGGGGAGGTAAGTAAATGTTAAATTCACAGGTAAGTAAAACACTTACAGGGTTCAAAGTTGGGTCCAAGGCAGCCCACCGTTGGGGGTTCAAGGCAACCCCAAAGTTATCACACCAGCAGCTCAGGGCCGATCAGGTGCAGAGGTCAAAGAGGTGCCCAAAACACATAGGCTTCAATGGAAACAGGGGTGCCCCGGTTCCAGTCTGCCAGCAAGTAAGTACCCGCGTCCTCGGAGGGCAGACCAGGGGGGTTTTGTAGGGCACCGGGGGGACACAAGCAGGCACAGAATGTACACCCTCAACGGCACAGGGGCGGCCGGGTGCAGAGTGCAAACAGGCGTCGGGTTTTGTATTGAAAGCAATGGGGAGACACGGGGTCTCTTCACCGATGCAGGCAGGTACAGGGGGGGGCTCCTTGGGGTAGCCACCACCTGGGCTAGGCAGAGGGTCGCCTGGGGGTCGCTCCTGCACTGGAGTTTGGTTCCTTCAGGTCCTGGCTGCTGCGGGTGCAGTGTTGGTTCCAGTCGTCGGGTCCCTTGTTACAGGCAGTCGCGGTCAGGGGGAGCCTCTGGATTTCCTCTGCAGGCGTCGCTGTGGGGGCTATGGGGGGGTCATCTCTGGCCACTCACGGAGTCACAGTCGCTGGGGAGTCCTCCCTGAATTGTTGGTTTTCCACAGGTCGAGCCAGGGGCGTCAGGTGCAGAGTGGAAAGTCTCACGCTTCCGGCGGGAAACGTGAAGTCTTTAAAGTTGTTTCTTTGTTGCAAGAAAGTTGCAGGATTCTGAACAGAGCTGCTGTTCACTGGAGTTTCTTGGTCCTTGGGTGCAGGGCAGTCCTCTGAGGCTTCAGAGGTCGCTGGTCCCTGTTGGATGCGTCTCTGTTGCAGTTTTCTTCGAAGTAGGGAGACAGGCCGGTAGGGCTGGGGCCAAAGCAGTTGTCGTCTCCGTCTTCTCTGCAGGGCTTCAGGTCAGCAGTCCTTCTTCTTCTTTAGGTTGCAGGAATCTGATTTCCTGGGTTCTGGGGTGCCCTTAAATACTAAATTTAAGGGTGTGTTTAGGTCTGGGGGGCAGTAGCCAATGGCTACTGTCCTGGAGGGTGGCTACACCCTCTTTGTGCCTCTTCCCGGAGGGGAGCACATCCCTAATCCTATTGGGGGAATCCTCCAAAACCAAGATGGAGGATTTCTAAAGGCAGGGGTCACCTCAGCTCAGGGCACCTTAGGGGCTGTCCTGACTGGTGGGTGACTCCTCTTTGTTTTTCTCATTATCTCCTCTGGACTTGCCGCCAAAAGTGGGGGCTGTGTCCAGAGGGGCGGGCATCTCCACTAGCTGGAGTGCCCTGGGGCATTGTAACAAGAAGCCTGAGCCTTTGAGGCTCACTACTAGGTGTTACAATTCCTGCAGGGGGAGGTGTGAAGCACCTCCACCCAGAGCAGGCTTTGTTTCTGGCCTCAGAGGGCACAAAGGCCCTCACCCCAGGGGGTCAGAAACTTGTCTCTCAGCAGTAGGCTGGCACAGACCAGTCAGTCCTGCACTGAAGGATTGGGTAAAATACAGGGGGCATCTCTAAGATGCCCTCTGTGTGCATTTTTTAATAAATCCAACACTGGCATCAGTGTGGGTTTATTATTCTGAGAAGTCTGATACCAAACTTCCCAGTATTCAGTGTAGCCATTATGGAGCTGTGGAGTTCGATTTTGACAAACTCCCAGACCATATACTTAATATGGCCACACTGTACTTACAATGTCTAAGAATAGACTTAGACACTGTAGGGGCATATTGCTCATGCAGCTATGCCCTCACCTGTGGTATAGTGCACCCTGCCTTAGGGCTGTAAGGCCTACTAGAGGGGTGACTTACCTATGCCACAGCAGCATTTTGTGTGCATGGCATCCTGAGGGGGATGCCATGTCGACTTTGCCTTTTTCTCCCCACCAACACACACAATCTAGGGTGGCACAACATATGCTGCAACCCTTAGGGACCTTCCCTGGTCACAGGGCCCTTGGTACCACTGGTACCTTTTACAAGGGACTTATCTGTGTGCCAGGGGTGTGCCAATTGTGGAAACAATGGTACATTTTAGGTGAAAGAACACTGGTGCTGGGGCCTGGTTAGCAGGGTCGCCGCACACTTCTCAGTCAAGTCAGCATCAGTATCAGGCAAAAAGTGGGGGGTAATTGCAACAGGGAGCCATTTTCTTACATCACCTGATGAGCCTGACGGGGGGAACAAGAGAAGGGGAGCCAATCATCGACATGTGAAAGACAGTTTAATTATATCTTAGATTTTGAAATAAGTCCTTATTGGACTAATTGAAAACGTACGATTCCTTGTACAATGACAACGTGGGAAGTTCTTTAGACAATTTTAACTTAGCCGACTGCACAGAGAGGAGAGAGCTCATTCCTGTTTGATTTCCTCTGTAGAGGTGCTCATTCTATTCTTTTTGAGGAGCTGAACAGTTCCTAATGATTTATTTCTATCTTTAACTTTATTGCTTCAATTTTTTATGTTGAATACAGACCCCTTAGATATTGCTTTCCTGATGGTTCAGATAGCTGTCCCCATTTCTGGACCATTCCCTTTCATGGCCCATTGCTGATGCTGACCGAACTGATGTCCAACTGACAAAGAGAAATCGCGGCTTGCTCATCCACATGAGGAGAGGTATAACAAATGCTATTGTACTTGTTGCAAATTGTCTTTTGTTTCTAGGTACCAACCGCTATTTTGAAAGAGCCATAGTTAGATGTTTTCCATTCATGTTGACTAAATTGTTTTGCATAAAGCCCAAATATGCTATTCTAATCAGAAGGTTAGTAAGGGAGACCCTGAAATGTTAACAGGTTGCTATTAATATATGATTGATGTTGTTCAGTTGCTGAACCTAGATGTATGCTATTTCTATTGCGCAGTTATTCTTACTATTAATTTGTACTGTGACTCTCAAATGTTTAGTGATCAATGCATTATTTAAATTGAGATTCTTTAGGAGGTTTGGTCAACCAGTGCTTTTCTTATATGCTTATCAGTTTGTGTTGAGATTAATTTACATGATATTAGCATTGTTAATATAGGGAAATCAGCATTCTGATTTTACATAAAGGTGTGGTTATTCATGGCCAAATGGGTCATGGGGCATGAAGATTACTGACTCCAAAGGTGTTTACCGTTGTATATAGATGATTTTGTGTTGCATTTGGTATTTATGGTGGGAATTACTCTAAGCGCAGTCAAAAGGTCCATTGAACCTCTAACACTTCCCCTTATAAATCAAAGATAATAAACCAAATAAGGTCAGACGCGCTAACACAATATAGATCGCAAAACCTGGGCATAATCTTGTTCACAAGTTAGGATGAGCTTGATAAACTATTAGCAAAAGCTACTCCATAATAAATTCCTCAACAGACTTTATTGTTCACTGGCTCTAATGAGTACATTTGGTTCATAGATTGTGGTTCCATGTTGCAGCATGCCTTTAGGGATGCCAGATTCTTTCATCTGGATTGACAATGTCCCTCTATCTCCTTATATGAGTTGAAAATATTTTAGTGAGATTGTTGGTTGCCTGGTGATATTGACCAGAATGATTGCCTTAATGGGTTATGTAGCAGACATACTTCTTTTGGCTAGGCACCTTACTGCCCTTCTGCTACTGCTGACAAAGTGCAAGGTCACCATGGCTTGGTTTAAGGGACCCCACGTAAGATAGATGATTGGATACGTGATTCATTATACTGTAATGAATTAGAGGAATGTTTTATCTCCTTGCTACAGCCGGTAAATAGCAGGTCTTGATATATATATGGGATCCCATGAGGGACTAAATAGCAAGACAGGCTCATGCCCTTGAATTGCTGGCAGGGTGTTGGTTGGTGGTGCCAGGTTGTGAAATGCGAAGGATGATATTGCCAGATGTTAGTTACATTATATGCAAATTGCTCTTTGCTGCTATGTGCTCAAACTGTCTTCTGGCCTATACAGTAGGACCTTCTCTTAGTGCTATAATTGGGATATGTTCCCAGCGAACCCTGATTAATGTAGAATGTCAATTTCTTTGAAATGAGTGGTAACAGCTGGTCCCTCCAGTTCCTACTGTCGTCTATTCTCTAACATGCAGTCTAGAAATATAGGGCTAGATGAAGGAAAGCCCGAGTGTGCGAATTGCAAATTGCGAGTTGCTCAAGCAATTTACAAACCCAGATGCAGGATGGTGTCCCTGACACCATCTGCGAATCGCAAGGGGCTCGCAAAGACCCATCTCATTAATATTAATGAGGTGGGTCACAATTTGCGACCCCCTTGCGATTTGCAGCACTCACAGGGATAGTGGCCTGCTGGAGACAGCAGACCACCATGTCTGTGACTGCTTTTTAATAAAGCAGGTTTTTTTTTTTTGTATTGCAGCCCGTTTCCCTTAAAGGCATTTTGAACCAGCAGGATGCAGGAGGCCAGGAGGACCAACAGCCTCAGAGTCATTCTCACCGAAATCCAGGACAGAGGCTGAAACATCGGTATCATAGCCCGAATATCCTGGACTCGCTTTTCAGGAGGATATGCCGGAAACTGCACTGTATCCAGAACAGCTCCGATGAAAGGGAGCGTCTGAGAAGGAGTCAGGTGTGACTTCGGCACGTTGATAGTGAACCCCAGCGAATGCAAAAGGTTCCCCGTAGTCTGGAGGTGGGATACGACTGTCTGGGGCGAGTTCGCCTTCAACAGCCAATCATCAAGGTAGAGGAAGACTGGGATCCCTAACCTGCGCAGATGAGCTGCCACCACCACCATCCCTTTCGTGAACACCTGAGGGGCACTGGTAATGCCAAAGGGGAGCACGGTAAACTGAAAGTGCTCATGACCTACCACGAATCGTAGGTAACGTCTGTCGGCCGGCAAGATGGGAATGCATCTTGCAAGTGCAACGCTACCATCCAGTCTCCGGGATCCAGGGCAGATAGGACCTGAACCATTGTCAACATTTTTAACTTCTCCTTTTTTAGATCTAATATAGACCAAAGACCTTTGTCCTTTTTCGGAACCAGAAAGTAGCTGGAATAGCAACCACAACCTACTTCTGGCAACGGAACACTCTCTATAGCTCCTTTGGCCAAAAGGGCTTGGACTTCCTCACGAAGAAGTACCATATGATCCTCTGATATCCGATTGTATGAAGGTGGCATGGCTGGAGGAGATGTCTTGAAGGGGAGGGAGTAGCCCTTTGGGACAATTTGGAGGACCCACCTGTCTGAGGTAATAGATTGCCACTGGGGCAGGCGATGGCATATCCTGCCACACACTGCCTCCAGCTGTACCCGCGGACTAGGAAGGCTTGGAGTCTGAAGAGGGGGTGAACTGGGCGACCCACTGGCTCCCTGATCCCCAGGGGCGTGGGATCCCGCGTCCGCAGCTGTGCAGGAGCTGTACAGCATGCGCGGGTCGGTGGCCAGGTGTCAGCAATAAGGCCATGCGCGGTCCAGCTCCCACCCGAAACTCCACTGTGCGGCTCTGTGGCGCTTCATGCGCACCACTTGTCATCCCCTCTTGTTCCATAGGTGGCCATCAGCGTCGTCTGCCCTGTGGCAAAGCTCATAGAGCTGCAGGTTCAGGACATTGGTGGACAAGATGCACTTATCAGTGCTATTCCATGAAGGGACTACAATTCCCATGTTTTTAGAGGCAGCAGCCATCTTGGGGTGTGGCAGGCCTATAAAGCCCAGCCACACCCAAGCACGTTGCTCACTATTTTGAAGACTTCGATGTAGTCAGACCTTGTGGGGGTTTCTCTGAGGAAGAGCAGAGTTCCTGCATGGCAGAGTGACATCCAATCGAAGTATCCTTGTTTCCATGATGAATTCAAAAACGAGTAGGTCGTACTCGTAGCGGTAAGGCCTTGATGAATCCAATTTTGGAGGAAGTCGTTACTTTCAGAAGTAATGCGCCCCTTAGCACAACGAGCAAAGTGTTTTCAGTTTCCAGAGTACAGCGGCCTTGGCGCGACAATCAAAGGCACTTCAGTTCACAGATGTAAAGTGCTCTTTGCATGGCAATTCAAGCGCTTCAGTTCACAGATGTAAAGTGCTCTTGGCACGGCAATTCAAGCGCTTCAGTTCAAGCCCTTCAGTTCACAGATGTAAAGTGCTCTTGGCACGGCAATTCAAGCGCTTCAGTCTATAGGTGTAAAGCGCTCTTGGCACGACAATTTAAGCGCTTCAGTCCACAGGTGTAAAGCGCTCTTGTCACGGCAATTCAATCGCTTCAGTTCACAGGTGTAAAGCGCTCTTGGCACGGCAATTCAAGAGCTTCAGTCCACAGGTGTAAAGCGCTCTTGGCATGGCAATTCAAGCACTTCTGTCCACAGATGTAAAGCGCTCTTGGCACGGCAATTCAAGCGCTTCAGTCCACAGATGTAAAGCACTCTTGACACGGCAATCAAACCGCTTCAATCCACAGGAGTAAAAAGGCTCTTGGCACAACAATCAAAGTGATTCAGGCCACATGAGTAAAGCGCCCCCTTAGCATAACGAGCATAGCGCTTAAGGCAAGACAAGTAAAAGTGCTTCCTGGTATTATAAGTAAAGCGCTTCAAGTTCAATGAGTAAAAACCTTTCGGACTTTATAGTTGTGAATGTGAAAGTATTTTTGGAGATAAGCAAATCATAGTTTTCATTGTTTATTGGATAGCATAATTTGTGAAAAGCATATTTAATTCTTTGAGATTTTCTAGGTCATGATCAAAGGTTTATGTTATGAATGCATAGATGTTACAGGACTGATATTCTGAGTATGATCATAGTCCAAAGCTCTTGCCATCTCTTGGTTCTGAGGTCGTAGTTTATTCTTGTTCCATGTTTCAAAGGAGGGGCTTTGCCCTCATTTCAAAAGGGGTCTCCATCTGATATATCGGAGACGCATTTAGTCAAGAGTCTATTGATGAGTTACATTTCTATGAATGAGTAAGTGCATATTTGCTCTAACCTTTTCTTTTCAGATCTCTCTACCTGCTGTTCCCTACCCTATTTCCCTTTCCCCCGACTGGCTTCATCATAATTCTGTGCTAAAACAGCTTTCTGAGTTGGTGACGCCGGAAGGTGGGCCTTTTGTTCAGCAACGTGCAGATCCTGAGGAAATGACACTGTGACACCAGGGGGAAAGGACGCTGTTGGGTGCCCCTTCCATAGCCACAAAAGGGGCGAAAGGCGTACTGCTGGGGTCTAGGTGCGGGTCCGAGGCCAAGGGACTGGGCCGTGGCTCAGGAATCCTTAAAGCGCTTGAGCACCGAGACCGCCTTGTCTCCGCAGAGACATGCGCCATGAAAGAGCATGTCCATCAAGGATTGCTGGACATCCCCTGAAAAGCCAGATGTTCTCAGTCAGGCGTGGCATCTCAATGCCACCGTCAATGCAACCAATCTGGCCAGAGAGTCGGACGTATCCAGTCCACAACGAATCATGAATTTCGCTGCATCCCTCCCATCTGTTACAGCTTGGGAAAGGACAGTCCAGGCCTCCTCCAGAACTGCAGGCAGCACTTGCGTGACCGTATCCCAGAGAGTACGGGAATAGGGGCCAAAAAGGCATGTGGTGTTCATGGACCGCAGCGCTAGACTGTTGGAAGAAAACAATTTCTTCCCCAAATTATCCTGTCTTTTTGATTCCCTATCCGGGGGTGGGGCAGGGAATGCACCAGATGAAGAAGAAGCCTGGATGACAAGGCTCTCAGGCGTGGGGTGTTGGGTGAGTAATTTCGGGTCTGACGGAGCAGGCCGATGGCGGTGGGCAATCGTCCTATTTACAGGAGTCCCTGTGCTGGGTCTGGACCAAGTACCCAAAAGGACGTCTGTCATTAAAGGGTAGAAGGGGCTCGGAAGAGGAAGACCCCGGCTGAGGCACGTCAGTTAGGATGGTAGGCCTAACCTCCACAGAAGGTAGCTCGAGGTCCAGGACCTCAGCCGCCCTTCTGACCACTATGGAATAAGAAGCACCCTCCTCGGTAGCCACGCTAGGAGGAGACAGCATCCCATTGTCAGGGGAGGTGTCTAGACCACTGGCATCACCCAAATCCTGCACCCAGTCCATGTGGGGGTCAAGCTGGTATTCGAAAGGGTCCAGCTCCCCCCCCCCATACTCTCCCTGTATCCATACCCACAAGAATAAGGGTCTGGATCAACCCTGGGCCCAGGAGAGCTCACAGAGAACAGAATCGGCGTCGATCTACGTCATTTCAGCTCCGGGTCGTCGGGTATGAGGATGGGAGCAATTGTGGGCCCAACCGACGTCTGGAGCGTCGACGTCTGACCTGATGCCGGGGAAGGTCGCCGTGGCACGGCCGGCGTCGGGACGGATCCACGATTGGATCCGGAGCTGTGGCCGAAGCCGACAGCTTTGAAACTGAGGGAACCCCAACCGACTTACCTATGCCTGAAGGCGCCAAAGGTGAGTCGGGCTGCCCAAAAATGAGACGCATGGCCTTGTAAAATTCCTTAAGTTGGGCAGGGGTGGCTCCGGCTCCTAGGAAGTCAGGGAAGCGCGGAGCTGACCCAGATGAAGGCTCCTTTGATGGAGGCCTAGAGCGTCGATGCTCTTCCCGCATCATATCATCCGATCGACAGGCTGAAGTCGAAGAACGCTTGTCCTTCTTCGACTACTTCTTTTTGTGACCCGAATGTCCCGATGACTTGGAGGACGAGGAGTGGTGATGACTCCGCGGCAGGTCTTGACACCTTCCTCTTGAACGGGACCGTGAGTGTTGAGTGTCGGGCTGCCATGAGCTTTAGGGACCTCTCCCTCAAAGCCTTCGGGTTCATGGCCCGACACTCGGAGCACGACTTGGGTTATGATCGCTCCAGGCACCAAAGACACATCAGGTGCAGATCCGTCACCGACATAGTTCGGTGACAGGAGTCGCAGGGCTTGAATCCGGTCTTGCAGGACATCCCTCGATGCATCCACGAACTCTTCAAAAACTTCGACAAAAGTGTCGACATAGTCAAAAAATGACTGAGGTAGCTCTCTCCAGATCTGCCCGTCGGCTTGCGCGGAAAGAAAAGAACTGACGTCAGCGCGCCGGGGTGGCACCTATATATGACCGTGATGTCATCACGCCGAGCACAATGCCAACGATGCCTGCGGAGTCGACCGACGCTACCTGACGACGCGCAGAGGTACTGCTCAGCGAAAAATCTCCGGATCTAGTCTGACGGATCTAGTCTGACGCCTGGGGAAATTCAAAGGTAAGGAATCTGCAACTAGAAGTCTCTATCAGATATTACTTTTTTTAAAACACTTACCTCCAAAAAAGCAGATGGTTTGCCTCATGATGAGTAGGATGCAGAGGCATGATACTTGAGATAGCTGATACAAGCCTCACTAGTTTCTTTCATGATAAGGATTATGCAGACTCAGTACATCTGTAAGTAATAGTATCATAAAACACCAATATCACAACATTGTCTCATCTGCCCTTTCTTCATATTATAGGGCATATTATAGGGCTGTAAGGTACTCCGAATTTAATTTGTAAATGAATAAGTGGTGGGGGTCCAAACTTTTGCTGGGAAGCCCATGGCCGGCAGTTTGAATGCTGGCATGCTGAATACAGATCCTGCATAATCTTAATTCCATTGCATGCATCTTTAATCCACCACCTACCTGACCTTTGATCTCATTATTCCTGCTTCCTCTCATTGACGCATCTTTTTTTATCTTTCTCTTCCTTCATTTTCCCCCCTGTGTCCTTTTCTCTCTTGCTCTAGGTTTAAAGTCTGATGACAAATATAAGTGTGGGCTCCCAAAAATGAGTGCCATCAGGCTGTACAGGTTCAAATTAAGCAGGGAAGGGTACTCTTATTGGTCAGCGCAGTATCCTAAACAAGATGACTGCTATGTGTCATTTTCACCTATCGTTGTAAGGCTTCTACTGTTTGCACTTCCCAGAAAAAATAACAAAACAGTCTGTACAGAGAGTATTATGATAATCCCTACATAGATTTGCCATACATTTGGGTACCAAGATGCTCATAACTGCATTTGGGATTATGAAAGCACACACACGAAAATATGCAACACAATGTACTAGAAGGTGTATCTTTAATACATCTATTACTGAGCAGATAGCAATATTGGTGGAGACCACAGTCCTCATAACAGCATACAACCAATTTTATACGCTCCAACCAACAACATAACATGGTAAAACATAACTATTTACACCCACACAACACAGACCAGGTAGGACAGTACATGGATGTCACGGCACCTATCATCACTACTACCAACATTTAATGCTCCCATCTACCAACATGTTAGGTAATAGGTGTTGGCGCTTTTCAGCATTAAAGGACCGACAGATGGATCTGGGCTATGTGTGAATCTGTTTCAGACAAGAGTCCTACAATTAGCATATTTACCAAGAGGACAAAGAAAATCCACTCAGGCAAAGCCACGCAAGACAGGATTCAAAGTACATACCATGAAGGTTTATTAAGATTAAGAATCAATACAGAAGTCAAAAGGCATTAGTTAGTCAAATCAAATCAAAATGCTTAAAATGCAAGTCACTGTAAAGATCAATGGCAGCGGAAATTAAGACCTAATCTTATTAATAGCCAGCACCGAGTACGGTCCAGCACAAGGCTAAGGAGGAATAAGGAACATTTATCATAAGCACTGCTCAAGAGAGAATCTGAAAATTATATCAAGTTCAGAATAATAAACAAACTAGCATGAATTTGTTCTCTAAAAGGGCCAGAGGAAGATGTGGCTCATTTCTAAATGATGGGATTGTATAACTTTTTAGACAGAAAAACTGTACAGTTACTGTGGTCTGACAGATAAAGTTACAAATCACAACCAAAAGGTAAATAGAACACACATCACACAGTAATGTTGACATTTGCCCAAAATCTAACGAATACGCTGAACTATGTCTTACAAAGACATTCAGAATATAGACAGCATCTCCATTTAGCCAAGGAAGTGGACCTCAATTTGTATATAGTTGTAAAATCATCCCTGTCCAGGAACATCAGTAACACAAAACTTTACAATGCGAGCAAGACCACAGAACTAAGGCCCTCATTATGACATTGGCAGTAAATGCAGCTTACGGCCGTGGTGATGGCCGCCAACATACCGCTGCAGTGGCGAATATCCGTTTGCCATAGTATGACACACATACACAAAACCAACAGAATACTGCCACATTCATAAATTCACCAGCCCAATAGTCAGTGGTAAAGTGTTGGTACGAACACCCATACCTTTACACCAACAAAACAACGCCCACCACATTATGACCCACGAATCACCACGGCAGACATTCAATGGCGGTAAACCATTTGCGGTACACCCCAGCGCATTCAGAATGGCCACCACAATACAAAACAACACAACATTGACCTAAACGAAAATCACACACCTGACACTGATACACACACACACCACACCCACCCACCCATAGCACTATAAAACACACACACACATTACACACCACCCTTTAGGAATACCAACAATCGCCACGAGACTAACACGAAGACCACTAAGGCAACTACACACACAAAACACAAACACCCATCCATCCGTCACACAACCCACATCCCACACCGTACCACATCACTTAACACCCTCTGCACAACACACACCACACATCACCCATGTCCCCACTAAGGCACCCCCATTTCGCTGATGAGGAGTTGCGGGTGATAGTGGAGGAAATAGGGTAGAGCCACAGCCGTCTGGAGCACAAGTGCAGCAGATATCCATTGCCAGAAAGATGGAGCTATGGCGGAGAATCGTGGACAGGGTGAACGCCGTGGGACAGCATCCAAGAACAAGGGACGACATCAGGAGGAGGTGGAACGACCTACGGGGGAAGGTACGTTCCACTGCAGTAAGACATCAGCTCGCCATACAGAGTCCTGGCAGTGGACCCCCACGTTCTCCCCCACAACTCACAGCATGGGAGGAGCAAGTCTTGGCATTACTGCATCCTAAGGGACTCGCCGGAGTTGGAGGAGGACTGGACACTGGTGAGTCAATATTTACTACCTATCACCCCCCATACCTGCATGCACTCTCACCCCCTCACCCTCACTGCCATCACTCCACTGCATCCCACACACTGCGCCTACACATCTGACTAACCCCAATGCCAAGCCCTGCACGCCATACCAATGCATGGACAGCCCTCCCAGCCCTGCATGTACACCCATCACCAAAGCATGCACAGCATGGAGAACTAACAATCCCACAATACATCACCATACACAAAGAAAAGGTGGCAGGGCAACAGCAACAATAGAGGGGATGCTAGAGATGGACAATATGTCACAGACATTAAGCATAATACATCCCTTACATCCCGACAGGTCCCCCAGTCAATCTCAGCTGCGAGGAGGTGCCACGACCATCCAGCCCCCCAACAGAAGATGCCCCCAGTGATGACAGTAACTCTGGACTTCAGGATCTGGATGAACTTCCTGGCCCATCAGGGACCACTGGTCAGTCGGCCACCCCAGCCCACTCAGAGTCCACCACATAGCCTCCTCCCTCAGTATCCAACACCACAGCACCCACCCAACGTCCCCACACCTCTGTCCCTGGGACACATCAATCAGCAGTGTGCTGACCTGTACAGGGACCCCAGCCCACACCTGGCCCCTAAGACAATCAGGGACCTGGGGTCAGTGGCAGTGGGCACACCGTTCAGGGGACAGAAGCACAGGGGAACAGGGACACTCGGAGGACCACTGTGTGCCAGGGGGAGGACAGGCCCAGGTCACCGACTCTCAAGGAGGCACTCACTAATGTCCTGGGGGGTTACCATCAATCCCAGGACAAGATGGGCCAGATCCTTACCAACATGCTGGAGAACAAGCGGCTACAGGAGGAACACCATCAGGAGATCAGGGAGGATTTGCAGGCCCTCAACACCACCATGGTCTCCATAGCAGGGGTGCTGGCAGATATGGCTAACATCATGGGGAATGGACATCACACCAGCTGGCCCCTACCACTAGCCAGTCTACTGACCAGCCCACCACTTCCGCTACAGCTAGTGGGCAGGAGGCCCTGCGAGAGGACCCACAGGCCACCAGCACCCCTCCCCCTGCAGAAGGTGAACCACCCTGCAAACATTCCCTGCGACCCAGACAGAAGCCAGAGACACTTGCCAAGACCAAGACCATCGCCAGGAAATGAGCCCCTCCTGAATGTCCCCCTTGTGTCCCACCCTGTTACCTTGTCCACTTTGAACTGCCTTTGCTCCCCTTCCTATGGCCCCTTGGACACTGGACCTGTGCTACAAACAGACTGGAAAAATAACACCTAGACTTTCCTCAATCATCACCCCATTCCATTGCACTTTTCCATAAATTGTTTGAACTACAATAAACACCCTTGAACACAACTTGAGTGAAAGTGTTTTATGTGATGAAAAGGTGCATTTATGGAAACAGTCACATCATGTGCAAATGATCTGAACACTGTGATAGCATACATTCCATGACTGTAGCTGTCTGTAGTCATCACATTAGTACACAGTTGTGGTATCACCAACATCTGCAAAATGAGAAGCCATAGGTGACAGTAAGTAGAGATGCAAAGGAAGTGAATGCCATCCTGCTACAGCCACTCAGAAAACATCAATAATCAGAGGAATGGTCAGTTCCACTGTCTCACCTGTGTGTCATTTGAAGTATTGACGTATAACTGATGTTCTGTTGTCCACATCCTCATCCTCCGCCTCCTCATCCTCACTGTCCTCAGGGTTCACTGCTGCCACATGGGCATTTCCAGTCTCCTCCTCCTGCAGATAAGGCACATGTCATCTGAGGGCCAGATTGTGCAACATGCAGTATGACACTACTATCTGGCAGACCTTCTTGGGTGAGTAGCACAGAGATCCACCTGTTAGATGGAGGTATCTGAACCTGCCCTTCAGGAGGCCGAAGGTCCTTTCAATAATTCTCCTGGTTCGCCCATGTGCCTCATTATAACGATTCTCAGCCCCTGTCCTAGCATTCCTCACAGGGGTCAAGAGCCACAATAGGTTTGGGTAGCCAGAGTCACCTACAAGTATTGAGGGACAAACATTAGCCTTACACAATGGTACAGGGTTAACACCAGAAGGCATACACTGACATACATTGGGTCAGGCTCACCAATTAGCCACACCCTGTGCCTCTGTAGTTGTGCCATCACATTTGGGATGCTGCTATTCCTCAGGACGAAGGTGTCATGCACCGACCTAGGATACTTGGCAGTGACGCGGGAGGTGTACTGGTCAGCCAGGCACACCATCTGCACATTGAGTAAGTGGAAACTCTTCCGGTTCCTGAACACCTGTTCATTCTGGCAGGGGGGGACAAACACAACATGTGTACCGTCAATCGCCCCAATATTATTGGGTATATGTCCCATTGCAAAGAATCCTGCCTTCACAGTGGCCAAATCTTCCACCTGGGGGGCAAAACCCTTGCCAACACTATTGAGAACATTGGCTGTGACATTCCTGCTGCCAAGCCCACTGTCGCTTGTAAAGAACCGGTTGACAGGAAATGGAGCACTGATAGAACCTGCACAAGAGGGGGGAATCCCAGTGAGATGACAGATAGCTGATATCAGATCAGGCCCCAATTAGGCACACAGCTCTGTGATTGTGGCCCTGTCCAGTCTATAGGTGAGTATTATGTGCCTGTCCTCCAGTGTACCAAGTCCACAAGGGGTCTGTACACGGGGTCTTGTCTCCTCCTCTTATTCATCCGCAGTGGTAGGTAACTAAGGGACACAAGAGTTAGTAGGGTGTCACAATCTGAACAATGGAACCACCTCCTCAGTGCACATTGAGCATTGATGAAATGGGACAATGGGAATGTTGATGTATGTGCAAATTGTAGCAATGACGCAGTTATGGATATCTGAATGTAATCCACCACCATGAAATGGTGACCGCCTGTCCTGTATCTAGAGACAGGTGGAAGTGAGGTAACTCCGCCGGCGTTGGGCGTCATGGTGGAAGGTGGTCTTGCACCGTCATGCAAATCCTCATTGGCTAATATGGGGCTCTATGGAGCACAGTGTCCAATGGGGATCAGCGGAGGCAGTGACAGTGTACACCACGGCGGACGTGACCGCCTTTTCTATCTAAATCCTCACTTGATTCCTGACTTTCCACAGGACAACACCCACACTGCATGTGCTGCTGTGACCTGTGTCTGCATCCTGCCATGGCCCGTGTGACCGGGGAAAGGGCCCCTGCCTTCACTTTGGAGGAATTGGAGCGCTTGGTGCATGGGGTCCTACCCCAGTATGGACAGCTGTACGGGCCTCCAGACCAACATGTGAGTACACCTTGGGAATGATGCATGTGACAAGGTTGCATGGAGAAGTGTGTGCAAGCATCATGTCATTTGGGAGGTGGGATGTCTGGTGGTAGTGTACATGGTGGGCGCTGGGTGATGTGTGTGCCAATGGAGCTGGAAATGGTATTTGTGGGCCATATGTGTGACAGGCTGGATTGTATGTGTAATGGTGTCCTCCTGTCTGTGTTTCCTCTGCAGGTCAGCGCTCATCAGAAGAAGGGATTGTGGCGTGCCGTCACCAAGGATCATAGCAGGTTGAGCACCCACTGTAGGAAAAGGTGGGAGGACCTTGAGACGCTGAGCCCGGAAGACCGCAGAGGCCCAGCTGGGGATGGGCTTCCAATGAGGGAAGGGTGCCTGCCGGACCCTGACCCCCCTGATGGCCCGCATACTGGAGGTGGCCTACCAGACCTGGATGGGCACTTGAGGGCATCACAGCAGCCACAAGGCAGTGAGTACAGTGGGCGTTACAACTATAATTGGTAGGTGGAATAGGATCCTGGAGGTGGGTGTCAGTTAGTGGATCACCTTTAAATGCCAGGTCAGACATTGCAGCGTGATCCAGCTCAATGGTAATGGTAGCATTGCAAAATCTGGTAGCCTAACTAGGTTGCATTACATGTGAGACAGAGCTTAGTGACTCCCAGGAGGGATGCAGTTGACGGTGGTTGGCTCACATCTTGCTGTGGTACCCAGCCAATTAAATGCCAGTGCGATGCATGGTGCTCAATCCTGTTCCCTATGTGTGACGGTAATGTGTATGCCATCTGTGGTGTTGGTGCTGTAATTGACCCAGTGCTCCATTTCTCTCCTCCCCCTTTTTTCATCTGTCATCCTTTCCATTTGTGCATTAGCATCATCTGGCAGAGGAGCAGGGGCAACGGCGACAGAGGGAGCTGCATCCCACAGGATCCAGGAGGCAGAGTCCACAGACGCCGAGGGGACCAGTGGGACGGAGGGTGAGGGGAGCACCACGGTGGAGACCGGAGGTGACAACACTGACTCTGATTCTGCCTCCGATGGAAGCTCCCTGGTGGTGGCGGACACCTCTAGGACTACCCCAGCCACAGGTACAGCCGCCACACCTGTGCCTGCACCGCCCTCCCAGTAGCCCCTCACCGAGTTGCCTGTGCCCGCTCGCCCAGGAGGGTGGGCATCTCCTTCACCCCAGGCACCTCAGGCCCTGCCCTAGTCAGCCCTGATGCCCTCAATGAGGAGGCTACTGACCTCCTGAGATCCATCTCTGTAGGGCAGTCAACCATTGTGAATGCCATCCAGAGGCTAGCATCCCAGATGCAGCAATGCAATGCATTCCTGGAGGGCATTCACGGTGGATTAGTGGCCCAACAGAGATTGTTCCAGGCTCTGGCCTCCTCTCTGATGGCAGCCATTGTGTCCCTGTTCCTACTGTTCCCCCCTCCAACTACCACTTCCCAGCCCCAGTCTCCTCAACCCCAACCCATGCACACATACAGACAAGCATGCACACAAAACATCACACAAGAGTGGCACAGACAAACACAGGCAGCACACTTCATCCCACAGGCACTCACACAAACACCATTCAGTTGCAGACACAACAGCATCCGCTGTCTCCCCCTCCTCCTCCTCTACCTCCCTCACTGTCACATCCGCACTGCATGCACTGCATCAACATCCACCACCACATCACCACACCAAGCAGCACACACACCTCACTTGCAGACACCTCCACAACACCCATCCACGCGTCCCCTGTGTCCTCTCCCACCCTGTCTGCCCCCCTCCTAAGAGACACAAACGTACGCACAGAGACACCCAACAACCATCCACCTCACATCAGCACACTGCCAATGCACCTGCACCCAAGTCCAGCAGACATACACCTCCAACAACAACTCCCTCAACCTCTACTCCCATCCCTCCTCCCTCATCCCATCCCACCATCCCTAAGAAGCTTTTCCTTGCCCAACTTGACCTTTTCCCTCCCCCTCCACCCCCTGTCCTGTCCGTAAGAGCAGGGTCCCAACGACCCAGCCCAGCACCTCAGCCAAACAGTCCACCGGGACAACGGATGCACCTCCTAGTTGTGGAGGCAAGAAAGGGAAGGATCCCACTCCACCACCGAAGAGAGGGAAGGATCCCACTCCACCACCTAAGAGAGGGAAGGTTCCCACTCCACCAACAGTGGGCAAGGAGCCCTCGCCTCCAGCAGAGTCTGGCAGGCTTTCCCCTCCAACAGCAGTGGGCAAGGAACCCTCACCTCCAGCAGAGGCTGGCAGGGTTTCCCCACCAACAGCAGTGGGCAAGGAGCCCTCAACTTCAGCTAGGACACAGCAGCCCTTACCTCCAGCTGGGACACAGCAGCCCTCACCTCCAGCTGGGACACAGCAGTGCTCACCTCCAGCAGAGGGCATGTAGGTCACCCTCCAGGGACTGTTGTACAAGGATCCCCCTCCAGAACCAGTGGGAACGTTCCCCACCTCAGAAACTGTGACCTTGCACTCCCCAGCAAAGTGAAATGGGCATGGAGCCCCCTCCAGAGCCAGTGAACAAGTTCCCCACCTCAGACACCTTGACCTTGCACTCCCCAGTAAAGAGAAATGGGCATGGAGCCCCCTCCAGAACCAATGGGCAGGTTCCCCACCTCAGACACTGTGACCTGGCACTCCCCAGCAAGGAGAAATGGGCATGGAGCCCCCTCCAGAACTAGTGAGCAGGTTTCCCACCTCAGAGACTGTGACCTTGCACTCCCCAGCAAAGAGAAATGGGCATGGAGCCCCCTCTGGAACCAGTGGACAAGTTCCCCACCTCAGAGACTGTGACCTTGCACTTCCCAGCAAAGAGAAATGGGCATAGAGCCCCCTCCGGAACCAGTGAGCAAGTTCCCCACCTCAGAGACTGTGACCTTGCATTCCCCAGCAAAGAGAAATGGGCATGGAGCCCCCTCCAGAACCAGTGGGCAAGTTCCCTACTTCAGCTGAGGTGCCTCCAACCCCTTTTCCCCCTTAGGTGCCTGGCCATTCCCAACATGAAACCCCTGCACAGTGTAGTGCGGATTTCGTCAGGGAACAAGTTGGGCCTTGGACTGTGCCCTGTGGCCATGTGGGCCTTTTCTACTTTGAACTGGCCATTGGCCCTTTCTGAACAGTGACTCATATATCTCTTGTCACATGGACAATATGGTGGCTGTTGGCATCACATTACACTATCAGTTCTGGCTAAATGTTGTCCTTGCATTATTATGACGTGTGTCCTGTGAGACTGGTTTTCCTCTGCAGCTGGTTGTGTGTATGGTGTGTGTGTTGTGCATGTGTGTGTCTCCTTTTCCTCCCTTCCTCCCTTGTGTGCTAGGCGGCTGTACTCACCGTCATTGTCTTCGTCGGCAATGGTGTTCCAGGTGGAGCATGGTATATATGAGCATCGGGAAGACTTGAAGTTCCGGTTCCATTGTGGCGTTTTTCTTCTCTGTGTCTCTGATGGTTAGTCTTTCGTCTTCTGTATCTGTTTCCACCAGGCTTTTGATGGCGTTGGTACCACCCCAGAAATCCTGGCAGTTTGCTATGTCATAATATGGTGGGTGGTACCTTTTCTTCCACCTGGCTGTTGATGGCTACCGCTGTGGTCAGTGGTGGTATTACCGTCACTTTAACAGTCACCGCCATTGCCATAATGACCACCTAAATCTCCTGTAGATAATATAGATAAACAGTGAAGGTCACAAATGAAGCTAGGTGGTGTCAGAAACACACACATTAAAATGTGTAATCAGAGAACACGAGTAGGGCTAAAGCATCACGTATGTCGAATTACACATTTTCGTTTCATAAACTGCAGCAGAAACATGACATCTGTGACTATTTAGTGTTAATTAAATATATAGAATTATTAACTGTGGAATTTGCACCCACATAGACAAGCCAAATAACCATTACGGAATCTAAACGCTTTATGACCATACTAATTAAACTCCAGCCCATATTTATACTTTTTTAGCGCCGCATTTGCTTCACTTTTTGATGCAAAAGCGGCGCAAACTTTCAAAATACAATTAGGCCCATATTTATACTTTTTGACGCAAAACTGCGCTGGCAGTTTTGCGTCAAAAATATTACCGCCGGCTAACACCATTTCTGTGCGCCGTGTGGGCAAATTTATACTTTGACGCACGGCGGCGCAAACCACAGGTGTAAGTCATTTTTGTTTACGCACATCGCAGCGTCAAGTCGTAAAGCAAAACGACGTTAATGCGGCGGAAATTACTGTGGGTCGATTTACGACACTGCAAACCGGATATGCAGTGTTTTTTGACGCAATAGCATCAAAATTCCCCGCGAACACACCCATTTCAGCAGAGGAGAGCCAAAATGGATCCCAAGGAAAAGATGGCCAGGAACAGAAAGGCAGCACTGCAGACTGGAGGTGGGAATCCAGCACACCAGGAGCCCCTGGACCACATGGAGGAGATGGTCGCAGCCATCATCCCTGAGGAGATGGTCACAGGGATTCAAGGACAGGACAGCGCAGACTACCAGGAGACAACGCACATGCACGGTAAGTCGCATGGGGAATTAAATTGCACAAATGTTAACTGTGAGCAGGGGGGGATACGGACCACAAAATGCATGGAAGTCATCACATACATGGAGTGGCATGGGTTAACGGGTATGGCATGGGGGCATGGCCTGCACAGAGAGAAGCTGGGGCACACCATTACACTACACCAACAACAGTCCCATGGGGGCATGCTGCCATGCCAACGATGGAGCAAAGGTAAAGCCACGCCAGGAGGGAAGGGCACAATGTCAAACTGACACCCCTGCACACGCCAGCCACTATACCCCCTACAATAACTAGGGCCCAATTAACAACCTTAAGTCATACCGACAACTGGAATGTAACAGTGACAACAGTTGCCACTACCACCTCTGCTCTGTGTGCAGCTCAAGTAGCCAATGGCATTAACGTCCCCATGGATCATACACACCTAAATTAGAGGGTTGAGGATGACAACTTCAACAATCCCCTGAAACAAGACAAATGTTCCAGTCCTGTCAATTGTGAATGCCCATAGTTGCCGCAAACATCAGCCAATGTCATCAACATTAGGAGCTACACAGCACTAAGGACACACCCATGCTGCATATGTCAGGGTCCATCCTGTGCCTGGGTCACAATGCAACATCCCAAATGTCATACTGCTCAGACAACATCATTGAGGGGGAGGACACATGTAACTGGTCACTGACATACACCTGCACAGTCAGAGGAGGAAATAGGACACTGCTACGACTATCAGGGCAATCCAATGTACCACACATTCCCCAACATCAGCTGTACACATTACAAATGCTAACATCCATATCGTGCCATAACAATGCTATGCCTAGGATACGCTACATTTCAACTACATATAAGTGGATGTGAAAGATCATAGACTGGGGCAGGTCCAGATTGTTAAGTGTGCTGCTAGTGCCATCAGAACACCCACAGCCAGTGAAAGGTCTCACCATGAGAATGGATGTAGACGGAGGCTTGAGTAGGACAAGAAGGTGGCAATTCATTATTTGGCATAAACAACACTAGAGGAGATGATGCTGACAAGTCTAATAACTTAATACAATACATGTAACATGCAGGTGGGCCATAGGCCTGGGAGAATGCCCATCTGAAAGACTGGAGCAATGAACAGGAAACAAGATCACAATGTGAAATCATCACAAGGCATGCATGTCACATCACAAATGCCACAACACAGACACACTAATTGTACCCTATTTCATTTCAGAGGACGATGGATCTCCTGCGGATATGCCTGTCCAGGAATACCCTGATGACATGGATGAAGAGCTGACAAACATCCCCCAGCAGACCATCCAAGATGTCCTTGGATCCCTCCAGACCCCACCTTCAGTCACAAGGAGGAGCACAGAACAAGCAGCCATCGCACAGGATCCACCCACCACCCCAATTGTAAGACCTGCCAGCTCCAATACAGCTGAGGACTCAGACGACACAGGCACCAGCTTTGAGAGAACTGTAGTTGGAGTACAGCGGGAACTGGCCAATGAGGTGCGGGTGGGGATGCAAACTATGACAGCCAGCCTAGAGGGGGTGCGTTCGTGCATGATGTCAACTGAAGAACAGGCAGCAGCAATGCAAGGGCGAACAACTATGTTGCAGGAAGTAGAAAAAAGGCTGAAGGAAATCAGCACAGCTGTGATAAAGTTGACTCAACACCTACAACAGTAATGCTGTCAACGCGTGCACGAATGCAACATTGAACCCCTCAGGGCGAAACCTGGCTGCCTAGCATCGTGATGTGGCTGCTATTCGTAAGAATCAGCAGATCCTCCTTGCAGCAGTACTGCCCTTAAGACCTTCGCTGGTAGCAGCGGCCGGGATGTCTGACTCCCTGTCTTCCAACAGTGAGGTGTGTGTTGCCCCTTCACAACCACCACTACCAAGAACAGAGGAGGTAACACACACATCAGAAGAAGAAGACATGGAACAGATCACCTTCACACGGAAAAGTACCCGGAAGCACTAGTCCCTGCCACATGGCTAACTATTACCAAGGTCCAGCGCTTTTAACATGCCAGTCTTACAACAACTGTACTCAATGACTGTTCTGCAAACCACTGTTAATCTTGTCATCCTGCCCAGTGATTGTCTCTCACTTACTCATTGGCAAATCCTGTCCCTCTGCACTGCCTGACACATCACCCCAGCATGTCAAAAGCATTTTCCTTTACCACTGGTGTAGGATCACAATGGAAGATGTCGCTATAATGGACTCACAATCATGGACAATGTCCATATAGCACTACAGCACTTCTAAATAAATAGCACTTATGCGACAAATTTGTATCTGTGTAATGTGACACATCAACTGTGCAGTAGATAACTGAAATGTGCCTCCTGTCAAATTACGTAGCTTGTCAATACAACTGTCCTGAAATTATGTAGTCTGATAACTTTGCACAGTGTCCAGGATTGCATCATACTCTGCACTTCCTGAGGGGAATATCTGTTGAGGAGAGAAAACATACACCATCATGCTGTGTTGGACAGAATAATGCTTCCTTAAAGGATATCCAAGTCATCAAATAGTGGCAGCAAAATGTTGTCACCATGCAATACTAACACATATAACAGTGCCCACAAATCGAAGCAAACACTCCAAAAACTGCATGAATGAAGGTGTCTGAGTTTCCATCCAAATAAGTAATCATGCTGAACAGTGTCACAAATGATGCCTGTGAGTCATGAAGACGATACTACAAGAGTGCTTACGACCACTCACCTTATAAGGGTGTCCATGAACATCACACTGCAGTCAGACCTAAAACAGTTCCCCCAATACCAAATCTGGAAGCACTGTTTGTGACTTTGAAAACATACTAATTGACAAAAACACGTTGGGATCCATATTAACTGTGATTGGTGGTTGCAATGAATGGTGGAATCTGGGGTAGCTGCCAATCTTACAGCTCAGTTGGGATTTGTTCATAGCATAGGACACAAATGTAATAGAACAAACTTCATGTACACTTATGCCAAGGCCCTGAACAACAAGCATTTAACACATACTGTAAAGGGTTCACTATATATTTATTAAACGGTAATAACGCAAGAGGAAATTCGGGGAAAAGTCTTACCTACCCTAATCTACCCTAACTACTCATTACCCACAACTGTCCCTAACTAACCTAAGCTAAACTTATCACATGTAACGAAACGTTCTAAACATCAACCCCCCTCCCCACTTATGATACGGGACACATGGAGGACAACAGATACTAACCTAAACACATACTATACTATCCTAAACAAATATATATTTGTTTGTATTTTTTTATATTTTTTTTTTGTAAACACACAAGAACCCCAACATAGCCCCCCACCCACCCACCCACACACTCAAAAAGAAAACATAGAAATAATCAGGACCCTCCACCCACTAACACTAACTAAACTAACAGCCTATACTAACCTAACACTAAGCCCCCTAAGCCCACTGAGTATAAAAACAAAGAAAAGAGGAGGGAGGGGAAGGAATCATGTCCATTTTTAAAAGTCTAGAGGTTGGCCCTCCGGAGGGTCCGCTTTATGGACCGCACACGCCTGTTCATATGGCGAACATCCCGCTGCAGGTGCCTAATTTTCCGGAGGACACGGTCCATGTTTCTTTCCATTGCCTGAAAAGCTGCAGGGTCAACTGTAGCAGCTGGGGCAGTCTGGGTACCAGCTGAGGATGTGTGTGGGCGTGTAGAGTCTATGCCTCTGGGCTGCCCTGAAGGTGTTCCACTGTTAGGGCTTGGAGCAACTGCAGACGTTGGGACAACAGTCCCAGCTGTGGGTGGTGCCACCTGGGTGGAAGTGGTGGTTGTGCTGGTGGTGGCTGTGGTGGGCAAAGTAGGGCCACCCTGTGGGAAAGCCCTCCATGCTCCGGAGGCCCGTTCGTTCCGGTATCTTCGGGCCATCCGTCCGAACCCCGACTCTACCAGCAGGATATGCTGGTACCTCATTGCCTGCCTCTGGAACTCACGGACCCGGATGGGTGTCATGTTCACAGCTGTGAAGACAAAGGCAAACAATTTACATTAGGAACTGCATTGCGTGAAATGGCACAAGAAGTAAATCAGACAGTACATCTACTGCACTTGTAACAGCTCATATCATCATACAGATAATTGAATGTCCCTGAGGAAGTACATGGCAGGGCAGCCTACAAATGTCATATCACACATAGCACATCCAAACCCTACAAGATGGATAACAACTGGCATTAATTTGGCATCAGAGTTCTGCCCGTT